>NC_059134.1:49179382-49494259 GCF_020740605.2 Lemur catta
TACATAAAATAGATTTTACTTCTACCAGAAACATTTCCTGAGGCTGAGAATCAATGAATATTATATACAAAATCATAAGAACTTCCTTCGGTGAAATTCTTAACCCAGAGAAGAGGTCAGGAACAACAGAGTATTACATCAGATGAAGCTTTGTGCAGCTCTGCCTCCAAACACTCCCCACATAAAATAAACTGAATGGGTTTTTTTCCTACTCATTCCAAAACTCAGTTTTTAGATTGGGTATTCATATTTTTTAACTATTAGAAAGTAATGTTCATATTTTTAATTCTTTTTTTTTATTTCAGCTTATTATGGGGGTACAAAAGTTTAGGTTATGTATATTGCCTATCCCCCCCCACCCCACCCCCGAGTCAGAGCTTCAAGCGTGTCCATTCCCCAGACAGTGAGCATCGTACTCATTACGTAGGTATACACTCGTTCCCTCCCATATTTTTAATTCTTATATTAGAACGTTTACTATATAGCAAAGCTAGATAATCAGATTTAAAGCTCTTGTTTACTTCTGAAGAATGAATGAATTGCCCATGTTCATAAAATTAAATCAATTCCTGTTATTTAGCATCTTCCATGTTAAAGGAGGTGTAGTTGAAACTATGAAGAATAAGGAGCTGATGACACATTTCCCATCCAGAAATAGCTTTCATTAGAGTGGGTGAAGTAGAGATGTGATTTGTTTATGTGAAAGTGCTAGGATCATGGTAACAACTGCAATGGAAATTAAAAATGCACATGAATCATCCTTCTGGGAGGGCAAGAAGAAGTCTCACAGAAGATGAGCATCTGAGCCACCATCTGAGGAACATCACAGCTCATATTGTCCATTACCTGTGAGGAGCTTTAAGGCCTTCTTCAACATCTCCTCCAGTCTTCAGATGCTCCTTTCTTATCCTCAGGGGCAGGAAACTCAATCTCTTCACACAGTCCAATCTGCCTCCCAATAATCCCAGGGATTAGGAAAGGCTTCTAGGAAAGGCCTGGCAGGAGAAGAGAGCTCAGCAGGAAGCTGAGGGGTAGGAGAAGGCAGAGCAGGCAGTCAGGCTGGCCGAGAAGCTGAGTCAGAGATCCCTGGACCCCAGATCAAGGAGCTTACTGACGAAGAAGGAAGCAAAGAGGCTGCGGCCTCTGACCAGAAAAACGGTGCAAAGAATTGTAAAGCCCGGTTCAAGAGTGGCAGCCTTGGCTCATCAGGGAAGCAGGAGACTGAGGAGGATCAAAAGGAGGAAGACAAGAAGGACAAAAGAAAACTGTAGCCCAACATGCCCAATTACTGCTGGACCCAGACCCTGTCAGAGCTGGACATGGCCGTGCCCTTCTGCCTGAACTTCTGGCTGAAAGGGAAGGAGAAGGTGGTGGACATCCAGCTGTGGTACCTCCAGATGGGGCTCAAGCAGCAGCTGGCGAGCATTGTTGGGGGGGTTTACACCCAAGTGTAGGTGGAGGAGAACTCGTGGTTCACTGAGGTGACTGCATCTGGAGAAGATCAATAAGATGGAGTGGTGGAGCCAAGTGACCCTGAGATCAATACCAGGAAGATTAACACCTGAGAACACCAAGCCATCGGACTGGGATAGGGAGGCCCCCAGCATGGTAGAAAAGGTGATGTATGAAAAGAAACAGAAGTTGGTGGGGCTGCCTACCTTGGACCAACAGAAGAATCAGGAGATTCTGAAGAGGTTCACGGATCAGCATCTGGAAATGGATTTTTCCAAGACCAAATTCAACAATCACCTGTGTTTGCCTTCCTGAATTCTTGAGGCTGAGCCTCCAGCCATCGAACCTTCTTTCCCTCCCTCCCCTGGGACTGGGAGGCCTCGGGGGTGGGGCAAGCATGGGATTAGCCCAGGCACAAAGGTGCTAGGGCATCAGGAGAAGGGTTCGGGCCTTGGGGCTCCTGTCCTCCCCAGTTGGCCTACTGTTACACATTAAAGCTATTTAACCAGCTTAATAATAATAATAGACTGTAACTATCTCCTCCCCTGTTCTTGATGCTACCTTTGTTAATGTGGCAGTTTTGATTCATGTCACAGTCTTGATTCATTACAAGCCTGTTGTCAAATGAATCCTCCAACTCTTATTTTCCAGTGAAGGCTGGTAATTTGAAGTGGATGCTACAGAATGAAGTTAATACCTATGGCAAGAAATGGGAGATAGGAGGAGGATATTTCAAGGTGACGGGAATCATTTGAGAAAGGGTCAGTAGCCCAGGGTGAATATATCATAGACTATGCAGAGAGGGACATGGGGCTAAATGGTAAGCTTTTGCATGACATCATTGAATTCATGTTTTGCAAGATTACTTCGATAGAATCTCAAAGAACGAATTGGAGGAAAACACCTTGAAGGTAGTTAATAATAATGAAAATAATAATAATAATAATAATAATATTTGGCAATTAATTGAATAGAAAAAATGCAAACTGTTTTTCCTCTGCTCTTAAACCACAACAATCAACATAGAAGACCTCTGTGATCAGTTGTATTGGGGTTTTCCCCCAGCAACAAGCAAGCAATCAGTTCTGCAGTGGACACTAGCTGAATGTCCTCCATTCCAATTCAATTCTAACGCTCTTCTACCTGGAGATAGGGTCAGATCCCACCAGTTCTGTCCCTAAGGTTGCTTCCTCCTTCTGATGCCAGCTGCAAGACCCAGGTTGTTTTACTTGTGCTTCTGATCAATTGGCTATAAATCAGGAATCCCACGACCTCCTCCTTGCATTTCATTAATTTGCTACAGTGGCTCACAGAACTCAGGGAAATACTTACCACTCTATCATGAGGATATTATAAAGGATGCATAGGGCAAGGTATGGGAAGGGGCATGGAGCTTCCATACCCTCCCTGTGTGCACCACCCTCCAGGAATCTCTAGGTGTTCAGCTATCCAGAAGCTCTCTGAACCTAGTCCTTTTGAGCCTTTTATGGAGACTTCATTGGATAGGCATGACTGACAATCTTTTAGAAATGTGATTGGACAAAAAGGGTATGATCTAATGCTAATAGACTGAATAGGTAAACCCAGAAAGGACCATCCATATTCTTCTTGGCCTCTCTGTGCAGCATTCCTTCTTCCAGGGTATGGGGCAGGAGCACTTCTGAAATAGGTGTTTTATGACCTACAATCAGACAAGGTAAGTCAGAGAATTTCTTTATGGCCAGCTCCCAGACAGAAAGATGAGGGAAGATTAGAGTATATTTTTGGTTTCCACTGCCTAGCTTGGGGAAAAATAACAAGTACTTTTGTAATTATGAGCCAGGAACCTTAGACAAAAGCTAATATATATACATATATATCATAATATCATACTAGTATATTCTGTATAATGTATCCTATATATATTGCATTTCACATCACAAAAAAAAAACTATGAAGACTTATTGTTCCCATTTTATGGATGAGGGCATTGAGGCTTAGTTAAATGGACTTGCCAAGGTAACCCAGCTATTTGGTGGTTCAGCCTGGTTCAATTCCAGGTCTTCTGACTTTGTCTTTGCTATACTATGGCAATAGCAAGGGTACTGTGAGATGGATATCAAGGTGAAATTGTTCTGGAGGTAGAACCAATATCATTTTACCAACTCAGGAAATGAGGGAGAGGGAGGAATCCAGCATGACTGAGCTTCTCAGCCTGAGAGACCAGGAGGGTAGGATGGTGATCTGAGACAGAGATCTGAGTGCACTAAACAGCACCAGAACAGCCCCTTTTTAGGAAGTGAGACTGGTGACTCTACCCAGGAGTACTAAGTTATTGAGAAAGTCTTAGGCATAATGGGTATGCCCTTGCTGACCAATTTCCTTGGCCCAGAGTCAGTCATGTGTTCAAAGATGATTACCTTTAGCACTACTATATCAAGTGATTTAACTTAAAAATATCCTCATTCATTGTATATAAAAAATACTCCACTCAGTGTATAAATTCAACCATCTGACAATTGATAATGGGAGCTTCGCTATTTAATTCTCCCCTATCTGAACAGAAATAGTCTTTCATATATTTATGAGACTTGGTAAGGTTGTTAAAATAGAAATTTAAACAATATTCTCCATATTATGCTATAGCCATATTTCTTCTGAATTATACCGGGCTATAAAAAGAAGTAGGCAAGTGCAGTTTGATGAAATAGCAAAATTGATAGGACCTTGTTGTTAGTCTATAAATATTTGAAAAGCGTTAGCATCTCAGGGAAAGGGAAGATTTATTTGGCTAAGGTAGAAGTGGATAAGTTGTGTTACAAGTATGCAGAAGCAATTGGAAAAAATTAGACAGGACAAAAGTTAAGTTGATTATTGGGAAAAATACTCTTGCCTTACATAATTTATAATTATGATTTATCCAAAAGTTTAAGCACATATTTCCATTATTTGTTTTCATTCACAGAGGGTACTTGTATATGCAAATTCAGAGGCAGTCAGTCATTATTCAACCACTGACAGTTCTCAAGGCCCTTTGTGTAGGCAACATGTACAGTAGGCAAAAACACAGGGTTTGAACTTTAACAGACCAGAGGAGAAGCCTATCTCTTACTAGTTTTTGTGGATGGAAACAAAGCATTTTACCTGTCCGAGCCTCAGTTTCTTCATCTGCAAAATGGGGATGAAATAACATTAAGGGGATTGAATAAGGTTAATATTTATGAAACAATTAGCAAAATGTCTTAGACATAGTGAGTTTTAAATAAATAATAGATATTTTCATTATTATTTTGTTTTTCATCCCTTGCAATTCTCACCATGACAATGTAAGCTGAATGAGGATGGGTTTTTTGTTTGTTTTTGTTTTTCATTTTACTCACTGCTTTATCTCTAGGTTCTAAAGAGTACTTGGCACATATTAGGCATGTAGTAAATATTTGTGGAATAAATCAATGGGTGAATGATTTGATCAATAATTTGGTCTCCACTTTGTCCAGGCTGGTCTTAGAGACAAGTTACTCTTTTGCCCTACACAATGACAAGTAGTATTTTAGGCCTGGTGCAGTTACTCACGTCTGTAATCCCAGCACTTGAGGATGCTGAGTGGGAGGATCACTTGAGGCCAGGAGTTTGAGACCAGCCTGGACAACAAATGAGACTCTATCTCTACAAAAAATAAAAAAAAAAAATTAGTTGGGTGCAGTGGTGTGGGAAGCCCAGCCTGGGCAATAGAGCAAGACTCTGTTTCAAAAAAGAAAGAAAAAAAAGCAGGTTGAAAGTAAAAGGATAAAGATATTAATACTATACAAACATAACCATAAGAAAGCTTAAGTAATACCAAAGAACAAAGAGAGACATTTGACATCAGGAAAGTGTCACAATTATATCTGTACAAGGCCTTTGGAACCAGACTGATCAGGGTTTGAATCCTGTCTCTTAAATAAACTTGCCTTGGGCAAACAAAAAAAAAAAAAGAAAGAAAAAGAAAAAGAATACTTGTTTAACCAAAGCAAATATGACTGGTCCATCTTTCACAAAATCAACTTAAAAATGACCTTTGACCATAATCACAGTGAACAGATTAGGGTTCTGTAATTTCATGCCTGGCTGCATCGATGACTTTCCACCTTGTTTAAGCAGAACAACTATGAACAGAAATAAACCCTCTAATGCCCTGCCATGGCTGATTGCCTAAATCTTTTATCTCTATAACTTTTATGGTTGCTATTTCAACTAGATAGCTCCAATAAGACACAAGTTTATTGGAGCAGAGCAGAATCCATTTATTGTTGTTTTCATGTATTATATTTCTCCACATATTTTCTTCCAAAATGAAGATCCACTACGATGTTCTCAGGTGTCCATTGATGGATTCCTCCCTTATTTGTCCTTTTTCATGAATTTGAGAAGATCTGATAGAGAGTATATATTAATTTTCCCCCTTTTTTGTGTTTTCTACATAGAGGATCCCTGGTATATTTATTTGGCTTCATTAAATGTAATCACAAATGGTTTTGCTTGACGAAAGTGAATATCTTTGCTAGGGAACTCAGTGGAAATGGCATTACAAGCATCCCAATGTTGAGTTCAACAGGCAGGAACTGTGCTAGACATGAGGGGGTACAGTGGTTAATGTGTCATGGTTGCTTCCTTCAGGGAGCTCACAGCGTAGCTAGGGAAACAGCCATTTTTAAAATAGTGCTTTACTATGGTGTGGGAAATGCCTTGATAAAGGTACACCTGGGTGTTGTGGAAACAAAGCTTAGAGGTTAGAAAAGGTTTCCTGGATTTGAGTATGTATGAGATCTGTCCTGAAGACAAGGCAAAGCGCAGTAGCAGGGACTGTAGCTCTTGAAATCCTCTTAGTGCTTCCTTTGGAGTTTTGTCTAATTATCAAGTGTCATGTTTAAGGGCCCTGTATGAAGAAAATGGCTGAGGTTTTCTCAAAATAAAAGATGTTTGGAAATGGCTCTATTTCTAAAACTGCTGTGTTTAAAAAAAAAAAAAAAAAACCAGACAGTGGTTCTTAGTAGTATGTTTCCTAATATAGGTGTATGTGCATTATTTATAACTTGTCTTATTCCTATTATACTTATTCCTAAAATGATCCTGTTGGAGGATTTAGAAATTTGAAGCTACCATACTAAAAATTCAAATGAATTTTGTTCTTTTTTATGGCTGAAAAATATTCCATTGTGTTATTTGCAACATGAACGGAAAGGGAGTTCTTTACATTACATGAAATAAGCCAGGCACAGAAAGATAAATCTTATATGTTCTAACTCATATGCAGGAGCTAAGTGGATCTCATGGAGGTAGAGAGTAGAATGGTGATTACCAGAAGCTGGGATGGGAAAGAAGGGGGCAGGAGGATGAAGTGAAATTTGATAAGAGGTCCAAAAATACAGTTTGATAGAATAAGTTTTAGTATTCAGTAGTATAGCAGGGAAGTTATAGCTAACAATAATTTATTGTGTATTTTAAAATAGCTAGATGATTTGTAATGTTCCCAACACAAAGAAAAGGTAAATGTTTGAGGTGATGGGTAGCCCAGTTACCGTGATTTGATCATTACACCTTGTATACAGGTATCAAAATATATCACATGTACTCCAAAAATATGTTCAGCTATTATATATCAATTAAAAAATTAAAAATTTAAAGGGAAAGTTTTCTCAAAAATTTAAGACAAATATGCAAAATCTTTTAAAAACTGTCATTTCCCATTTTTTTCTTGGAGCTCTGTAAACTTGTATGCTAGGGAGAGATCTCTGTTATAGTAGTGGTCAGTCACTTTTGCTTGTCTTTCTTTCTTTATTTATTTATTTTTTGTTAGTTTATCACTTAGCTATCTCTGTCTATAAACTATAGGATTCTTACTAACAGGGACTGAGCTTGCTTCCTATTTGTATCTTTCATGGTACCTAGCACAGTGCTGACTTTTAGTAGATACAGAAATGTCCTATGACAGAATTTGGGATATAACAAGTGAGCAAGAAGGTGAATAATTTAGTAAATATGAAGTAGTGGATTAGGTAAAGTGAATTGTGGAATATCTTGGTTGTGCCTGGTGCATATGTGGTTCTCAGTATATATTAGTTAAATGAGTATGAGGATGAATGAGAATATGCCTTGATAAAATTTGGAGGTGGGTGAAAGGATTTGGAGCATTTACAAACCAATGGCATGCTCAGTATAAGATGTAACATGAAGTTGGGAAACATGGTAATCTCCAACATGGTGTTTGACTGTATGGTCCTTCTGAAATGAAGTCAACACATTGTTCTTAAGTATTTGGAAGAACCAGGGCAGAGACACAGAAGCAAAGTAGCGTAATCACGTGATTGGCTATAGCTAAGGCTTCTGCCTTAGTTGGTAGTTGTGTGATGAGGCATTTGCCTTATTTGGGCATATTGTGATGAGTTGGCAGCCTATAATTAACTGAACCTTGGCTGCTGTGATTGGCTGAGACTTAGCTATTTGTAACAAGAATATACTCTTAAGTTAGGTTTTCAGTTATAAAAAACTGAGCTATATAAAAATACTGAGCTAAGTTGTAGTTTCCTAAATGGAGAATCAAGGTACAGAGGCAGCCTTAGGCCAAATTTAATTTAATTTAACACCTATATGACCAGCCCTCTATAGAAATCTTACATCATGCACATTATCAAGCCTTTTCACAGCCACAAAGTTTTAAAAAGGAAGTTTGCTTTGTATTGGAAAATTAATCCCAGGGGAAATAAAGAACTTATTTAAATGAAAAGGGTTTGTTGCTAGTGCTTAGTTTCACTTCACTGGATCAAATCTTGGGTGCTAACAAGCTTTCCTGGCTGGGAACATTTCACAGGTATTGTCACAATTCATAACTAGGGGGAACAGACTGTGTCGTAGGTGACTCTACTGGGATAGGACCCTTGTAAGCTTGCACCTGGTTTCCCCATGTACCGTTTCCCTTCGTTGATCTTGCTCTGTATCTTTTTGCTGTAATAAACTTTAGATATGAAAAAAAAAAGAACCAAGGCAGGGAAAAAAATGGATTCTAAGAAAACATTACTTCAGCAAGATACAGCATGCATTAAGTGATATTAAATGTATGACCTTTGATTTGAATCATAGAATTAAGTTTTTCCTTTGAGTAGAGACTACAAAGGAAAAACTTTGCTAAATTTTGTGATGAATATTTTATAAAGAAAGGTACATTTAGCTACAATTTCTCATTTTTCCTATGTATGGTAACTTTTGAGACACCCTGTATGTGTGTGTGTGTGTGTGTGTGTGTGTATCTTGCCCTATTCATGGAAGTGATACTCTGAAAGGGAAAAGAAGTCAGTTAACACAAAAATGAACCACTAAACAGAAAATTTCAGTGAATAACAGGTGATATGGTGTAATGTAAGGGGCTGTATAATACCTAGGATAGGAATGGAGCACCCTTAGCTGGAAGACCAGGGAAGGCCTCGGGGAGGTAGCCTTTCAGTTGAGACCCACATGAGAAGAAGGTATCCGGGAGAAGACCTAGAGGAAAACAAGCAGTTAATGCCGATGCCCTCAGAGGGACTAGCGAGAGTATCTAAGAGTAGGAAGAAGGCCAGCGTGGCTAGGTCTTGGGGAGTGGTGGGCAGGGTGGTGAGCAAGGAGGACCAAAAGGCAGACAGTGGCTAGGGGACTCTACAGTTCTCGAAGGGACTATGAATTTTATTCTAACTGCAACGGAAAAGTCATTGAGAGGTACTCTGTAAGGGGGAGCAAGCATTACCTGATTTCATGCTTTAAAGCAGTCTCCTCACAGGCCACTGTGAGAAGTGATTGCAGGACGGGAGAAAAACCAGTTGGGAGGCTGTTGCTAAGAGGTGTTGTTTCCATTAAGGTGGTAGCTCTAGAGAGGTGGGGTCTATTTTTGTGGTAGAAGCAAAAGAACTTGTTAATGAATTGGGCATGGAGTATGACTGAAAGTGAAGAATCATTGAGAATGCCCAAATCTGGGGACTGAACAACTGGGTGGGTGGTGCCATGTTTATAGAAAGGAAGACTGGAGGCCAAACTGACCTGGGAAGCAATGAGTTGAAATGATCACATGATTGTCCTTTTCCCCAGGTTAGATTCTAATGCTTTAAGATCATAGTTTTTGTTTTAGCCTTTATTATTTCCTTCCTTCCATCAGGCATATTATCAAGACTTTCAGAGCCACAGAGGTTTAAAAAAGAAGTTGCTTTGTGTTGGAAATTAATCCCAGGGGAAATAAAGAACTTATTTAAATGGAAAGGATTTGTTGCTAGTACTTAGTTTCACTTCACTGAATCAAATTAAAAATCTTAGAAAGAATTTCACTTTATCATGTTGGATTTTTATTTCCAGATTTTCTTTTCTTCTCTTCAATACTAGAGCTCTGGTCTCAAGTGGAAGCTTAGTTGAACAAATGACCACGTGGCTACTTTGAACCTATCAACTGAAGGAGAATACCAGAGAAGAAGACAGTTCTTATGTTAGCAGTATGAATAGTGAAGGGGCCTTTTATTCTTGTTACCTCTTAGTATGATGATGGTGATGACTCTGCAGTGACCATTGTAAGGAAGATTCAGACTATAGTTGTCAAGTGAAACATCTCCCCTTTCATTATATAGCTAAGGTTTTTTCCATGAGACTTATATAGATAGATAGATAGATGATAGATAGGTAGATAGATAGACAGACAGACAGACTAATGGATTCTACTAAGCCAAACAGTCCACATTTGTTTGGATGTTCCAGCTCTCTGCATGAAAAATCAATAAGGAAAATAAATTGTAGAATAAAAGCAGTTCTTCATAGAAAATAGAACCCATCAAAATGATAAGAGGCAAAGTCTCCTTTTTTTTTTTTTTTTTTTTTTGCCTTGGCAACTACACTGGTTTGCCAAGGGAAAGGTAATTAATCCCTTTACTCTACAGAAAGTTCTGTGAGGACTCTTCCTTGGAAATGCTAGGACAGAAAGCCTTGGAATTCAGACCAGTCTTCTTCAGAGCTGCTTCCCCTTAGAGCTCCTGGGCTGTATCTAACCCCTCTTCAGCTATTTTATAAACCTGGGGATCATAGATGTCTCTTTCTAAATTATAAATGTGCCTATGTTTTAATTTGGCTTAAGATTGTTCATGGCCTCTTATTTGCCTGTAAGAATGTAATTCAAGCTCCAATTACAAGTTTTCCCTGTTTCATATTTAAGCTCTTTAAGATTTTTAACAACTGCTGACCAAATTCTCCTTGAAACTCTCTCTCTACTCCTATTCTTGGCTGACATTACCTTCTGTTCTTTTGGTTTTCTTCCTACCTCTCCACTCATTGCTTCTTAGTTTTTTTTTCCCCATGTTTGTCTTCCTCTATTCATCCTATACTGTTGGCTATTGCTAAGTATCCATTCTCATCTTTCAGTTCTTTTCATCACAATCTTACTAGGAATAATACTCTTGGCTTCGAATGTACCTATATAATGTTGACTCCAAAATGTGCCTTTTTAGACCAGAACTGTCTACTGAGATTTGATTTCTATATCCATATTATGAAATATATCTGCCTTAATGTCACACACATTCCCCTAAACTCACCATATATAATACTTAAATAATATTTCCCCCAAATACATTATTATTCTCATACTGCTTTCTCAATATAGAGTGATACCATAGACCCAGTCACCCCAAAGAGACACATGAAAATTGTGCTAGATTTGTTACCCACCACATGTAATTGTCAAATCCTGTATATTCTATTGTTAGCTCTAGCCGTATTTTCCTTCCTTAGGTCCATTGGTTATTTCAGGTTCAGGTCAGTAGTTACAAATCCCTATGACCTAATCACCCTCCCTCTCTGGATAGCAATTTCGATTGACTATTTCTCATGCTTCACACTTTAGAAAATTTCTTTTACATTTGTTGCTTTATTTTCCCCCTCAGGGCAATCTGTGAGAAGGCACTATTATCAACATTGTATGATGACAAGACCAGAGATGAGAGTGTTTAGTTTTTGAGATTTTCAGGTACCTAAGTAACAAAGGTGGAAAATCCCTAACCCAAGGTCATTGATTCCCAAGCCCACGGTCCTTCCCCATCACAGTGCTGTCCCCTATCTAACACCCAGTAAATAAGATGGTCAGGAAAGTGACAATTGTCAGCATTTAAAATGAAGGAAAAATCAAAACAAGGAAAGTGACATGATATCTGAGGCCACTGAGCTCATTATGAACACAGGGAGAAAACCCAGATTTCTGACTTCTAGACCTCTGCTTTTTTTTCCACATAACTCTACTCTTCAGATGTTGTCAAAGAATGAGAACCAGAGTATGTTATCCTGAAAAATTTGTATCCTGTGTGAAAGGAAGAGATATAAAAGGCCATATCAATTAAATGCCTAAAATTCCAGTTGATATACAAAAAAAAAATCTTCCCATTTCAAATTCTCTAATTTTTGGTGCCTTCTGAAATACTTCTCTATATTTTTATGTAAAATTCCTAACTAAAATCTGCTTTCCTTTTTGAAGTAGCTGCATTTATGGAAAGAGCTGATACTTGATTTAAGCTATTATAAATTCAGTTTTTTACTTTCCTTGTGAAAAATAGTCTGTGTGGAAAGGGACTTTTTGATACATGTTCATGCATTGCTAGGTACCTTATTACTTTCTGAGATACAGCTAGTATACTACAAAAGCTAAGAAGAAGGATGTACAGCCAGCCATCTAAAACAAAATAAGTAAAGGCAAGAATATGCCTGCTGTATTAAAACACTACATTTTGCTCCTGATGTTTCAGACTGAGACCAGTCATAACCCATGTGGGTCAGTCCACAGGGCAAAATGCTGAGATTTCTCATTATTGCTTTAAGCAAAGAGTTTGCCCTGGAGGGCAGATCAACATTTGACATGTACCCTCAGAGTCTTCCAACTACCTAACAGTGAGAAGGAGGAATTTTAGAATGACCAATGTTTGGGCTACTATGTTTATCATTTAACTGTTGTCACAGAGAAGAATATGAAAAGGTCACAGTGGCATAGAATGAAGAAAACCATGGGCTAGGAATTGGATTTGTGTTCTGATCTTACCTTAAGCACATTCTGGTTATGTACGTTAACCTTTCTAGGTCTCCTTTGTAAGGAGACCCTAGATCTCTCACGATATTCTTCAATGATGAAGAAAGAACTAGTATCTGGATGATAATCCTGTTAGGACATTCATACAAAAGAACTTCTCTTAACCTGCACAACCAAAAACAGTCATTGATTTGTTAGTCAAAAGGTTGAATTTAAATATCATTTAGAAGAAAAGATACGTGTATGTCTTATTTCACCTTAACTTTTAAAAATAAAATCAATGGTTTATTGTTATTTTAAAAAATAGTATTTCCCCCAGTAAGGCCCCTTCAGTTTTTTTTTTTTGTTTGAGTCACCATGTCATTGCTAACTGTTAACTGAAGCTGTTCAACATAAAGTAAAACCACATTTCTAGCATCTTTGGCATAAAAAATTCAGGGCCCTGAATTTGATCCTATATTTTTCTTCATATTTATATCCATTTGTCACAGCATGTATAATTTATTCATTGCCCACAATTTCAATTTTATTGTTTTGTTTTGTTTTGTTTTGTTTTAGAGACAGGGTCTCACTCTGTTGCCTGGGTAGAATGCAGTGGTGTCATCATAGCTCACTGCAACCTCAAACTCCTGGGCTCAAGGGATCCTCCTGCCTCAGCTTCCCAAGTAGCTGGGACTACAGGCACATGCCACCATGCCCAGCTAATATTTCTATTTTTAGTAGAGATGGGGTCTCACTCTTGTTCAGGCTGGTCTCAAACTCCTGAGCTCAAACAATCCTCCTACCTCAGCCTCCCAAAGTACTAGGATTAGAGGCATGAGCCACCACACCTGGCCCACAGCTTCAATTTTAAACAAATCACAGTCATTAGTCCAGTGTTACATGTTGTCTTTCTATAAGTCATCAGAACTTTTAATTTGTCTGAGATCAATTAACACATTGTGTTCTTCATCATTTATTTATGTGTGAGGGTCAAGATTTTTTTCTAGCATTGTCAACCTCTGGCCACAATTTTTATGTTGTTATTTTCCAACATCTAAACTATCCATTAATTGCTTTAAGATATTTGGCATACAAATTGATTTGTAAGACAGAAACCTGGGGACTGTTTTTTCTGAAGTTCTACTTCATTTTTCTTACATTAAGCATACCCTTAATCCATTGTTCATACTTTCCACTTTGGATTTCTTCAAATTTGGGAGAGAATCAAAAGTGAACTAAGTGAAACATTCTCTTTATTATAATTATTTTCTGATCTTGTCTCTCTCATACCTAATTTGATAGCAATGTTTTTAACTACATACTATTTTTGAGCCTTTCTTGATTAGTAAACATACTCTTGAAAGAAACAAGTCTTCTTTACATATTCATATTTCATTTTATAATATTTAATTAAATTATGCAATTATAAAAACAAGTACAATGGAAATAAACAGATTTAAGAACAATTACAGCTGATTCCTAATAAGCATACAAGTCACCTGGAAGGAATGGAAATTCATGGGACGTAAGCATTGGCTTAATGTGGGCATTGGTCAGCCTGTTATTGATAAGATTGATTAATCTGTTAAAATCATGCTGATTAAGAGAGCTCAACAGTAAACTTGTGGACTACCTATTAAACTGGAGGAAAGTCTGTTATGATTTACCACAATTCATGCTCCTTGTGCCTTATTGTAATCAATGACTTAAATAAAAATGTACAAGTCATCTAATCATATTTGAAGATGATATAAAACTAAATGAAAGAATGAAGATCAGCAATGGCTAACATATCTTAAATGTTCAATAAATAACTTATTGAATTGAATTGTCAATTGAATGTTAGCTTAACAAACTTAAAAACTAGATGAGAATCAATACTATTACATTGTACATGTAATAACTATATTGAGTTCCAAAACTCCAATGGTAAAGTACATGATGGATTTGATTTTGAATCATTTGATGTCAATAATATATAAGAGGTGGGGTTGACCCAAATTTTAAAAGTCCATGTTATCTTGGGCTGCTCTGACAGGAGTGTGGAATCCGGAGGGAGAAAGTCAGCATCTCATGGCACTCTGCCCTGGTCTGAACACATCTGAAACTATGAGTTCATTTCTAGGCTCTTCAGTTTAAACAGAAACCAGAAGAAAAATTTAAGATCATACAGGGAAAGATAACTAAGAATCTTGAAACCATCTAATAAAGAATCAAAAAAGTGTTAGGAATGTTTATTTGTGGGAGTAGAAGATGCAAGGAATATCTGTCATTTAGTGGCTACTGTGAACACGCAGGTATCGCACCAAAAGAAGGAATGACTTTTTAATAACTAGAGCCGTACCACCATAGATCATATCTCCCACATTATGTAAGAAGTACATCAAACTAATCTTGTACAAAACCAAACTTAATTGTATTTTTCTATCCACACCTATACTTTCCTTTCCAACATGTACTTTTTGGCTCTGTTAATAGCACTATGATCCTCTTAGTCAATAATAGAACACTCAATTCATCCTCACCTCCCCCCGTACTAACACCAAAGTCTATCTACTTTTGAAGGCTTGCTTTGAAGTCCTAGAAGAGAGCGTAACTACTCCTGTACCCTGGGAAGAACAAGCCCCTTCAATCTAGGAGAATGTAACTTTCAGAAGGAGAAATACCTACCCAACCAGATCAATAGAATCAGTTCTGGAGATCAAAGTGTCTTCTCCATAATTCCCTGTTATTTTTTACTAGATATTCTCTCTCCAAAAGTGTTAAATGTATCCTCTTTTCTTAATTCCTACTGCATTAGTCAAGTTTAGGTATTTGTTAATTTTCTTCATCACAATGGTTTACTGTTAGTCTCCCAGACTGTAGATTTCCTCTACTTCCTCCCATCGTTCAGAATATTTTCAGGTTTCCCTTTATGGATCTCAGATATCACCATCTTGACCCCCTCACACCCTCACTTAACAACCTTGGAGAGCCCACAATTGCCAGCAGGTTTAAGTCTAGGCCTCTTGGCAAGGTGTTCATTGCCCCTCATTACCCACCCCCATTCAGCTTTCTCACCTTATCTCTGGCCACTCTGCTCTGGCCAAGCCACTTGAGATTCCCAGAGCACACCACATGCTTTTGACCCTCCATGATCTTGGTCATGCTCTTCTAGATTCCCAAAATGTCTTCTTTACTTTCTTTACCTTTTAAAATACTTATACATCCCTCCAACATAGCTTAGATGGTTTGCCAATTGAATATGCCTAGGAATTTTTTGAAAAATGTTATCCTTATGGACATGAGCCAAATGGTTTGTTTGACTTCACCATTTTCTTTATTATCAGGTATTTATTGAGTACAATAATATTAAGGAATTGAAAAGTTATCCCAAGCACTTCACACAATCCCTGGTATATAATAAATGTCCAATTAATATTTATTGGAGGCCGGGTGCGGTGGCTCACGCCTGTAATCCTAGCACTCTGGGAGGCCGAGGCGGGTGGATTGCTCAAGGTCAGGAGTTCGAGACCAGCCTCAGCAAGAGCGAGACCCCATCTCTACTAAAAATAGAAAGAAATTATATGGCCAACTAAAAATCTATATAGAAAAAATTAGCCGGGCATAGTGCCCCATGCCTGTAGTCCCAGCTACTGGGGAGGCTGAGGCAGTAGGATCGCTTAAGCCCAGGAGTCTGAGGTTGCTGTGAGCTAGGCTGACGCCACGGCACTCACTCTAGCCCGGGCAACAAAGCGAGACTCTGTCTCAAAAAAAAAAAAACATTTACTGGACATAACTAGAACTTATAGATGATGATTCATGTTAAAAGTCAACAAAAAAGGAGAAATATGCAACTTCATAGGGGAAGGTGATGATGTGTTTGTATTGAATCTGAGGTAGTGGTTGGATATCCAAGACATACTTTTCTTATTAAGAGCAGTGGCAACTTAATGTATACATTACATTAAGAGAGAAGGAAAGTAGACAGAGAAAGAGAAGAAAAAATATTAAGAGAGATTAAATAAATGATAGATACAGATATGCAAGAGAAAGATGAAGAATTGTATATGACAAGGAGAAATTCAAGCTCCTTAGAAAAGCCAGTGAAGAAACAGCCAATATTGAACATATATATCAGGAGGCATTTTAATGATGGATGTGACTTTATAAGTCACATTAAATAACTTTATTGTTATCAGTTCATTAATAAAGGACAAAGAAAACTTTTTGTGCTTTCCATTAAAACAACATAGTTTTAACATTATAACATATTGGAAAGACCACTTATCCTGTCTCTCATTGCTTCAGAGAAGGAGAAAATTAAAAAGCCATTTATTACCACCAGCTAGGTCCTTTGTGTTCCATGTGTAATAGAACAATTTCAATTTAGATGCTCAAAAACTTTTAATTTAGCACAGAAATAGAAATGCATCTTTCAGCACCATTCAAATGTCATTTCCTTAGGCAACAGCTTGGAGTCTTTCACTTGGAAAATGAGAGAATTCTTGGAAAGGAGACTTGTGCTCTGGCTCAATTTTATTCAATGACAGCATGATTTAGATAGGCAGTGGGGCTGTTACCTCTCTCTGGGTCTTAAAATGTCTCAGTAAGATTTATTTCCACATTCACCTGATTTAGCACTTCAGCCAAGCTACCTAAATACAAAATTGGTGCCACGGGTTTTCTACTACGTGACAGGGACTTCTTGCCCAGCATCAGTGCTGTGGCATGATGCTGAGCCTTCCTCATGCTCATCCTACTCACTCACTAGTCATTGTCACTTAAATCCTCATAAACATCCAGAGCTCACTAATGAGGTGATGTGGATAGGACAGAGAAGTTCCTTCATTAAGGAACTTTATTATGATCTTCATATAAATGATCTGCAGAAGGAACTGACATGGAAGTTGGACATACATGGTGATAATAATGGTGGTATTTTATGCCAAATAAACAAACAAACAAAAAAACTATCAATGTTACTCAGGAGTTCAGCATTTTCTAATAGAATGTGTCAGGTCCTCTCTCTGGACTAGTCACAGAGCTTGGTTTCACCTTCTGTATGACAACATGAGTTGTCTCATAGGAGCAAGCACTTTAGATCTGGCAAACCTGGCTTCTACTCTAGCCACCTGCTAGCTAGGAATTCTAAGGTTTAATTTAATTTCCTTTAGAAATAGTCATAATACCTAATTCTCGAGGTCACAAAGTTTAAAAGAGAGAAGACATAGAGCCTCATAGACAGATGGAATTCAATCCATGGTATTCATTATTTAAAATACATTGATGAGGTGTCTTTTATGTGCCAACTCTGGGCTGACATGTATACCTGAATAAGGCCAACACCTTGCTTTGAAAGCACACAGAAACTTAGTAGGAAAAGCAGGCATGGAAATAAATCTTGGTGATTCTCAGTCCTGGGTGCCGTTATGGTTATGTGGAAAAAATGACATGGCAGCACAGAGCAGTGTCAGCTGTGCTGGAGACATGGGGAGGCCTAACGTGGGATGCCTCACAGGAGAGGTGTTTGATGTGTCTAGAAAAATAATAGGTATAAGGAAGATGGTAGCCATTTGCGGGTAGGGTTTTTGAAGATGAAGAACATTCCAAACACTTAGCTCTCCATTGTTTAAAGCTTTAAGTTTTAACTGTGCTTTCCTCCCTTGGTTCTTTCTACTGAAGTTCTCAGAAATCCATCTGGCCAGCCTCTCTGCCTGAGGAGGTGAAAGAGCCAGACGGTGCCTACCTGTAATTTCTTAGTCACAGTAGCACTATAACACATTGTCTATGTAGCAAATAATATGGAAAGGATAGAACCCGCTTGGTCCCAAAGGGAAGATACTTGCTGTATTTTAAAATACCAGTTATATTAACAATCACCATCAGGTAGCTCCTAACTGGCAGGTACCCCTGCCAGTATTCCCCCTGCAAGTATGGCTTAGACATTGATGCCTCGAAATAACAAAATTCAATTGTGTCCAAAGGTCTTGACTATATTTGTCTTAGTTCACTGTATTTGTATTAGTAGAGTAAAAGCGTGGCTACATTTTGGAAAAGGCTCCATTTGCTCCAAATTTACATGCTAGGGGAAACTGGCTAACTTTGTATGTGTAATATCAAAGGAGTCAAAGTCTCTGAACACTTCATGGTATCATTTGCATTTAAGTGTCACTAAAAGTTTAAAAGGGACATTATTGGGGTAATTTAGGGTATAATAATAAAATAATTAGTTATTAGGCAGTGATAAATAAAGTGAGATTACTGAATATTTCCTTGTTTTAATTATGTGGGCTGGGCTAATGGTGAGGAAGCTATCAGTTACTCATTAATCTCGGTTAGTATCATTGATCTTCACCCAAGAAGAACTGTTGGTACTTTCTACACCAGTGGAAGATAAATGGTAAAGGAATGGATTAGACAGCTTGCACAAAAGAAATACAATTAGCAAATAAGTATACTGAAAAAATGGTCATTCTCACTAATAAACAAAGAAATGCTCATTACAAATCTGAAGTATCATTTTGCATCTATTAAATTATTAGGGTTTTTTTAAAAATGTCAGTGCTAGTAAGACTGTGATGAAACTATAGAGATATACATTTTTAGAGGCAATAAAATGATACAAAGCTTTCAAAAAGTAATATTAATAATATAAATCAAGAGCCTAATAAATGTTTCCATTTTGGGAAATGCATCTAAAGGAAATTGTAGAATAAGAAAAAAGTAACTGCTATTAGCATAACATGTGCATTGCAGCACTGTTTATAATATTAAAACAATAGAAATAACCCAAACTATTCAACCATCAAAGGATGGTTAAATAAATTATATCTTCATAGGAAGTAACATTATATAATACCAAAATAATAATTATGAAGAGTCTATCAGAAATGTTTAAATTATAATGTTAAGAAAGACACAGGAAATGAAATTATAGATGCTTGGCATATATATAAAACTATGTGAAATACATGTGAACATATAGAGTCAGTAGGGTAGAGTGGAAAGTGCACACGCTTAGCAATAAGACAGGTTTTAGTTTGAATTCTGGCTCCACATTTGCAAGTTGTTGATTTTTGACAAGCTATTTAAGTGTATATGATTTTTTTTCATACATATAAAATGGGACTATTCATATCCACCTTCTAGGACTGCTATGAGAATTAAATTAGATAGCTCTGTAAAATCTGAGAGAAGGTAATGGAATTATGGATGAATTTTTTTACTTTCTCTTTTTCCTACTAATTTTATAAGGTTTTATAATGGAAGTATATTTTAATTTTATATTTACCACCAAAGTTATATTATATGCAGAAATATACACTTGTGGCATTGACTATATAACTAACTGAAGTAACCTAAATAATTATTTAATACTAAACATCTCAAAGTACACACTCTGCTAAATCATATGTTTATTTATTTAACAAATACTTACATAGCTTTTACCACGTAACAGCCATTGTTCTAAACACTGTATTCATTGAATCCTTTTAACAACCTTATGAAGAAAGTATAATTACTAATATTACAGATGGGAAACCAACATGCAGAGAGGTTTAAGTAACTTGCCTAAGGCCCCATTGATATACATGGTGGAACCAGGAACTGAACTCAGGCAGTCTGGCTACATGATCCAAGTCCCGAATGCTGTGATATTTTTCAACTGGTCAATCAAAATATATTCATTGAATATTTGTGGTGCTTGGCACTGTGAGGGATACCATGAAACAAAGGACACAAGCCTTAACTTGAAAATGGTATCATTCTCTAGGCTTCAGCTATGGTCTCAAAATTCTGTTCTCTCAACCTTAGTCAAATGTCCTCCATGTCACAACCACATGCTACTCACAGGGAAACATCCCTCTCACCCATAATGACCAAGGCTCTGAATGAAAGTCTCCACAGTCTACAGCTTGGCTCTGTGTGGCAATGTCAGTGTTTTCAAAGTATGTGCTGAGAAATCCTAGAGCTTTGCAAAGGTGCCTCGTGTTCTGCAAACATTTTACTCAGTTTTCTCTTTATACATATCGGTATGTATACATACATTCATATGTACTACATGTATATGTAACTAATATTTCAAATAAAATAACTAACTCATACTACAACCTAAAAATACACATTCGAATACACTTTTGCTGTTGAATTAGTATTGTGCCTTTCTCAGATGAAAGATTTTCCTGCCATCTCTTTCTAATTGAAAAATATTTTGAGACCGCAAGGCAAATTCTAACAAATCTGAAAAATTGTTATAACATGATGGTTAAGAATAATGGGTCTAGAATCAAACAGTCTAGATGCCATTTTGAGCACAGGTATTTACCATGTGACTTTGAGCAAGTTTCTAAACCTCTCTGTACCTCAATTTCCTCATCTGTTAATGGGATGGATGTACCCCACAGAGTTGTGAGAAATAAAAGACAAACATATAAAACACTTAGAAAAGTGACTTGGCCAATATAAGTGCTCAATAAATGTTAGACATTATTATTTTTATTCCAACTACTTATCTACAAAGTCCATCTTTCCTTGTACTTATTTACAAAATCTTGCTTTCTTGCAATCAAAAAAAGTATGGAATTACATTAAATTACAAGATTGATATGCAACTGGAAGTCCCATTTTTCAAGTTTTTGTGTTCATCAAACAGCTGAATTGTTATTAATTTTGTATTGCAAATTTGAACCAATAAATAAATTTGTACTAATTAAATACTACTCTGATTTGTAGATTAGGCCCTATGTAAAATTTTGTTAGGAAAAAATTCTGCAACTTAAAATATATATGCATCATGAAGAAATTTATGTTTTTATGCTCTATGTTATCTCATTCCAGGGGGAAAGAATTACCTTTTCCAAATATGTTTGTTTCTTTTCATGTCTACCTATCATTTAATGCTTACTTTTGAATAATACCTATTGAAATCAAATTATAAGAAAATATTAACCCCTTTTCTGGTAGAGTGAAATGGTTGATGATTCCTCTTATCACCAAAGATTTAATCTCTGCTGTGTTTCTTTCAAGATAAGTTATTTTCTTGACAATAGGACTGATTAAAATATTCAAAAACATTTTAAATAAATGATCTGTGTTTGTTTCCTCTGTCTTTTCTTGCAGTCATTCCCAACATAGCACTGCAACCCGTCAGCCTTCAGTGACTCTCCAACGGGCCATCTCCCTGGAAGGGTAAGATACACAGCCCCCTCTTAGCATAAACTGTGCAGCCTTTGATCATGAGGAAAGTCCTCCTTCCTCCCTCCCTCCCTCCCTTCCTTCTTTCCTTTCTTCCTTTCTCTCTCTCCCTCCCTACCCCTTTCTCTCTCTCTCTGTTTCTTTTCTCTTCTCTCTCTCTCTCTGTCTCTCTCACACACAGACATACACACATACTCTTTTTTTTTCTTGAATCAGAAAATATCTATGAAGCTCATGCTATATGCCAAGCACTGTGCTAGGTACTGTATTTAACAAGTCAAATAAGATCTTTTTTCCCCTTCACAAGGCTCATTGTCTAGTGTGAGTGACAGAAATACAAACACATACTTGCAACACAGTTTAAGCATTACACTGTATAGGAAATATGTATAAGGGATTACTGGAGGATCCAGGAGGGGTACCTGGCTGAGAATGGGCATCCAAAGGGGAGGGGGGAGCAGGTCAGGGTGGTTTCAGAAAAGATGTAACTCTAGAGTTGAGAACTGAAGCATATATGAATATTTGCCCAACGCTAGAAATGCATAGATATTCCTTCAAGGGAAGAGAAAAGAAACTAATGTTTACTGACTGCTTATTAGGTACCAGGCTGTATCTATCTATCTAGCTATCCATTCCTTTATATATATATATATACATATGTATATATGTATATATATATATCTTATCTGATTTTATTTCTAAAATAGTTCTAGGAGATAGGTATCTTTTTTCCTAAACCTTGATTCTCAGAGAGGTTAAGCAATTTTCCCAAGGGCACTTACGTAGAAAGTAGCACAGCCTGGATTTGAAATCCAGTCTGACTCCACATATAGCTCTGTCCTCTGTATGGTATCAAAAGACTTTACTGAGCTGGAGATCACTGGTCATACCCTTCATGAACTACATTCAGGCTAAGTTAGACATAGTGAAGAGTTTTCTAGTAAAAAATGATAAAGAACTAGAATCGACTCTAACCTTAGAAATTATTAAATAGAACCAATAACCTCCTGTTTTGGATGGTTCTGGAGGCCCATGTGCAGTGCTATGTGGCTGAAGTATTGTTTGCAGTAGAGATGAGGGTGTGGAACTAATCTCACCAATTCTCTCTACCTTAATTTGTTGTTCCTTATGAAGACCTCTCAGCAGGACACAGGGTACCTACCATTTCACATTGGAGTCACTAACACAAAGAAGACTTCCTCCAGCTATGATAAATAATGGCATTTCCTTCTAAGGCTATTTCCAAACTTTTTCTTTCTTCTTATTAACAAAAGCTTATTAGCAGTTTACTAATAAGCAGTTTTTTTAATTTTCCACTGTTTTCCACTTGAGTTAAATGAACTCTGTGATATACTTAATCACCAATTCTAATTATCTGGTAAGATAAACCAAAAAAAACATGAAGACCTTATCCTGACTTCCAAACGCAAGAGTGACTCCTTTTCTGAAAAACAACAAACTTTGTGATCAGCTTCATAGTGCTCCATTGTTCCAACTAATATAGTTTGCCATATGTCTAGCAAATGATGAAGCATAAAAAAACATTCTGTTCCATGCAAGAATGGAAGAAAACTAACTCTGGAATCAAAGAGTTAGGTTTGAATCCTGGCCTCTGCCATCTGGTGTCATTGATCTTAAACAAGACCCGTCACCTCTCTGAGCATGGATTTCCTCAACAGCCAAAGGGAAAAATAGTATAGAACTCATCAGTTTTTTTAAAAAGTAGCAGGTACATATTAGACCCTCAGTAAGTACTAGTTAAATATATACTTAGTCCAAATGTTCTGAAAAAAACAAAAAAACCTTTACTTTTATAGCCTAGATTAGTTTGAAGACCTACATTGAACACTTGCTCCTAAAAATATATATATATATATATGTATGTATTTACATAATACATTTATGGATATAAAATAAAACATTTGAGGTAGAAATAACTTTACATTGCTGGACTATTTAAAAAGGGTAGTCTCAGTAATTCTCTACAAGGTCCAAAACACTAAAGGTCATGTTATCTGTGCCCAGCTGGCTGTCAGATTGAGAAATAATGTAGCATATAATCACTGTTACTAAACACATAGTGGGAAAGTTATTTTTCATCTTACACAGGCCAATGAGTCGTTAGCAGGTTTCCCATTAAGGTGTTATACTGCTGAGTGTGGGCAATCAACTGAAATTGGAAATTCCATTATTTCAATACTCTTCTTTCTAATGCTTCTGTGAAGAGCAGCTACATAGAATATTTTTTAAATGAATGTAGTTTAAAAGGCCATATGTTTATATAATTTTCATCTAGGTTGCTATTTACTTGACATAAAATAAGTGAAGATATTTCAGATTTCCAGTTAATTTGATCCATGGAGACACCAAAACTATCTAATTGAGCCCTCTACCACAGAGTCACTGCTGTTTTTAAATTGATATCTGAATCATCTATAACTATGCCAGACAAGATGAGACACAATAACATCACCATTAACAGTGCAAGCTCCATGTTTCAGGTTCAAATTGACAGATACAGCCCATACCTTAATCTCCTCTTCCTCCTGAGACCCTATTAAAAGGAAGCTAATGGAACAATAATAATAACAAAGCACAGTCCCATAGTGATAAGGAAAATAGAAGGGAGTATCAAAGGTCAAAAAGTTTCATCACATTTCTGGACAACAGAAAGCTGACAGAAGAGTATTGATTGATGAAGCAGAACAAAGTAATCCCAGACTTAGATCACCGATGAAGGCAGAGCCTTGTGCTATTACACTCCAGAAGGCACCTTTCACATTGTATTCTGTGTGAATGGTATCTCCTGGAGTTATGGTTCCAGGAATGGCACCCGTTAAAGTCTCCACCACAGTGCAATAGCACTGTGCGCAGGGGCTTCAGCTGCCTTCAGCAGAGAGCAGATCTGCCCAGCAGAACCCAGAAAACTCAGGGAATTCAGGGTAGTGGCAATGATTAGGACTGAGAGCAGAGTCTGAGAATAGGAATGAGGATGCCCCCATTTAGCATACACACCCCTGCATCCAGAACAGTTTCCAGGCAAGTAATTACCAGCAGTCAAAAAGAGAAGATTCTTCTCTGAAGAAATGGAATCACTCTCCTGTGGAATTGAGACAAGCTAGTTTGAGAGTTGGCCCCCACAGAAAAGCCCTTCACAGTGTGCTAGTTGGGGAGACGGTTTCTGGTTTGCTCACCTAACTGGAAGCCTTCCAGTTAAAAAGCCTTGCCCTTGTGCACAGCAACCTACTGCCAGCCTTTCTACTTTATTCTTAAATATAAACAGACAGCTACAAGTTACCAAACTTTTTTTTAAAAACCTGAAAAATGGCAGAGACAAGGTTAATACAGACATACACAGAGGAAAACTATCCTCAAGGAAATAAGTAATTCTGGGAACAAAGTAAAATTTGAAAAAAAATACTCAGTGTAAGCATATCTTTTAGCAATATGAAGGTAACCATAATACTGAAATGGTTAAAAGGGATTGCCTCTGGGAAGGCAGGTAGGATTCTCAGGGGAGATGACACAAATCGAACTTTGAGGAAGGTATCTGGAGCAAGGCAGAGGTTGAAAACAAAAGGAAAGAAAAGGAAATCATGTGCAAAAACCTAGATGTACTTTGCTAACACTGCTAACACTGAGATGTATCTTCAGCTACTCAAAAAGCTTTCTTTCATCCAGGAGAGAGCACTTTATTTTATGCTACCTTACAAGGTCATTTTAGTGGCATACTTAGAGGTAGAATTTTCTAGTAACTAGTGTTTTTACGTCATGGAACAACTGTCCTGGAAGGTGTTCAGCACCCTTTGTAAGTAGCGCTTAATAGGAAACTGGACAGCCTTCTTCAGGGGTATTACAAAAGGAATTCTTTATGGAATAAATGGTTAGTCTAATAGACCTCAACCAAAAATGTCTCCCAAATCCAGAAGTCTATGAGAAAACTAAAAAGTGGCCTTGCCTATAAATAGATACACCTAAGGGAACCATCCTTTCAAGGTAACTGGTCTGTGATAATATCACCGTCATGTTTTCTTACCAGGACAGGCCTAACTCCATGGGGAAAACCATGTACCTCTGTTTGATTCAAGGGACACCCTCCTCACACTCTAAGACCACTCTAGACTCATGTTACAATGGCATCATTGGCGGTTGCATGTTGGGCCTGACCAAGTATTCTTTGCAGGGAACCCTCTGGGAACAAGACCTCTAATGGAATTAATTATTCCCTCTCTACTTCTCCACCCAATTCCTTTTGCTTAGATAGGAGACATTATTTACAGCTGACACAGTCTACATTTCCTAGGACGATGCTGACTTAAAAGACTTAGTCTTCTTAGTCTAAGTGCCCAGATATTTGGTTCCAAAATATATGGTCACTGTAGAAAGTGACCTGAGAATCAGGAGGTCATCACTGAATCAGGACCTATAACCAAGATCTGCTGCTTCTTACTGTGTGATTTTGAGCAGGTGTCTGTTACTTTATATACAGAGTGATCAGGTGGAGTTAAATAAATAATGTCTCAGGTGCCTTTCAACTCTAAATTTTTGGAGATAAAAGTTTGGCTTATGGAATTCTAGGAATATTACTAGATATGAAGCCTAAACATTTAAGGAACCGTTGGTCTCTAGGTAGCTGGCTTTTGTGGGCAGTTGGTCTGAGTTACCTCTAACCACACATTCAGACCTATCTATCCCTCAGGATTCATAATCAGCATGAATGCTCAGTTTCCTTCAACACACATCTGCACCCTGACCCAAAAAATCAGTGCTAAGCAGTGTCTGAGGGAGCCTGGTATGCTGGTCAATGCACTAAATTACTTTTTCGGACTTGAAGAGAGGACTTATTCAGATTGTTAATTGCTGGGGTCACTGGCCAGAAATCTGAGCCTTTACTTACCACAGAAATTAAAGTGATTCTACCAAAACAGAGAGGTAATTTGGGTTAAGTGCAAGGAATTTTTGTCTATCTTTAGAGTATATTAAAATAATATATATAGTTGTCATTCTCCTCTTTATTTTGCTGTCCTGCCAGCTGAAGCATTTATTTATGGAGAATATAAGAAAATTGAGGAGATGAGCAGCTAACTGATATTTAGAAATATTCAGAAGAAATCAAATTTCCCCCTATCAAAAAAAAAATTCTGTTCATGATGGATAGTCCAATACAGATGGACCTGCCTATTGGTTGAGAAAGCTCTGGGTGAGAGTCCCAGCCTTACTCTTGCTGCTAAATGATCCTAGTTGATAGGAAGGACTCAGGGAGTTTACAGACCCTCCTTCTATCCCTGAATGGGGAAGACAGAACTTCAGAGCTTAAATATCAGGGGATTCATTAGGAATCAATCAGAGAAGCAGATAATCCCAGCCCATCTCTGTTTTCCCAGGTCAACATCATGTGCTTCCTTTTCATTTCTCCTCATGCCCCTGGAATTTCCAGCTCTGCTCCTAGTTGAGCTGTCAGCTCATTTTCCTTAGCCCCACTTCTGTTGGCCATAGCTTCTTTTTTCCATTTCCTTATTCCATAACACATCCTTTCCTAGGCCTTGTAATCATTCTCCCTTACATGTATAGAGCTGAAAATATAAAAGGTGTCATCACAGCAAACTTTAAGGATTCTCAAAAATTTATCAGTGTTGAAAAAATGCTGAGGCTATAAAGAGCTAAGCAATATTTAAGGGCTATCAGTACATGGGTCCTAATTCTCTCATGGGGCCTGGATTTCTGTCTCCATCTGCTGTTAAAATAACACCTGTGTAAAAATAAATAAAGAAACAAATCATTTGTTTATTGTATAGAACAAACAGAAGTTTCCAAATTTGGAATTTCAAAGATTAGCAAAATAGCAAAAAATATTTATGGAGATGATATAAAGAATCTAGATGATGTTTTTCTAGATAAAGACTTTTATAAATATTAACTACTATCATCATGATTTCATAAAAGAAAACCTTCCTAAAAATGAAGAAAATAAGAAAGGCATAAAATAAAGAATACAGAGTATTCCATCATAAAAGCAGGCAGTTCAGAGACATAGATTCTAAAGTCCAAAAGGTATATTTCTCTATATTCAAAAGCTAAAAATATAACAATAAATATTACATATTTTATTTTAATTTAATGGTAACTGATATGTATTATAAGTGTTTTATGTGGCTATCATTCGGCTCTGATAACAATTACAAGCCCATTATCCCACTTTATGGCTTAGCCAACTAAGGCTTAGAGAAGTTAAGGGTGGTATCCAAGATCACACAGCTAGTAAGTGACAAAATTGGAATTTGAGCCCATATTTCTAAATCACTACCCTCTCTTGCCTCCCTAGACTTGCATGTCTTTTGTTATAAGCTGGCCAATTTGGAGGCCTAAGTATGATATTGAATGCAAAGTGGAGCTTAGCATGATTTCTGAGGTTTTGGAGGTTTTTGTTACTATAGTCATTGTCAAAAATCCAGTTTCAAACAAGAGTGTTAAGAAAAGGGGAATGAACTCCTAATGTGACTTCACTCACCTTGAAATGCACTGAATGAGAAGTAGAGGAATAATAATATCTCCACACTGTTGGTTTCTATTTTGTCCAACAGAACTAGGAAGAAACTCAGAAGTGGCAGGTCAGGAGTCTGGTTATGAGAGCTACTGCACTGTCTTGTTCAGTGGCCTTGAACGCTGAGGGCTGCTCAGTGCCGGCAGAATTTATCTTGGAGGGCTGCCACAGAGACCACCAGGGAATTGGGTTTAGGATTCTTTATTTTTTAAATAGTCCTTATTTTCTGTGCATAATTGAATCCCAACATGATTACTTATCATTACCTTGCATATCTTCCTTGGAAATCTTGTTATTTTTTTAATAAATTGGTTTAATAATGGCCTCAAAGTAAATTGCGAATAATCTTCCTCATTATTATATAATCAAACATACCCAAAATGATGTGTTACAGAATATTCAACTAGAAAATTATTCTTCTTAATCAATACTCATAGTTATTAATGCTACTAATAATATGATCCCCCATGACGTTGAGTGACATGACATTAAAGAAATAGTTAATATGCTGAATGAACCAAGGAGGAATAAAAAAGCACCCAGTCATAAGCTCATTAGGCTAGTAAAAATGAATACAACCACCATTAGTCCATGACAGGATTTAGTTGATCGAAGTGTCAGAAAGATTTATCAATCACAGACTTTCTAATTATAGCCCCACTAACACCAAGCTCCTCTCCACATTTGCACCATTACCCATGTTTGAGTACTGCCCTTTTTATAATAGCTTTCTAGTATTAAGGCTGCCATTGCTGACTTGATTCTGTTTTTGATGCTGCCAATTAATAAATTCAAGTGAGAATATAAGGATAAGCAAAGCAGACACTGACTCTGCCCTCAGTCTGGTGGGGAGAAGGAAACATTAATAGAATAATCACACAAACAAACATAAATCTGTGACTGTGCCAAGATCTGTGAAAAGAGGCCTGTGATGCTGTGAGTGCCTATAATAGGGGATCTGATCTTGTCAGGGAGGTCAGGGAGGTCGGGGAAGGCTCTCATCTTAATGATGAGTAGGTGTTAACTAGCCAGAGAAAGTGTCATCGTCACTGGTTGCACAAGCAGTTACAAATCTGTCTGAGTGTATTACTGAGCGGAGCACAGATGAGAACAGCATGAATTTGGTAGTGCTTGCCATTTAGAAATGTACAATAAGGAGGCTGACTCATGGTTGATTTGCCGTCTCCTCTGGAGAAGCCATCTGATGGAGTCTTCCAGCAGCTTATCATCTCTGCATAGATGTGATTTTCTAAATCCCATTTCTCATCAATTCTGCTCTTGCTTCTGTTTTCTGTTTGGTGTGTTTGTGTGCTTGTTTGTCTGCCTATGTCCCAGAGCGTGGAGATCCTTCATGGCCGCTACTGCTTCCCACCCTTCTCCTTCTCTACCAACTCCTTCCTCGGCCCCTCTTATTTCCTATCCTTTTGCCCTCGCCCCTCCCTTCTCTCCATAAACTTCCTCCTCGTTCTCCTTTTCTTTTTTACTCTTTATTCTCCATTCATTTCATTCTTTTTCTCTTTTATTCTTCTCCTTTTTTGCTGTTCACCCTGAAGGTACTAGGCTTATGCTTGTGTAGTACATTATAATTTACAAAGGCATCTCGTGGATGTTATTCCATTTGATCCCAATAGCAACTTTGTAAGGTGGCTGAGTAAGAATCATTCATCCCATCTGCAGACATGACAGGGGGTGAGTGGCTTTCCCAAGGTCATGTGTCTGGGAAGGGGGGGAGTCCTGGCCACAGCCTAGATGCCTGTCTCCCAGCCCCGTACTCTCACCACTAGACCATCCTGCCTCAACAGAACCGTCACAGATATCCCAACCATGCCTTTTAGTCTGACTGATAAAAGTCCTCCACTGTCTTGTCTTTATCATTCATGAAAATGAGTCTAGACAAAAGTCATGGTCTTTTGTTTTCTGGTTACTCATCCATCACCTGAATAGAAATAGCCTCAGTCTCATCTGATGAATATTTGCTGGACATTACATTTTACTTTAGACCAAACTGCTTATAAAGAATGATTTTCATTATATTTTTACCTTGCCTGGCTGTGACCTGGGAGGAAGCATAGCCAACAAGAGCCAGAAATAAAGAGGATCGCTTTGGGTATCATTTGTCAGCCTTCATTAGATTACTCACCGTGAGACATCCATCTTTATACATCCAAACCAAATCTGGTATTTTTCTCTGCATATATTGCAGTCCCTCAGAGACCCTCAAATTCCATTAGGATTTCTGTTTACTTCCTTCTCCCGGCCAATTATAAGAGAGGTTAAAGAAAGAGCACATCCGTATCTTACGCCACAGGCCACATGCCCCTCTATTGCCAGAAAAGCAGCCAGTGATCTTTATCCTTTATTTAATCTCTCTGCTGATTTTCCGTCCTGGCAAATGTTTGTTCCACTAAAATATGCTTTTAAGATGTCAGTCAGCAACTTTTATTGACTGATTGATTGCATTTGGTAAAGCCTTTTTCTTTTCTTTTTTTTTCTTTTTTTTTTTTTTCTTTCAGCTCATTATGGGGGTACATAAGTTTAGGTCATATACATTGTCCATGTCCCGCCCATCCCCCCAAGTCAGAGTCCCAAGCACGTCCGTTCTCATTCTCCAGACAGTGCGCCTGGCACTCATCATGTAGTCATACCTCCATCCCCTCCCCCCGCCACCTCCCTGGGTCTGCACTTTCAAGCATGACCGTTCCCCAGAGGGTGTGCAACGCACTCGTCATGTAGGCATACACCCATCCCCTCCCTCCACCCCCCATCCCAGTCTGATATCCAATTGGTATCCTTCCCTGATGTACATTTAGGTGATGATCAGGGAAACCAGTTTTCTGGTGAGTACATGTGATGCTTGTTTTTCCATTCTTTGGATACTTCACTTAGTATAATGGGTTCCAGCTCTCTCCAGGAGAACCAAAGAGATGTCGTATCATCGTTATTTCTTATAGCTGAGTAGTACTCCATGGTATACATATACCACAGTTTACTAATCCATTCGTGGATTGATGGGCACTTGGGTTGTTTCCACATCTTTGCGATTGTGAATTGTGCTGCTATAAACATTCGGGTACAGGTGTCTTTGTTAAAGAATAACTTTTGTTCTTCTGGGTATATACCCAATAATGGGATTGCTGGATCAAATGGTAGGTCTACTTGAATCTGTTTAAGGTATCTCCATATTGCTTTCCATAGGGGTTGCACTAGTTTGCATTCCCACCAGCAGTGTATGAGTGTTCCTGTCTCTCCGCATCCACGCCAGCATGTGTTGTTTTGGGATTTTTTGATAAAGGCCATTCTCACCGGAGTTAAGTGGTATCTCATTGTGGTTTTGATTTGCATTTCCCTGATGATTAGGGATGTTGAGCATTTTTTGATACGTTTTTTGGCCATTCTTATGTCTTCTTTTGAAAAATTTCTATTCATGTCCTTTGCCCATTTTTTGATAGGATTGTTTGATTTTTTCTTGCTGATTTTCCTGAGTTCTAAATAGATTCTTGTTATCAGTCTTTTATCTGATGTGTAGTATGCGAAAATTTTTTCCCATTCTGTAGGCTGTCTGTTTATTTTCATGACTATTTCTTTGGCTGTGCAGAAGCTTTTTAATTTAATCAGGTCCCAGTCGTTTATTTTTGTTGTTGCTGTGATTGCTTTAGGGGTTTTCTTCATAAATTCTTTGCCTAGACCAATGTCTGTAAGAGTCTTTCCTACATTTTCTTCTAGAATTCTAATCGTTTCCCATTTAAGGTTTAAATCTGTTATCCACCGTGATTTGATTTTTGTGAGAGGTGAAATCTGTGGGTCCTGTTTCAGTCTTCTACATGTGGCTATCCAGTTTTCCCAGCACCATTTATTGAATAGGGACTCTTGTCCCCAGAGTATGTTTTTGTCTATTTTGTCAAAGATTAGATGGTTATATGAGGATGGTTTTATATTTGGGTTTTCTGTTCTGTTCCACTGGTCTGTGTCCCTGCCCTTGTGCCAATACCAAGCAGTTTTAAGAACCACAGCTTTGTAGTATAGTTTGAAGTCTGGCAAATCAATACCTCCCATTTTGTTTTTATTGCTTAAGATTGCTTTTGCTATATGGGGTCTTCTCTGATTCCATACAAAGTGTATAATTATTTTTTCTAAATCTGTGAAAAATGATGTTGGTAATTTAATAGGAATTGCATTGAATCTATAGATTACTTTGGGTAGTATAGACATTTTAACGATGTTAATTCTTCCAATCCATGAGCATGGTATGGATTTCCACTTATTTACGTGTTCTGCAATTTCCTTCCTTAGCGTTTCATAGTTCTCTTTATAGAGGTCCTTTACCTCTTTAGTTAAATATATTCCTAGATATTTTATTTTCTTTGTTGCTATTTTGAAAGGTATTGAGTCCTTAATTTGGTTCTCCGATTGAATGGTATTGGCATATATGAATGCCTCTGATTTGTATGTATTGACTTTGTAACCTGAGACATTACTGAATTCATTAATTAATTCCAGGAGTCTCTTGGTTGAGTCCTTGGGGTTTTCCAGATACAACATCATGTCATCAGCGAAGAGTGAGAGTTTGATCTCTTCTGTCCCTATTTGGACACCTTTGATTCTGCTCTCTTGTCTGATAGCTCTCGCAAGGACTTCCAATACTAAAAAATATGGAACGCTTCACGAATTTGCGTGTCATCCTTGCGCAGGGGCCATGCTAATCTTCTCTGTATCGTTCCAATTTTAGTATATGTGCTGCCGAAGCGAGCACGCCTTTTGCTTATTACATGGAAAATCAGACTGTTTAAGGAGAATTGTACAGGGCACAGCACTATGCATCCATCCATCCAGTCCTTGATTTGCTTGATTGACCTCTTATTTGTTCATTCAACTAACTATTTACTGAATATTTAGTAGGTGCCAAGCAATGTGGTGAGATAGTTGAGAAAATCAAAAAGAAAAAGGCCCAATCCCTGCCCCTGAGGAGCTTACAGTTTACTGGGGGTGACAGAAGGTTGAAATTTGCAGTAATTCACTGCAATTATATCTATGTAATTTAAGAACAAAAGAACAAGCAGCTGATTTGAGAGAAACTGGTGACACTGTTCACATGCAGTTTTAGTGATTTTTACTGAGTGACTACCAAACCTGAAGGGTAAAAGAACAACCTCTTCAGGCTAAGGGGACCACCATGCTCATGTGGGCTGGTATCAAGAGTTAGGAATTATTCCTTCTGAGCACAGGTCTATAAAAGCTACGTGGAAGTGTGGAATGGAGCTATGCTCTTCACAGCCTGTTCAATTCTCCTGTGGTCAAGCATTAATTATGAACATTGATGGGAAACTGCATTTCAATATCGATGTTGCATAATAATAAAATACGTGAACATCTCTCCTCTTACAGTGCTTTCCCTGCATCCCTGAAGTCCTTGCTTGTCCTCAAGTCCCGCTCCCTGGTATAGCAGCCTGGTATAATTTAAAGAATATGGCATTTTGATTTGTCTGTACCCTCATTTAAATCCTGGCTCCAGCAATTACTAGCTGTATCACCTTGAGCTGTTACTAAACCTCTCTCAGCCTCTTTCTTTAATCTATAAAGAAGGGATTAATATCTACTTCATAGGATTGTTTTGACAATTTATCTGTTAAAAATGTGTAAATGTCCTAGCACAGTTCTTACAAAATCATAGGTACTCTGTAGGGGTTAGTTCCCTCTCTCATCTCTCTCTCTGTATTCCATCTGCCTCTTGTCTTTCAAATGTGCTAGAACCGCTTCCCTCCTCCCCCATACAATCAGTTGACAAAGTCTCCATTCATTGTCCATTTAACAAATATTTTCTGTGCACCTCTCACACACCCTCAGGAGATATACTCAGCAGTGTGGAAGACAGAATACAGCACATGGTAGAGAAACAAAGGAAGAGGAGAGAGTATGCCCCATTTAGAAAGACATCAAGAGTTCAAACACGCTTCTATGCCCAAAGAAATGGATTTCTTAAGAGCAAAGTTTCAGGAATAGTAGCAGATTTGAAAAGGATATTTTGGGCTAACCTCATCCCACCTCCTTATTTTGCATATAACAGAATAAATCCAGAGCTCATGCACATATGTGCTAGCTCAAATACATGTACATACATATGCTCCTTCCAGACCTCTGAGTTCTCTAATGATTACCATTACATTAAAAAGAATAGCAAGAAACTGGTATACAAGACCAGGATCTCTTCTTGATTGCTTACATAACAGATCAAATCTATACTACACAATTTAATACTTATAGTTTTCTCCTTGTTGCACGGGGAAGAGTTTCTCTCTGCTGCTAGGTGCAAAACTCCATAAGGGTAGCTCTTAGGTTCTACTCTATCATGTAATTATTGACTAATCTCCCAAGCAGAGTATGTTCAATAAATGATGGTTTGTTAAAGTTCCTTCTTCTAAGACCTAAGATATAGAAGGATTCATGTTCCCTGACTGACTTTCTCCACTTCCAGTCATTTTCTTCACTAGAAGAAATAAGCCAATTAGTCATCACTTTTTCTCTCTCTCTGTGTAGTTGCAGGGAGTTGTAAAGGCTTTTGTAGATATTAAATACTTGCTAGTAAGTACGAATATTGCTGCCACCCCTTTTAACTGGCCATCATTGGACAAGAACCTGAATGAAGAAAATAATACCTAACTTCTAGGGACAATATAAGGATTAAATATCCTTAGCTCTTAAGTGTTGGTGATTATAATTAATACTCAAGTTCATCTCACTAATCAAAAAAATAAATTTATATTATGTTCAGGTATGAAAAACACCAAGATTGATGATAGTGGTTTATTTCCCTCTTATTAATTTATTGGTAATTCATGGTATAGTTTAGTAGGTTAAATGTGCTATAGTGTACAAAGCTATAAGGGTGCCAGATCACCATCTGTGTGTGTGTGTGCGTATGTGTGTGTGTATATATCTATCTCCCAATATATCTGTTCTGGCAAATTATTTTTGCACAAGAAAAAACAATAAGCTACATCAACATGTTTCACCCTTGGCACTAAAGAGAGCCATGGCTATCAATGGTCAAATTTTGTGTTTGATAGTACATGTGGTTTTTGTAGAAGAAATATTATTATCATTACCTAGCTTTACATGTCAGCAAAACATACGTCATTGTAGAGATGTAGAGACCTGCTTTATAATATTGTCCTAGCTTTAATTTGTTTGGGGGTCTCATCACTAATTTGGAGGAAAAAAAGGGTTAACATGAGAATTAGAGTTGCCAAATGTCTAAGATATTATTATATCCAACTGTCTAGTTTCCCTGTGGGGAAACTAATATCTGAGGTCAGAGATAGGCAGGAGATTTTCCAAGGCCACAACAAAGTCGAGACCATAATTCAGGGCTCCTAATTTTCTGACCAGGGACGACTCCTTTTCTGGAACAGAATGAGGGTGAACAAGAGTCTTCATTGTTCTGGTTATTTCTTTTTCAATTCCTCGTGCCTTATCTGTTTTTATCCTCCCTGTAAGACCCAGATGAGGTACCATGCCCTTCTAGAAATGTGTGACCTTAGTGCTAAAAGATAAGGATTATGGTTAAATTGACATATCTGAGCACCAGGAAACCCAGACCAAACTGAGATGCTGTTGCAGCTCCATTGTGAGTCATGCACAGAGTTGAGCTCCTGTAACACCCTACTATAGATGTGGGCATACCAGGAAGGAGGAGACAGATTCACATAGAACTTTGCCTTGGTTGTTGTTCTCATTTGGTTTTATAGCACTTCTTTTGCCTGGAGAAGGGTTGATTATGGGGAAACAGGAGTGATTTTAGGGGAGAAATGGTGGGAAGAGATGTAAAATGTCAGAAAGCTCCTTACCTAGTATGGTTTTGAACCTCTGACATACTTGTGAAGCCATTTCTTCTCTGACAGCAAGAATTCCTTCCATATAATTTTCAGTACCAAGGGGGCTTAGGAAGAGTCCTTAGATCAGAACTCTCACTCAGCAAAATAGAAACATAGGGTATTTTGGGTGCCCCATCTCCATTCTGCTAGATCAAATTTCCTCATCCCTTAACCATAATCCCTTTGTTTTTGGTCCCTAGTGCTACAGTCTTTCTTTTGTCAAAATTAGCCTTAGGATCAATTCACTTGCACAGAGATGTAAAAGTCTTTTAGGTTTTCATTCCACAGTCACTCATTGAGCATGCTCTTTGTGCCAAGTATTACAGCAGGTCTTAAGGACTTCAGAGCAGAGGAAAGGGAACTCATATTTATTAAGGTCTTTTTAGGTCAGTTTTAGGTTCACAGGAAAATTGAGTGAAAAATACAGGAAGTTACCCTATAAGCCCTGCTCCCACACATGCATAGCCCCCCATCATCAACATCCCTCACCAGAGTAATACATTTGTAGCAATTGATGAACCTACACTAACACATCATCATTGTGCAAAGTCCCTTGCTTACATCAGTGTTTACTTTTGGTGGTGTACATTCTGTGAGTTTGGACCAATGTATAATGACACATATCCACCATTATAGTATCATACAGAGTAGTTTCACTGCCCTAAAAGTTCTTTCTCCTCTGCCTATTCATCCCTCCTTTCTCCCAACTCCTGTCAACCATTGATTTTTTTTTTTACCATCTCCATAGTTTTACCTTTTCCAGAGTGTGATATAATTGAGATCATATAGTACATAACCTTGTCAAATTGGTTTCTTTCACTTAGCCATATGTATTCAAGTTCCCTCCATGACCTTCCATGGCTTGATAGCTCATTTCTTTTCTGTGCTGAATAATATTCCATTGTCTGGATATACCACAGTTTATCCATTCACCTATTAAAGGACATCTTGGTTGCTTCCAAGTTTTGGCAATTATGAATAAAGCTGCTATAACTATACATGTACAGGTTTTTGTGTGGACATAAGTTTTCCATTCCTTTATGTAAATACCAAGGTGCACAATTATTGGCTCTTATGGTAAGAATATGTTTTGTTTTGTAAGAAACCACCAAACTGTCTTCCAAAGTTTCTATGCAATTTTGCCTTCCCACCAGCAATGAATGAGAGTACCTGCTGCTCCACATTCTTTTCAGCACTTGTTATTGTCAGTGTTCTGGATTTTGGCCATTCCAATAGATATGTACTGTCATCTCATTGTTGTTTTCATTTCATTTCTCTGATGACACAAGATATGGAGCATTTTTTCATGTGCTTATTTGTCATCTGTGTATTTGCTTTGGTGAGGTGTCTCTAAGGTGTTTGGCCTAATTTTAGCCAGATTGCTTATATTCTTATTGTTGAGTTTTAAGAGTTATTTGTATATTTTTAATAGCAGTTCTTTATCTGATGTTTCTTTTTGGGGGGATTCAAATTGTATTTCTACTATTCATTTATGAAATTGGGCAGTATAAACCTCTTCGGCCTCTTTTCTTCGTCCCCCCAAGTATCTGATGTCTCTTTTGCAATTATTTTCTCCCATTGGTGACTTGTCTTTCATTCTCTTGACAGTGTCTTTCACAGAGAAGAATTTTTTTTTATTTTAATGAAGTCTAGTTTATAAATTCTTCTTTCATGGCTCATGTCTTTAGTGTTGCTTCTAAAAAGTCATTGCAAAACCCAAGGTCATCTAGATTTTCTCCTGTGGTATCTTGTAATTTTATAGGTTTGTGTTTTAGATCTGTGATCCATTTTGAGCTAATTTTTGTGAAGGGTATAAGATCTGTGTCCATAATCTTTTTTTTTTTTTGTATGTGGAAATTCAGTGGTTCCAGCACCATTTTTTGAAAATATTATATTTTATCCATTGTATTGCTTATTCCTTTGTCAAAGATCAGTTGACTATATTTATGTGGGAATATCTCTGGGCTCTCTATTCTGTTCCATTGATCTATTTGTCTCTTCCTTTACCAATACCACACTGTCTTGATTGTTATACCTTTATATAGTAAAATTTGAAGTCTTCTCCAACTTTGTTCTTCTCCTTCAATATTTTTTTTGGCTATTTTGGGTCTCTTTCCTCTCCATATAAACTTTAGAAGCAGTTCATTGATCTCCACAAAATAACTTGCTGAGATTTTGAAGGAGATTGTATTAAACCTATAGATCAAGTTGGGAAGAAATAACATCTTAATAATACTGCATATTCCTATCTACAAACATAGAATATCTCTCCATGTATTTAGTTCTTCTTTGATTTCTTTCATCAGAGTTTTGTAGTTTTCCTCGTATAGATCTTATACATGTTTTGTTATATTTATACCTAAATATTTTATTTTAGGGGGTGCTAAAGTAAATGGCATTATGTTTTTAATTTCAGTTTCCACTTGTTTGTTGCTAACATGTACGAAACTGATTGGCTTTTGTGTATTATCCTTGTATCCTGCAGCCCTGCTATAATTGTTTATTAGGTCCAGAATTTTTTTTGTCAATTCTTTTGTATTTTCAATGTAGATGATTGTATCACCTGTAAACAAAGACAGTTTTATTCCTTTTTTTTTTAGTCTGTATACCTTAATTTTTTTTGTCTTATGCATTAGCTAGAATTTGCAGTATGATGTTGAAAAGCAGTGGTGAGAGAAGACATACTTGTCTTATTCCTGATCTTAGTGGAAAAGCTTCAAGTTTCTTACCATTAAGCCTGATATTAGCTGTAGGGATTTTGTAGATATTCTTTATTAAGTTGAAGGGTTCCCCTATTCCTAGTTTACTGAGAGCTTTTTGAAATCATGATTGGGTGTTGGTACAATTTAAACTGAGACCTAAAGGAAGAAAAGTATCCCTCCAAGAATGAGCTAGTGGAAAGGAGCAAGAGGAGAGTTAAATTTCTCGGTCACACTAGCCATACTTCAAGTGCTTAAAAGTACATATGATTAGTGGCTACCATATTGGACAACCTGAACATAGAGTATTTCATTCATCACCAAAATTTCTATTGTGGAAACATATAGAGGAATTTTATAATGTCAAAAGCTAAAGAGAGATCACATTGGAGAAGAGCTAAAAATAGAGCCATTCCTGTCCTCTCTCTTCAAGGTGAGTACTAAATATTTATTGAGTAATCAAATGGAATTGTGGTTTTAGAAGTGGGAAACCCCCACTTCTGGTTTTCATTAAGCAAGTATGTGTATTGCTAGAGTTGGAGGGGATCGTAGCAGTTCCAGGTTGCCATCCTCACCACTCCCTTTATTATACGATATGGAAACCTGTTTTCAAAGACACTCAGGGGTTAGTGGTACAGTCAGAACTAGAAAAGAGTGCTCACTATGAAGCTTTTTTCTACAATAATATGGAAGAATCTAAATTAGAGTTAAGAGAAGATCTGCAAACTTGAATCTAAATATTTTTACTTTAACTAATGGAATCCATTTTCCCTGAATCACACTAATTTTGAGGGGTTTGAACATTTAATAATTAATTAGAATTCTTAATACCATAGAGCTCGAGCTCAAAAGATATTTTTAAAAATCTTTCATAATATGTGTTTTGCCATATGCAGGGGAAGCCAGTAGAACCCTGATACCAAAGCCAGGAAAGGACACAATAAAAAAGGAAAACTACAGACCAATATCCTTCATGAAAACAGATGTAAAAATCCTCAACAAAATACTAGCAAACCAAATCCAACAGCACACCAAAAAAATAATTCACCACGATTAAGTAGGTTTCATCCCAGGGATGCAAGGATGATTCAACATATGCAAATCTATAAATGTGATTCAACATATAAACAGAATTAAAAACACAAACCATATGATCATCTCAATAGAAGCAAAAAAAGCATTTGATAAAATCCAGTACCCTTTCATGATAAAAACCCTCAACAAACTAGGCATAAAAGAAATATATCTCCAAATTATAAAAGCCATATATGACAAACCCATAGCCAACATCATACTGAATAGGGAAAAGTTGAAAGTATTCCCCCTAAGAACTGTAACAAAACAAGGATGCACATTTTCACCACTTCTATTCAACATAATACTGGAAGTCCTAGCCAGAGTAATCAGGCAAGAAAAAGAAATAAAGAGCATCTAAATCAGAAAAGAGGAGGTCAAATTATCCTTGTTTGCTGATGCTATGATCTTGTATTTAGAAAACACTAAATACTCCTCCAAAAGACCCCTAGAATTGATAAATAAATTTAGTAAAGTCTCAGGTTACAAAGTCAGTGTATATAGATCAATAGCATTTCTATATACTAACAACAGTCAAACTGAAAGTCAAATCAAGAACACAATACTATTTAAAATAGCTACAAAGAAAATAAAATACCTAGGAATATACCTAACCAAAGAGGTGAAAGATTTAATCCTATTTTTAAATATTAATTTTGCTAATGCCCTAGTTTCATAATGTTTTCAAACAATATTTCAGCAGTCATGAAAGCTTGAGAACAAATGACGCTATAAAAAATAACTCTGTACAATGGTTAGAGTTTTCTTTAATAAAATTGCTAAAATTATTCCTATTATAATTAACAAAAATTATTTCTTTTATAATTAACTGCTCTTTAAAAATTCAAAATGCAACAGGAAGCAGAAGCAAATACCTGTCATTATGGATAGTATTTATAGCTTAATAGGGAACTTTTCAACCAAAATACTATGAAATATTAATAAAAAAGGGGTAATCCATTTCCTTTTTCTTTAGAGATGAAATAATTATCAGAAGTTATGATTATGAAAAGTAAAAAAATATGCGAGAGCAAGATATAGCTGCTTCTTTATCTTTTTCAGAAATTTAGACAAAAGCAAATTAAGATGAAATATGGTTATTAGACTATCATATTTGATGTGTGAATAAGCAAAAACTCCAAATAGTTCAAAAGCAAACTGATTGATCTATAGTTGATTTATGTTTGTGGGAATAAAATTATTTAATTTATATGTTTGGTTTATTTTACAAGGATATTATATGTAATCTTGGATGTGTAACTATTAATAATTCTAGGATTTACTCCAAGATAAGAAAGCTAAAAGAGAGTTTTACAAAGTATACATCCTAGATCTTGGCAATTAAACCCAGGACCTTATGTTACAGCCAAAACAAAGCCCCTCGCTTTGCAGCAGGGGTGTCTTTAGAGACCTTTAGAATGTTTAAGCTCCTTGAAGACAAACTTGGGAGGATGTAGAAAAAACACAATGTGACATAAACACCTTAGGCTTACAAATAGAAGTTACTAGATTCACAGAGTCTCTCCTGGGTACAGAAACATTCAGTGCCTTCACATTATCCAAGTTTAAAGTTTGAATCCTTAGTTTGACATCCACATTCTTTCCCAATCTGCCTCAGTCTTCTAGTTTAGGTTGATGCCAGTCCTGCACACCATTCAAACTGGGATATTCCATGTTCTCCAAACACATCTTGCTTATGCTCCCCCTCTAGCCCTGGGCTCATGCTATCTCCTGAAATACCCTTTACTTTCCACTTACCTAGTTTCTACCCATTTGTCAAGATCTAGCTCAGATTCTACATTCTACATGACTTAACTTTTTTCTTTAGCTCAGAGATCTCTCATTATCCACAACATTCATTTGGTACTTAACATATGTGACCTTGTCTTGTTGAGTTATTACTTATGTGTGACTATTTGCTTTCCAAAGGTCATAACTTTCTAGAGAGAAAGGAAGTAAGTTAGCATTTACCAAGTACTTACTGTGTGATTTTAGTATTTTATGTTATTTCAATTCATCTTCACAAGGCCAGAAAATAGATATTATTACTCACAATTTACAGCTGAATAAACTGAGACATCAAAAACTCCACCAAGATTACTCAAATATTTATTGATAGGACTATGATTCAAGCCTAGATCTATCTAGCTCCAATGCCCATAGTCTTTCCCAATATTCCAGTACACCATACTATACCCATCTAATAGAGTTGTTTTATCTCACACAGTAGCAACCACAGTATATTTAGTATATACTCAATATCTCTGTGGTGACTATTTTCCTGAAGTCAGCCTACCCTCCATTGCATATTTAATGTCTAGAGCATATATCCTCCCTTGTGATGCCAGATTTCTTAAGTGTTATTTTAACATCAGGTGCTGAAATAGCAGTTCAACAAAACCCCTTTATCTTTGTGTATCTGCATGATATCCAATAATCTATTTCATTGATTATTTGACTAATTGACCAAATTAACTAATTATTTGAATGGGAGGCATACGTTCTACTTCAGTATTTTAAGGAGCTAGCTCATTTAGATATCAGACATTAGTCATAATCAACCGGCAGTTTTGAAGCCTTCTGTAGCTGACCTCCAAGCAACCATCTTTACTATGCCCCCCCTTCAGTCATACTAATACATGTCTTCCCATTTTGATTAAAAAAATCTCTTTGATCTCCTACCACTATCTCCTTTCTTAAATAACATTACTCACATGAACACAGTTGCATTTATAGAGAAATGAAAAAAGGAAGGTTCAAGGAAACTAGCTGGCTCTTCATGTATGACTTCCACCAACTAGCATCCCCTCATTGGGTCATCATGGTACTGGATCTGGGCTTTAGATCTACATTCTCTGAAACTCAGTTCTTGTCTGTATCCAGGAGTGATCAAGCTTATATGCTGTAATACAAAGTTATTAATTTACAATGGAAAATATTATATAACTGTTCAAGATACTAGAATGTGCTAATTAGCACACTACTCCCCATAGGAAAAGCACTGTGGGAAATCATATTTTAACGAGCAGGTGGCTTGGTGAGCCTATGCTTTCAGAGAGGGAAATGAACCACCCAAATGACATTAATGGCTACTGTCACTGAGTGAGGATGGCCAGATGAACCCATCTCATGTGTTACCTCCATGAACCAGGGCCGCACATTCATGTCAGTGAGCTGGAGCCGGAGAGCACCTCTGCCTCACAGTGCTGGAGACACATTGCCAAGTTCTTTCTCCTACCACTCTCCTTTCTACTCCCAGTTTATTCAGCTGTATGAATTGTATTTCTAAAGTGTAACTTCCACATTCAAACATGCCTTGATTAGTTCCCCAGGCCCTTTCTTCTTGCTTTGAGCCAAGGTCAGGGTAAATAATAATATTTACCCTTGACATTGTTGAGAGGCTAATATTTTTGTACTTTATCCTTTTATTTAGAGTGTAGCCTTTCAGGGTCCTAGTTTTGCTCAGGGTCTCTGATCTAATCCTACCTCTGGACCCACACAATCCTATTCTCTATGCAGCTATGAAATCTCGACACTGAAACACTAGCTCTTTGCCCTTCAGTCAGCTTCTGTTCTCAGCACTTGCTTTCTTCTGAGCTTGCATTTCTGCTTCACTTTCAGCTTCTGAGGATTTCTCTTACTTGCAAGCTTAGCCATGCATTTAAAAGTATTTTATAAGTATTTTGTTCAGAATTTTGAGCTGCTTTGTAATGAGAGGGGTTTTCAGAACCTCTAATCTGCCAAGTGACTGGAAATGGAATCTTTCCATTTGACTGGAATGTATATATCTTTCTTTAACACTTCTCAGTTTTCTAGGTGCTTTTAGCCCTTTGTCTCCTCTGAGTTTTACCACTTTCCCATGAGGCAAACATTATTCCCTCCATTACCTAAGCGAGGAACCTGAGCTACAGAGGGCATGCCTGGGTGCCCACAGATCCCTAGCAGGAACCAGAACTCCATGTCATTTCTCCTCACTTATTTTTTTCTTTATGCATGAAACATTTTCTTTCTTTTATATATTCAGTCTGTGTAGTTCCCAAAATTACAAAAATAAAAAAGGACTTTAAGGTCCTTTATCCTTCAGGACCATACAGATTCACAGTATAAATGGGTGGGTAAACAAAGTAATTTCAGAACAGTAAAGGCAATGATAATGGTATACTCAATGAAAGACCAATGTGATTTCAAAAAAAAGTTAGTTGTCAGTTCTTCTGGAGGTGAGGGTGAAAGGGGCAAAATAGAGGGGAAAGCACCTGACCCCAGTCTTGAAGGCCAAGTAGAAGTTCGTTAGCTAGAGGAGAATAGCAAGAGAAGGTATCCTTCCAGCCAAAGAGAACATCCAGGGTAAAGACAGTGAGGGACAACCTGGGGTGAGAAGCTGTGGTTTGCAGCTTTGTTTGACTGAAACGTGCAGTATGAGGGAGCACAGCAAAGTTAGGTATTGGAGGAATAGATGAAGGTCAAATGATGGGGAGCTTTGAGTGCCGTGCTTAGAGGTTTAGACCTTATCCTGAAGGCATATAGATCCTTAGAAGGCTTTTGAGCAAGAAAGTAACATGGTCAGGTAAGAATTTTTAGAAAGATAACTGAAAACATTTTTATACCTTAATTCCCACTACTCGACATAGCCTCTCACCAGGGATGCTTTAGGAGTTGACTGAAGTGACTTCACAAATCCTACAGGCTCAAAATTCAAAGGAGAGCCGTAAGAAAGCCTTCAAGCTTAAGTAGTCGTTTTCCTTTTTGAATCCTGAACCCTTTTAAGCCATATGGTATAAAGAGAGAAAGATAGCCCATAACACCCTACTCCTTCTCCTGAAAACATCCCACTGGCTTAGAGTATCCTCTGAGACTCCAGCTAAACAAGATTACACAGCTGGGAGCAGGTCGGGTTGGCATCTCTCCAATTTCTCAGCATCCAAAGGTTTTATAATTATAAAGGCTTTTTACATCACATTAAGAGAAAAATAAAACTGCACAAATGGATATAGCACATTTCATCTCAGTGATGATGATAAAAGGGATAAAATCTTTTTAGAAAAAGGCTGGTCACTTCTTACTCTTGGCTAGTTTATTGTTTGTTTTGTCTCCGTCATAGCAGGTGTCCTGTTCCTGGGCTTTTGTAAGTGTTTGTTTACATGTGGCTCTTCCTACCCCAGGCTCTTTAATCTTTGTATTCATAGTGCCTAACATGAAGTAGGTACTCTGTAGACGTTTATTGAAAGGTTGGATGGAACTAACCGATGGGCACACATGTGCACAGAGGGAAATAAAAGTCATTGGAAATCAAGCACTGGGGTGGGGGAGGAGGGGAGAGGTAAAAACCTTTCTAATGGGTGATGGGCGCACTAATAGCCCTGTGAGGGTGTTTCTAGATTAAATTAACATTTGAAGTAAAGCAGATTGTCCTCTCCAATGTGGGTGGACCTCATCCAATCCATTTAGGGCCTGAATAGAACAAAAAAAAAAAAAACAAAGTAAGGAAAAATTTGCTTCTTCTTTCTGACCGTCTTCAAGCTGGAGCATCAGTTTTCTCCTGCTTCAGACTCAGACTCAGGCTGGACCCACCGCTGGCTCTCCTGGAGCCTGTAGGAATATATATATTCCTATCGTCTTGTTGGTTCTATTTCTCCAGAGAACCATAACTAGTATAGTCCTACAACCAAAAAAACCTAAATTCTGCCAACAACCTGAATAAACTTGGAAGCAGATTTTTCCACAGAACTTCCCAATAAAGCTGGGCTAGACTGACACGTTGACCGCAGCCTCGTGAGATCCTAGGCAGACAACCCAGGCAAGGTCTCCCAGACTTCTCATCTATAGAACTGTAAGACAACAATGGGTGTGGTTTTAAGCTGCTAAAATTGTGATAATTTGTCACTCAGCAATAGAAAACTATCACACTGACTTTTTCACCTTTTACCATTCTCCTTCCCTCATTCACTCAGTTTAGCCACATTGGCCTCCTAGTTCTTCTTTGATAACACCAGGCACCCTCCCTATTAGGATCTCTGTGGCTTGAATGTTCTTCCTTAGATATCTACATGACTAGTTTCCTCACCTCTTCAGTCTTTCCTCAAATGTCACCTTCTCAGTGAATCCTACCCAGGACCACCCCTGCCACAACCTATTCCTCGTACACTGCTCTGCTTTTTCTTTTTCTCCAAAATAATTATTGCCTTCTAATGTACTATATAATGAACTTACTCATCACATCTATTGTTTATTAGTGGCCTACCCTCATTAGAATGTAAGCCCACAAGGGCGGAGATATTTGTTTTGTTCGCAAACATTCTGAGTATCCGCAATAGTTCCTGGCACAGTAGGTACTTACAAAGTATTTGTAGAATAAAATGAATTAATTCTGTATTAATTTACCTTTGAATTAATGTATCATATTGCTATGTGACATATCACTTACTGTGATGTGCATTTTAAACTCTTCCTCATACTAAGACTAATCATAGATATTGCTTATGCATGGAAATGTGATAGCACATAACAAACTCTTTATGTGGTCGGTAGTATAAAAATGTATTGGATGGCTCTTTACCATTCTTACATCATTAAGAGCAGGAAAATAGAAGAGGACCTTCAGTGATTGGAACTGCAATATTTGGGAGATGAGTGTGGGTGATACAAAAGACATCTTGCTCAAACCTGAAGCTTGCAGGACACATTTTTAAAACTGCTGATATGGAAAATTGAACTAGATACCTTTTAAGACTCCTTGCAATTCTATAATTCCATAATTTTATGACCTCTACACAAAGTCAGTAAACTATTGGGTCAAGATTTGATCTCGCACCTTTTGATTGATGACCCTCAAATCTGCATTTACAGTCCTCTCTGAGGACCAAATTCCTATCGTTTGCCTCCACGTGCTTCAGAACATCTCCACATGGATATCTCACCATTACCTGGAACTCAGTATGTCAAAATCACACTTATCCTCCTGACCCTGGATTCCACTCCCACCTCCTTTTGCCAGTTACTTAGATGCTTTCTCTCCTCCTTTTCTAACACCTGAGTCAATCTCTGGACCCACTGCACTGCCTTTCCCTTCAAATGTCCTCTTTCATGTTGCCCTTTCCTTTTATTCTCACTGTTGTCACCCTTGTTCAAGCTGTCACTTCCTCATACCCGGATTACTTGGACAACATTCTACATGGTTTTCCTGCCTCCCGTCATATCTGTGTTTCCCTCACCATCAACTCCACATATGACCATCTTCTAAAACGAGTTTAAATATTTTTAATGCCTCAGAATCTTCCAATGAGTCCCTACTGCCTACAGAATAAATTTTAATTAACACTCAAACAAACAACAAACCCACAGGCTAGCATATAAGATTTGTCATGATCTGGCCATTCAATCTTATCTCTTATCCCCAAAAATCCCTCCCTCCTTTTGGATACATTTATCCCACTGATAAATGTATGATTTATGTACTGATAAATGTCGTGGTGCTCAATACAAGAGCAGATGTTTTAAACAAAGGAAAAGTGGAAGTACAACTAGTTTAAGAAAATGTTTTGGAATTAAGGAATGATTTTGCATGGTATTTTGGTAAGTGTTAAGTAAGGAACTCAAACATCTCTCCTGATATCAGCCTCTTTCTTGATGTGCAAACATATCTTACTTCAGGAAACCATTTTCATAGGTAGTGAATGGCTGATGTCATATATCCTAATGAAAGTAAAAGCAACTAAATTTTGAGTGGGTCACCCTGTGAGCTGTGTTCTCCATTTTCTGCAGGGAGCCCCGCAAGGTGGTCCTGCACAAAGGCTCCACTGGCCTGGGCTTCAACATTGTGGGCGGGGAAGATGGAGAAGGTATTTTTGTATCCTTCATTCTGGCCGGTGGACCAGCAGACCTGAGTGGGGAGCTCCAGAGAGGAGACCAGATCCTGTCGGTGAGTATTTCTCTTTAGTCTTCATTCCCTCCATGTCTGACACCATCTGTGAAAAAGTCACTTTCAATTATGACACCAAAGCACCTTAATTAAAAAGGAAAAATTGGTAGCGGCATTATGGTTTCAAGTGCATGTCGCAGTTTAAATGATGTTCAGGTGCTTGATGTTTGTTACATTTACTTCCCTCAGATAAAGGTGAAGGTGCTAGTGTTTTCTGAGATATCAGATTTTCTGAGACACATTTGCATCTAAGAGAACATTGAGAAGCATGCTTTTTTAAAATGGTATGTTATTTCATTAAAAAACAGATTTGTCCTCCAAACTCATGGCCATACTCTAAAAACACCACCATTATAATGTATATAGTTTAGTGCATATAACCATAATAAAATGCATAAGATAATGCTATACACAGTTTGCTAATGGTGATAAGTGATAGCAGCATTACCATTTACCTCAATTTAAGAATTATCAGCAACAATTCATTAAGCACCTATTATTTATCAAGCATTTTATAAAAGTAATTTTAAGACCATTTTATTGAGGTACGATTGACATACAAAAAGCTGTACATACTTAATGTATACAACTTAATGAGTTGGATATATGTATACACCCATGTAATGATCACCACAATCTATGCTGTAAACACATCCCTTATCTCCAAAAGTTTCTTCTGGACCTCTTTATTTATTGTTTTGTGTGTATGTGATAAGAACACTTACATAAGTGCCACCCTCTCAGCAAATTTTTAAGTATACACTATTGGTAACTAAAGGTACTACACTGTACAGTAGATCTCTAGGACTTATTCATCTTTCATAGCTATAAAAGTAATTTTTAATTTTCACAATCACCTTGAATAGTACTGCCCCATGTTCAGATGAAGAGAGTAAGACTTAGAGAGATTAAGTAACTTGTCAAAGTTTACCCAACTAGAGAGAGTCAGAGCTGGGATTTAAACTTTCAATTTTAATGTCTATCACACCTACTCTCTCCCTTCCCTACCTCCATTCTTTCTTCCCTCCATCCTTCCCTTTCTTCTTTCCTTCTGTTTTTCCTTTCCTCTTCCTTTCTTTCCCTATTTTCTTTTATTTGTTTAAATATTTATTGACTCTTTCTACTACATCAAGCTACTTCTCTGGTATGAAAGATAATTGAATCCAAGTGAGTGTTTCTGCCCATAGTGGAATTTTGGTAATAATGCAAATAATAATCAAGAATTACATAAGGAGCCAATTCTTATGGCTGAAATTATGGTTCATAAGTCAACGAGGCATTTAATGTGTGCTTTTCATTGTGTGCTTAGAAATATTTGTTCTCATTTTATAGCTATGATTTATAGATAGAATTTTCCAAGTGACTTTATATTTGTTAGTCATTCCAACTCCTTAAACAAATGGGCAAATTTCTCTCTCTCTCTCTCTCTCTCTCTCTCTCTCTCTCTCTCTCTCTCACACACACACACACACACACACACACACACACTCACACACGATTTACTTAGACAGCAGTCAATTGACCTCAGTCAAGTGCCCAGCAGTCTGCATGATGACCTTGATGTATGTGTCCCTGTGGTTCTCTCACACATGCAGGCCTCTGCCTACTCATTTTTAGCTTGCAGATCTCTGAAAGGATGTTGCATATTGGAGAAATAGGGTAAGGTCCCCTGCCAGGACCTTGTTCTGCCATCCAAGAGCTGAGTGTCACCCCTTTACTTCCCTCACCTACTTCTTCAACACTTAAATGATATATAAAATATAATTGTCAACTATTAAACCGTATTTCCCACATATATTTACATGTTTGTCTTCCTATACTAAGTGATAATGCTCCCTGAAATCAAATTCTCTATCTTACGTGATTTTATATCCTCAATATTTAGCACAGTGCCTGGCACCTAGCAGTCTCTCAAAAAATGTTGATTGAATGAAAAAGTGTGTTGGATAAATATGGTGGCATTTAAGAAGTCACTGTAGCCTGAAAGATTGACTCTAAAATTCTATCTAAAGAATACTAATATATCTTCATCATCCTGGCTTAAAATCTGTAGACTGGGGGACCACTCCATCATTTCATTATAGTCAGCATGCAAACTGTCATAGTACATTCCCAGATACAAAGTACTATCACATGCATTAATTCTAGGGATCCTCAAAGACATTCTAAGTACCAGGATACGCTATTATTACAACTCCAATTTTCCAAATCAGGAAAAGGGGATTCAGAAAGGCTGCATGATCTGTCTAAAGCTCCACAGCTGCTGACCATGAAGCAGGACCCACAATTGGGTCTCCTGATGGAAAGTCAGTCTTCTTTCTCCTCATAGAGCATTCTCTCTTCAAAATTGTGTCAACAGTCTCTATTCAACACTTTGTTGAACCACATTCAGGAACACAAAACCAATACTTACATGGTACTTTTGGTTCAGTCTCTATTATAACTCATTTAATCTTTTAGCAACATTTTGCCTTACTATGCTCATTTTAAGGATGAAGAAACTAAGGCACAGAGATGACATTAGACTCTCTAGTTCTGTATAAATAGGAAATCCACCAAACTATAAGCTTTATTTGTTTTAACCTCCGTAGATTCAATGATGAAAATATTATCTGCATTTTTCAGTTGAAAGATAAGAGGAAACACTTCTCTTTTTGGCTTGCTAAAATTTATTTAACCTATGGCTAGAAAGTAGCTAGTTTCAAGACTCAGTATTGGAATTTCATTGATTAACACTGAGAGAAAAGAAGAAACCTGTTTGAGAAGCTCAAACATTACAATATGGAAAGAAAATGGCAGAATTGAATTATTACATGGAATAGGGAAAATAAAATATTTTACATCTACAACTTACACTGGAAATATAGGGACAAGCTATACTTCCTGGAAAACACAAAACAAAAACTCTAAATAGCAATCAAGACCTAAATAAAAATGCAGTACGTATTAGGTCATGTAAGATTAATTTGCAAATAAGTCATTCTTAGAATAACGTAGTAAGTTCAGAGAAGGGAAATAGAGTCCCCAGGGAAGGGAGCTGGGGGGTAGGTCATTGCTCTCAACTGTTCTTCATAGATAAGAGAGTTGCTTAATAGACAATTACCTTTCGAATCACAGGCAGAATGTCCATTCCTATAATTATTCTCCCACGCAGACTATAAAATCTTCCTCGATAATTTATACACACTGAGGAAAGAGAGGGAGCAGTAACACTTAAACCAGAGCATGTCATATTGTAAGTATTCAATCAATGTTGCCATTACTATTAACAAGTCTGCCTTAAGAACAGATCTGATGTTTTTTAAAAAGAGTCAAATAACCATGCATAAAGAAGCCCTCTTTTTGATAGTTTGGGCTGTTCCTTCCTTGGGATAGCACTTGGGTTAGATCAGCATTTCCCAAAGTGTGTTTCATGGAACACTGAAACAGCAGGACTGTAATAGGTTCCTACTGTAACAGGTTCCTTGGTATAGGCTTCTTTGGGGACGAACTTCTCAAAAACATCTGTTTACCAATGTGCGTAGGAAATCTCCTAGAGCAAATAAAGTGTATGGTTTTCCCAAAACTATTTGACCACCAAACCCTTACATAAGGAGTGCCTTACAGGACAACAGTAGTGAGAAATGCTTGAGAAGATATTTTTATAGTTCCCATAACTGTTCCCTACATTCTTGCCTGTACAGAAAAGAGAGCTGGCCTTTTACTGTTTTAAGGTTCTGAGCGCCATCTAGTGTTCATTCTTTGTCCAAACATATTACGTGGCAGCTTGAAGATGGAGGGTCCTGAAGCTCCATTGCAGGGATTTATCCTAGGCCTCCACCTCCTCCCCACCAGAACTCCAGAACTAAAGCAGTCAAGATGCTGAGAGTTAAAGAAATCACCGTAGGCTACGTTCCATATCCATATTGTGAGTGATCTTTTCTCTTTAATTCCTCTTTTATGTATTCTATTTCTCAGGGATTTGTTGTAGAAAGAAATCCAATAATTGAACCGTGTTCTTGAAGTATTCATGGAGGAAAATTTAGGGCATTCAGCATGCAATCACATTAACTAGTGCAGTAGCCTCCTCAGGCATTCTTTCTGCAGAAGGAAAGACAGAAATGCTTCCATTATTGTTTGTTTCAATGTTTTGTTGGGGAAAAAATGTGGAACAGAGCACATAGACCCAGTACCCCTAGAAAGAGATTCTTTCCTGTCTCTCCAAGCACTTTTAGTTTTTTCATTCCTCAGGCATCTAAAAAAGATCATCCCAGCTGACTAAACTCCAAAGCTCACTCTTGATAAAGTATTTAACTAACTGTGTTCCAAGATACATGATTGGGAATATGTGTTGCCAGAAATGAAATGCTGCAGCTGTTGAGGGGAAGGTACAACAGGTAACTGAATTTTCCAATTACAATTTAAATTGCATTGTTGATTTAGAAAGAGTGCAAATGAGTCACAGCTCACATGGGTGTTTCAGTAATTCTCAGATGACCTTGCTACCTTCATGTTTAGAACAATGCAGAAGGAAAGGACTTTACTTGCCAGGCCCTTATTGTCAAGTTATTCAAATGGAATGTGAGCACTGTGTACACTACTCACCACCTTGGGGTACTGACAAAGTCACCTTATATTGTTACCTCAAATAACAACTCTGTCTCTTCTGGTGTTATGGCTGAAATACATCACCTCTCCCCAGCTCCCCCTGTAAAATGTACCAAACTATTTCTTGGATTTCCTAAGTGGTCGTCTTAAGAGCCTACGAACCTTATTCCTTCCAGTCATCATGCCCTTCCTTTCTGGCTCTGGCTCCAGCTCCTAGCCCCGTGGAGGAACCTTGCTTTCATAGTTTTCCATGCTGAGGATTTCTGCTTAAGAGACTGTCTGTCTCTCAGTGTGCAGGAAACAAGCACTCCCCTAGATATCAGAGAGGGTCTGAGGCCTGTGCAGAGGTAGTGAAAAGGGTCATCTCCCCCAACTCTGTGCTATTTTTTTTACCTTGCCTCCAAAAGCACAAGAGCTTAAACCAGAAATCTTTACAAAATCTCTCACCCAAACAGCACCTTAGGCTTCTCTTCTCTTCTCCTCAAAACTTGGAGTCACCCAAACTCCAGCAAAACTCTAGCTCTCCACTCAGGAGCAAATCAATCAGGTTTCAAAAATTTTGAGGTCCTGTGTCAGCCCAGGCACCCTGTTAAACAACGTTGATGTGAAATCTAACCAAGTGGAATTGATGCTGTTTGCTGGTTTTGAAAAGGTAAAGACATTTTCCCTAACCCGGACCAGTTAAATCCCGGTTTCTGGGGTAGAAACCGTGTAGAGCTGCCTCCCCAAACCAGTGTGCTTACTCCAGGCTTCTGCTTTCTCTGCTAAACCCGCTGTCTCTAGACCAGCTGACTCTTTAGTCTCTGCCTTTCACCTCTCTTGATTATGCAGCCCACCTGGACTTCCCCCTGCCTTGCTGGATTTGTCTTCCTGCCACCTCAGAGCCTACAGCTCCCCTGATCACAGGACTACCTCAGATAAAAACAGATGTGGCCCTTGAAGAGGCTCCAAGGGAGATGCTCTTCCCCAGCCTCGGTTTCAGAGCCCCGCCATCCAGGCTGACTCCCGGCCCACCCGCCAGAGGGTAGGGATCCAGCAGGGCCTGGTTATGACCGAGGAGTCCTTCATTCCCGTTGACGGCCCAGTGCATACAAATGTCCCCTGTCACATACAAACTCCCAGCCTTTGGAAAGAGCAAGCTTTTCAAATAGCATATCTGATCATGTCCTTTCTCCCATTTCTTTAAAACCTTTCAATGGCTTTCTGCTGTTCTTAACGTCTAAAAGTTTTAACATGGCCTACAAGGTTATGCAGGGTCTAGCCCCTGCCGGCCTGGTTGTCCTCATCTATACTACTTTCTCCGCTCTCACAGGCATTTAAGCCACCCTGGCTTTTTCTTTACCTCTGGTCAGGGATGCTATCCAAAATATTTAACGACTTGGCACAACTCTGGCACCAGTCCATACAGCGGATGGCCATGGTGCTACAGCTGCATGATTGTGGGGTGGTGGGGACGTCTAGGCAGCCAGAGTTGTGGGTCACTTGGGAGGGTTAGGACAGCAGTTATTTACTAGAAAACCACATGGAAGTGTTTTACTGTTGTAACAAAAGGAACAGCCATGGTGATGAGTGGGCACTGAGCAGCAGCCTGTGCCCTGGGTGCTGAGCTCCCTCCCACAGCCTGTGCATGTACTGAATTTCCGCTGAAAAGGAACTTGGAGTGAACAGGGGCCTTCTGTCACCTAAAGGGACTAAAGAACTTGTGAATTGCCCCACGTTTTACTTAGAAAGCATCCGCCATTGTCTGATATAGAATCTGGCTGTGTAACAAATGTTAAATGAAAAAACTCAATAAATTTTACAGGCACTCAGTAAACTTTATAAGAAAACAAAATTAATGCTGCTACTTTCTGATTACATTCCTCAAGTCCTGCTTATTCATTGTGTCATTCACACGCTATATATCACAACTTAGGGAGATGCAACAAAAATAGTACTTTGGGCAACAACCACTTAAAGTTAGACTTGTAATAGATAACTCACAGGATGACTACTCAAGGATTCAAGTGTAAGAAGCCTTAAAAAGTCTGAAATTCAGTTCAGGGATACCAGGGCTGTTCTTAAAGTGGTATTTCTAAAACTGTGTTCTGTGTAATACCAGATCTATGATATGCTCCATGAAAAAAGGGTTCATGATCCAATAAAGGATCTTAGAGGACCTGCACCAAATAAAGAAATGCTATTAAGGTATTTTCAACCTTATGTAGCCTAAGAACTGTTTTTACCCCTGGAATATTAATTACTATAAAATGAAACATAGTTTCTGAAAATTCTGCCTCAAACTAATCTCCAGAAAAACTCATACAGGTGTTTTATTTGGAAGAAGTAACACTTGTAACATTTTCACCTTAAAATTTTATTTGAGGAGCTCAGGGACATGCACTAAGTACCCAAAACTACTAGACGCTGAGGACATGACATGAAAAAAAAATAGTTTATGTACTCAGTGAACATACAGCTTCATGAAGAGATACAGATACATGAACAGGTTATTTCCAATATAACATGGAAATGCTAATGGTAAGTTCCAGGGGCCACATGGGCGTAAAGGAAAAGCTTTGCTTAGCCCAGCCTGGGAATGTGGAAAGGCTTCTGGAGGAGAAATTTCCCAAAGAAGAGGGACCCAAGGAAGCAGAAACAGTAGAGTATTAGAGATAACATGCCTAATATTCATTGAATATCTACTTAGCACAAAATATTGTGGTGGATACTGCATTATGATTTCATTGAATTTTCTCAACAACACTGTTAGGTTGAAAGCTCAGAGAAGTTAAATAATTTGCTCAAGATCTCACAGATATCTACCAATGATAGTGAACCACTATTGCCTCTGATTTCAAAGCTATGCTCTTTCTGCATTGCCAGCCTTCAGAAAGAAAATTGAATTTGGCAGTTTGCTTATGTCTGAGGCTGTCCACACTCCAAAGTCCAGTTAGTGGGGAAAAAAACATAAATGCCTAAAATAATAAAGTACTTATAAGGGGACAGATGAGCCACTACAAGAAGCCATTGTAAACATAGGCTCTAAGATTGAGGCTACTTAGAAGCAAGATTTAAATCCTCCAGTGCTTCCCTTGAGGACAAGACTGTCTTATTCATCTCACAGTCCTGCTGATTACCTTAGAACCCAGCTACTGAGCAAATGTTTAATGAATGAATGCATTACTCATCCTTGCCCACTTCTCTGAAGGCAGCTGGAAATCCTAGGGCCCCTCTCATTTGTATTCATCTAGACCCCTGGCTCACTGACCCCTTCTTTCCTGAAGATTCAGAATATCTTAAAGCTTTGAACTTTCTGGCCAGCAGATAGATCCTTTCTTAATTGACTAATAGGAATTCCCATAGATCAGAAAAATATTAAGTATATATTCTTTTACACACTAAATGCTAAATGTTTGCTATTCATTTAGAATCTGTTGTGATATATTCTCTTCTTCCAAAAAGGTATTTAGATAGTTAAGAGTTCCTATACAAGCTTCAAAGGATGGATTAATACCTGGTCCTATGCCTTCTTCATGTAAACATTAAAAATGTGGTGTAATACCTGACCCAAGTTAAAGGAGAAACGTTTGCAAAAAGATCTCAAGTTTTAAGAAAGGAGTGATCATCAGCTGGAAGTGGACTGATTTTTAGTTCCAATTTGGTTTTGCCTCTGAATAACCTATTTTACTCGCTAATCCCCAATAACCCTTATATTTGCATGATCATTTATATGTACAAGGTCCTTTACTGTGGAGATTGTTTTATTTGATCCTCATAGGATCCCTTCAGGATAGGTAGAAAAAGGATCACTTTGCCATTTTATACAAGAAGAAACTGAGGAGTTTAGCAATTTTCTAACTCAAATCCAGTTAGGCTCCAGGAATAGGCCTCCTTCTATCACAACCAGCCCTCTTACCTGTAATGCTAACTGCTTTAGGAATGTGCCTCTTGGGAACCTGGATAGTGAATCTACCCTGCTGGGGTTCTTGACTCCAGACAACAGACATTGTCTCTGAGTAACTTAGATGAAAAAAGAATTTATTGGAAAAATAACAGACAGCTCACAGGGAGTCAGGCTCAGAGGCCAGAGAGAAAATCCTGTGGAAGGGTAGTCTTTTAAGGATGCTACTCCTGAGACTGTCACCACTGGCCACTTATGGCTAGGCCACACTGCTATGGAAAACCTCTCTCTCTCCATGCACCTGCCACCTTACTGCAGGGATGCTACATTGCCAGCTGGAACATATGATTGACCTGCTCTGCCCTAGCTGCTGAGGGGTAGGGGTGAGAAAAGGAAATAACTGTCCCCCTCTGGCTTCTCTAGTGAGGGGAAAGGCTGTGCATCCTTCTATCTTGGATTGTTTCAAAATAAGAATAGCTGGGTACTGGGTAGCAAAATGATAAATGGCTTTTAGAGATCATTTGGCGGGCTATGCTTCATATAAGGAATTTTTTAGATCTAGGATCTTAAGAATCGTAAGTGCTTCTTAAACAATAGCATTATTTCTGTAAAATAGCCTCCAGTGGGAGGGGCCTAGCCCTGAGAGAATAAAAGGAGAGGAGTTGATGACAGAAAGAGTAAGAGAGATATATTTTTTCTTTCTCGTTATTTTTGTTTTGTTTTTGTTTTTGTTTTTGTTTTTGTTTTTTTGTAGAGATGAGGTCTCACTCTTCCTCAGGCTGGTCTTAAACTCCTGAGCTCAAGTGATCCTCCTGCCTCGGCCTCCCAAAGTGCTAGGATTACAGGCATGAGCCACCATGCCCTACTCTTTTTGTCTTTTTTTTTTTTTTTTGAGACAGAGTCTCACTCTGTCACACAGGCTAGAGTGCCATGGTATCAGCCTAGCTCACAGCAACATCAAACTCCTGGGCTCAAGAGTCCTCTTGCCTTAGCCTCCTGAGTAGTGGGACTACAGGCATGCGCCACCATGCCCAGCTAATTTTTTCTGTTTTTAGTAGAGATGTAGTCTCACTCTTGCTCAGGATGGTTTCGAACTCCTGAGCTCAAGTGGTAAGAGAGATATATTTTGTACTTCCTACCTGGTAAAAAATTCACATAGTTCGATTATTATTGTGTAGATCAAAATTCTGAGACTCAGAAAGGTTAAATAACTTGGCTAAGCCCGCACAGTTAGTAAAAGAACTAGACTCCAGGTCTGCCCAACTTCAAAGTCAGTATTTTTTTCATCTTTTACACCAACTTCATAGATTGTATCAACTTTGACCATGTAACTCCTCTGCTTAAAACCTCTCCAAAGTTCCTGCTGCCCTTTCATCCAAATTCCCTCTTTTAATGACAGTGAATACAATATCTCCTTTGAGTTTTACTATAGGGGAATGGAATAGGATGATAAGTAGAGGGTACAGTTTGTTTGTTTTTCTAACAGTGTTTATATGTTGATGGAAATGATCCAGCGGAGAAGGGCAAATTGGGAGTTTCAACTCACATAAATATATGTATATTAAGTGAAAGAAGTAGAAAACATTTTATATGTGACTACAATTCTTATTTGTTAATTCTTTTGATTTATTGAATATCTCCTATAGGTGTGTTTTGTTTATTGCTGTGTTCCCAGAGCCTTTACAAGTGCCCGATACTGTGTATGTGTTCAATAATGAAAGCATGACTGTCAAATACTATGCTAGATTCTATAGGAAACAGAGAAGTAAACATTGACATTGATCCCATATTCATGGGCTGACAGCCTAGTAGACAGATAAGACATGAACATGGTTATAATGCATGACACAGCACATATGGTAAAAAGGAAGAACCACTTTGTTTTACTTTTCTCATACTAATATTTTATCATTTAAAATCAATAATACAAAAATAAAGAAGAAAGAATTAAGAGGAATGAACAAAGTCTACAAGAAATATGGGATTACATAAAACAGTCAACTATAAGAATCATAGGCATCGCTGAGGGTGAAGAAGAAAATGAACAAGGGCTGGAAAACTAATATGAGGGAATAATTGAGGAATACTTTCCTGGACTTGCTAGAGATTTAGACATCCAGGTACAAGAAACTCAACAAACACCTGGGAAATTCATTGCAAAGTGGCAAGCATAAGGACATATAGTCATCAGACTGGCCAAAGTCAACACGAAGAAGGAATGCCTGTGAACCATGAGGCAAAAACATCAAGTAACTTGCAAAGTAAAAGCCATCAGGCTAACTTCAGACTTCTCAACAAAGACCTCACAAGCCAGAAGGGATTAGGGCCCCATCTTCTTAAACAGAACTACCAGCCTAGAATTTTGTATCCTGTAAAATTAAGTTTCACATGTGATGGAGAAATAAAGACCTTTCCAGAAAAACAAACACAGGGAATTTGTCAAGACCAGGCCTGCCCTGCAGGAAATACTCAGAACTGCATTATACGTGGATCAGCACAATAGACAGCAATCAGTGTAAAACCACCCAAAAGCTAAAGTTCAGAGCTCATATAAAATAATAGCGTAAGAAGTGAAACAAAGCAATAAGGTACTACCCAACAGGATGAACAGAACAGCATCCCACATTTCAATTCTGTTAATCAGTATGAATGGTCTGCATGCCTCACTCAAGAGACAAAGCCTGGCCGAAAGGATGAACAAATGCAACGCAAGTATCTACTGTCTCCTGGAAACACATCCAACCAATAAGGTGATGAGATGGAAAATAATATTCCATGCAAATGGAAACCAAAAGAAATTGGGTATAGTCATTGTCATATCAGATAAAATTGACTTTAAATCGACAATGGTAAAGAAAGACAAAGATAGTCATTATATAATGGTAAAGGGAGCAATTAAGCAAGAAGACATAACAATCCTAAATGTTAATGCATCTAACACAGGAATCTCCAGATTCATAAAGCAAACCCTACTATATCTAAACAAAGAGATAAACAGCAACATCGTAATTGTCAGGGACTTCAACACCCCACTGACGGGGCTGGACAGATCATCAAAAGGGAAAATAAACACTAGACTTAAACAGGACTCTAGAACAAATGGGACTAACAGATATTTACAGAACATTTTACCCAAAAACTACTGAATATACATTCTTCTCATCAACACATGAAACATGTCCAAGATTGATCATATTGTAGGCCACAAAACATGTCTCAAAAATAAATAAAAAAAAAATAGAAATCATACCATGTATTTTCTCAGACCATGGTGGAAAAAAACTAGAAATCAATTCCAAGAGAAACCCTCATTTCTACACAAAGTCATGAAAATTAAGCAACCTACTACTAAATGAGTATTGGGTCAGTAACGAAATTAAGATGGAAATCATATTCCCTGAATGGAATGACAAGGGGACACAAGCGATCCAAATCTATTCTATTCAGCAAAGGTAGTACTAAGGGAAAAAATTCATAGTCTTCAATGACTACATCAAAAAGGCAGAAAGATCACAAATTAATCTAATGACATATCTCTAGGAACTAGAAAAGGAAGAGTAAACCAAAGCCCAAGCCAGCATCAGAAGAGAAATAACTAAGATCAGAGCAAAACTAAAAGAAATGGAAAATAAACAAAAAAATGCAAAGGATCAATGAAACAAAAAGTTGGTTTTTTGAAAGATAAAGAAATTAATAGGCCTCTTTCTAGATTAACCAGGAAAAGAAGAGAAATGACCTGAATAAGCTCAATCAGAAATGAAAAAGGAGATGTTACAACTGATACCACAGAAATACAATATATCATCTGTAAATACTATGAAAATCTCTATGCACATAAACTAGAAAACATAGAGGAAGTGGAAAAATTCCCGGAAACACACAACCTCCCAAGACCCAATCAGGTAAAAATAGAACTACTGAGTAGGCCAATAAGGAGCAGTGAGATCAAATCAATAATTTAAAAAATCTTCCAATAAAAAAGTTCTGGACCAGATGGATTCCTAGCCAAATTCTACCAGATCTACAAAAAAGAACCAGTACCTATACTGCAGAAATTATTCCAAAACATCAAGAAGGAGGAAATTCTACCCAACTAATTCTACAAAGCCAGTATCATCTTGATATCAAAGCCAGCAAAAGACACAACAAAAAAAGAAAACTGTAGATCAATATCCCTTGTGAATATAGATGCAAAACTTCTCAATCAAATACTAGCAGACTGAATTCAACCACATGTCAAAAAAAAATAATAATCATCACAATCAAGTGGGCTTCATCCCAGGGATGAAAGGATGGTTCAACACAAGTAAATCAATAAATGCGATTCACCACATAAACAGAAGTGATAACAAAGACCATATGATCATCTCAACAGATACAGAAAAAGCATTTAACAAAATCCAGCACCTTTCATGATAAAAACCCTAAACAAACTAGGCATAAAAGGAATATATCTCAAAATTCTAAAAGCCATATATGACAAACCCACAGCCAACATCATACTGAATGGAGAAAAGTTGAAAGCATTTCCCCTAAGAACTGGAACAAGATTGTCACCACTTCTATTCAAAATAGTGCTGGAAGTCCTAGCCAGTACAATCAGTCAAGAGAAAGAAATAAAGAGTATCCAAATCAGGGAAAAAGAGGTCAAACTGTCAATTTTTGCTGATGATATGACCTTATATCTAGAAAATCCCAAAGATTCTGCCAAGAGACTCCTGGAACTGATAAATTCAGCAAAGTATCAGGTTATAAAATCAATGTACAGAAATCAATAGCATTTCTATATACCAGTAACAGTCAAGCTCAGAGTCAAATGGTATATTCACAATAGCTATAAAGAAAATAAAATACCTAAGAATATCTTAACCAAGGAAGTGAAATATCTTTACAAAGAGAACTATGAAACACTGAAGAAAAAAATCACAGATGACACAACAAATAGAAAAACATATGCTCAAGGAATCAACAATGTAGAATCAAAATTGTTAAAATGTCCATACTACCCAAAGTGATTTACATATTCAATGCAATCCCCATCAACATATCAACATCATATTTCACAGATCTAGAAAAAATAATTGTATGCTTTATCTCGAACCATAAAAGAACCCGAATAGCCAAAGCAATCTTAAGCAAAGGAACAAATTGGGAGGCATCACATTACCAGACTTCAAACTATACTACAAGGCTGTGGTAACCAAAACAGCACAGTATTGGCACAAAAATAGAGACATAAGGCCGGGCGTGGTGGCTCACGCCTGTAATCCTAGCACTCTGGGAGGCCAAGGCGGGTGGATCACTCGAGGTCAGGAGTTCGAGACAAGCCTGAGCAGGAGCGAGACCTCGTCTCTACTAAAAATAGAAAGAAATTATCTGGCCAACTAAAAATATATATAGAAAAAATTAGCCGGGCATGGTGGCACATGCCTGTAGTCCCAGCTACTCGGGAGGCTGAGGCAATAGGATTGCTTAAGCCCAGGAGTTTGAGGTTGCTATGAGCTAGGCTGACGCCATGGCACTCACTCTAGCTCGGACAACAGAGCGAGACTCTGTCTCAAAAAAAAAAAAAAAATAGAGTCATAGACTAGTGGAACAGAACATAGAATCCAGATATAAAACCACCTACCTACAGCCAACTGATCTTTGACAAAGCAGACAACAATGTACACTGGGAAAAAGAAGCCCCATTCAATAAATGGTGCTGGGAAAATTGGATAGCCACATGCAGAAGAATGAAACAGGATCCATCTCTCTCACCACTCACAAAAGTTAATTCAAGATGGATAAAAGACTTAAATTTGACGCATGAAACCATAAGAATTCTAGAAGAAAATGTGGGAAAAACTCTTTTAGGTATTGGCCTAGGCAAAGAATTTATGACTAAGACCTCAATAGCAATTACAGCAACAACAAAAATAAATAAATGGGACTTTATTAAATTAAATAGCTTCTGCACAGCTAAGGAAATAATCAACAGAGCAAATTGACAACCTCTAGAATGGGGGAAAATATTTGCAAGTTATACATCCAATAAAGGACCAATAGCCAGAATCTACAAAGAAGTCAAATCAGCAAGAAAAAAAAAATCCCATTAAAAAGTGAACAAAAGACATGAACAGAAGCTCTTCAAAAGAAGATAGACAAATGGCCAATAAACATATGAAAAAATGCTCAATGTCACTAATAATCAGGGAAATGCAAATTAAACCACAATGAGGTATCACCTGACTCCCTGCTAGAATGGCTTTTTTTTAAGAAGTCCAAAAAAAAAAAAAAATAGGTGCTGGCATGGATGCAGAAAGAAAGCAACGCTTATATACTCTTGATGGGACTGCAAATTAGTACAATCTCTATGGAAAATAGTATGGAGATTCCTCAAAGAAATAAAAGTAGACATATCATTTGATCCAGCAATCCTACTACTGGTTATCTACCCAAAGGAAAAGAAGTCTTTCTATCAAAAAGACATGTACACTCGAATGTTTATTGTAGCACAATTCACAATTGTAAAGATATGGAATCAACTTAAGTGCCCATCAATTCATGAGTGAATTAAGAAAATGTGGTATGTGTATAGTGTGGAGTACTGCTCAACCATAAAAAAGGATGACTTAATGCCTTTTGCAACAATTTGGATGGAACTGGAGACCATTATCCTAATGAAATATCTCAGGAATGGAAAAACAAACACCACATGTACTCATAAAATTGGAATTAACCGATGAGCGCACATGTGCACAGAGAAAAGTAAAACTCAGCAGAAATTAAGCAGAGGTGAGGGGGAGGAAAGGATGGAGGAAAACCTACCTAACTGGCACAATGAACACTATTTGGGTCATGGGCACACTTAAAGCCATGACTGAAGCATTACAAAAATGACACATGTAACCAAAAACATTTTTACCCCCATAATATTTTGAAATTTAAAAAAGCAATAAAATAAAATAAGATAAAATAAATAATATGTTCCTTAATTCCAAATATCTCCTTATTTTCATCATCATCACCACCACTCCTAACACTATTCACCCTACAACATGTAACGACTGTTGTCAACGACTGATGCCTACATGAAAGGAGAGTTGATGAGTGCCCTATGACAGCAACCTGCTCATACATGAGCTGCTTCTCTCTTTCTACCACCCCAAATTCCCAAAGGAAGCTTTGGCCTTTGCTTTGCTTCTTAACCTCTGTTCAGCTTCTGAGCAAATGCAGGACTTGAATTAGCAGAAATCATGAGTCATGAGGTGTGAACTTCCCAGCCAGTATGTAGGCCAGTGACACCCACCGGACTCATGCAGGGTGATGGAAAGGAGAGGAGAGGTAAATGCAGAAGGACCCATAGGATCCATCTGAGACCCAGATTCTGATCATGACATGCCAAGCTTTAACAATAAAGTGTTTAATAAAAAGTCTTTGCCCTTCCAGGCCTTCACTGTATTGGGAGATCAGAGTAGTAGGGAGGATAAAGACAAATCCTGAAATGAAACTATTAAGAACCATAAGGACGCTTGGCGTGGTGGCTCATGCCTGTAATCCTAGCACTCTGGGAGGCTGAGGCAGGAGGATCACTTGAGCTCAGGAGTTTAAGACCAGCCTGAGCAAGAGTGAGACCCTGTCTCTACTAAAAATAGAAAAATTATCCAGGTGCCATGTTGTACGCTTGTAGTCACAGCTACTTGGGAGACTGAGGCAGGAGGATCACTTGAGCCCAGGAGTTTGAGGTTGCAGTGAGCTATGATAATGCCACTGCACTCTAGCCCAGGGCAACAGAGCAAGACCCTGTTTCCAAAAAAAGGAAAAGAAAGAAAAAAGAAAACCATAAGGAACTTGGGTAGCATACAGAGGAAATGAATAAACTCTTGAACAAGAGAAGGGAAGAAGACTAGGCAGATGCTACAATAGCTCCAGGTGATAAAATTGTTCACCTGCACAAAATCTTATCTTACATTATTTCCATGGAAATTCCCATCAGGGAAGGCTCATGCTCTGAAATTAAAATGCCTAAAAACTGACTACAAATCAAAATAATCGAGCTGAAAATGGGTAAAACCATAATTTATGGTTTTAGCACATGCTTAGTAAATATTTTTAGTTAAATTATGAAAGTATATCAGGAAGGCAGAAATAAGAATTATGTTTGAAGCCGTAGATGGGTACCACTGATAAATAACATTTTAATTATTAACATCAAATTGCAGGTAGAGAAGTAAGGATAAAGACTGGTTTGGTGAAAACCAGGAAAGGCATCGGAGATGATCACCAGGTGAACTAGTTATTGCAATCAAGCGTTTCAAGAGTTCAGAGGAGGGAGAAACTTATTTAACATGAAGGAAGATAATGAAGGGCCTGGAAGGGGCCCTTGAGTGGGGCTCAGATGCAGGGACAGACAGCTTCTCTTCTCCTCCCCAACTCTGTGTCTCCACAATTCCTCAGAAACATTCCATGCTCTCCTTTTGGTGTCTGTTTCTTTTTGGAAACACTTTTCTCAACACACTGTAAGTTCCCTAAGGGTAAGAGTTATGTCTTGATCATCATTGCATCCCAGGGCCTAACCCAGTGCTAGGCACACAGAAGTGTTAGTAAGTGGTGAATAAATTTGTGAATGAAAGAACTTGAGGAAACCTTATGAGGAAGGAAAAACCTTTAGAAGTTCTCTTCTAAGTTGTTCCCTGAAATACTCAGATGATTCTTTTTTAAGTTGTCTGAGCCATCTATGTGCCAACCTATTGCCTCAGTTTTCCAGCTTAAGTGTTGTTTTAGAGAGAAAAAACCAGGCTGAAAAACTTACAAGAGAATGACTAAATGTGAATCAGTGGATAGTATCCCAGGGGTAGCATGTTTTCACTGGAAGAGGCTCTCTCTGTACTGCATATTTGCTGAGCTTTTGGAATGTCAGTGCTCACTTGTACATGGGTGAGCCAGTAAAAAAGAAAACACTCCCTTCCTCAGTCCCCAGGCCCATTTTATTTTGTGCTTCAGGAACAACCATCTGTAGGGATTTTTTTCATTGGAAACACCCACTGTCTTGTCCTGGGAGCCCTAAAAGAGAAGACAAATCACTCTGAAGGCAGGGACCAAGGTCCGGACTTTTCAGCCTGGACCATAGTTACCTCGTTATGTGTAAAATGCTTACGTATCATCAATCTAGTAGGGTTCCATGATAACAAGGGTAATAGTCCCTTGTTTCTGAACAGTACTTTTAATTTACAGAGCACTTTTACGTTTGCTTTTTTGTTGGTGGTGGTGTTTATTTGTTTGTTTTTCCTCAACCTTTAGACAGGCAGGAAATGCACCATTGTAACACCAACTTTTCATAAAGCAAGCCTCAGAGAGGTTAAGTAGTGCGTATAAAGTGATAAGATTAAATGAAGACCTGGCTATTTAGCTGCTCCTTTCTTATACCTTTTTTCCCCCAGTTATTTTCATAAACTGTGACAAATGAGCCTCGTATTCCAACAAGATGCAATAAATAGCACATAGTGACTGGGGTTATTTCCGAAATATCCACAAGAGGGCAGTAAAAGATTTTTCATAGAATTACATATACCAGTGGAAGGCAGCAGGTTTGCTGAATTTTTGTATTGTTGATTGTATTTGATCACAGCATTAAAACAGTAGATTTTGAAAATATAATTCAATGAGTTAAAGGTGAGTTAAAAAGTAAAAGTAAAATCTGTGGCTTCGTTGCTTTTTTTGGTTTTTCTTTTTAATTGCGAGAGTCCTATTCTTTTGAAGGAACAAAGCACTAGTAATCAGCCAGGAGGTCTAAGAACCCAGATTGCTTGAGAAGGCTCAAAATGAACAATGTTGCTTCTTCCTGAACATTGGAATGAACTATGATTCTCCTGCTTGAAGGAGAGAAAGAGGGGCCAGGGAAGGGCCAATAGTTAATCTTCCATATAACTTAATTTCTTGTTATTTCTCCATGTTCAAAATCTGCCGTGAAGAGGAACTTTCCTGATGGACCAATGATGCTGTAAAACAAATTCTAGAAACATTTACTGCCCATATCTCTCAGGTTTTGTGTGGTACATAAACTGTACTAAAACTATGGCTTTTTTCATATATTTTTATTATCCTATTCCCAGATTTATGATAGAATTCAGAAAGGTGAAAGTTTCTTTTTTTTTTTTTTAAATTTCTTTGGTCTGCCTCCATGCTAAGCCAAATTGCCTTTGTTGATGGAGGGGTCATGATTCTCCTCAGGCAAGTGTGGACATGAGTCATTTGTCCCTGGAATTAAGAACATCAGAGAAAAGCACACTCTTTCTGTATCTAATTTAAAGATAATCAAGGGTTCCTTAGCATCTCCTTTGTGTGTAGCAGACAGGACTGAAGCTTTGAAAGATGAAAACTTTAAAAAAAAATGAAAAGTGAATGTCAGGTATCTCTGACTTAAAGTCCTTTGGGCACTCACTCATGCTGCCCAGATTTTTTCTCTTTTCCCTTTTCCTGGCCTTTCTTCCCTAATCTCTTATTACCTTCATATTCATTTCTTATAAAAAAAAAAAAAGACTGAAGCTCTCATTTTTACTTGCTTGTAGGAGACTCTGACTGCAGATGGCTCATCATTTCTCCCTGAGAAAAATTCTGATACAAGCTACTAAGATAATATATCTTCCATTCCCTTACTAACATCTATTTAAACCTCCTGTTAGAAAATAAGATAATCTAATCTGTTCATTTACTCTTTCATTATCCACCTATCCTTGACTACAGCAAACTCGATAAGGGCTTTCAGTGCTCATGTTGCCTTGCTATATGGAGTGTAGTGATGACTAAGCCATGTGTCTTGTCCTCAGGATGCTGCTTACAGTCTAGGAGAAGAAATGAGCACTGAATTACACCATGATAAAAGTAGAGAGAGGCAAGGAATTTCCATAGAAAAGGCAAAAACCTCACTGGGTGATGTGAGGACGATTCATGCTCTTAGTAATGGGAAGAACCTCCCAGATCCTCACAGCAAGTCTAAGATAAACCATTTTTTCATCAGGCCACAAAGGAAGAGCATGAATTCCAACGCAGAGGTGAAAAGCAGCTGATGCTCAAGGATTATGAACAGTCCACACCAACAAGACACAAAAAAACAGGAGACTTGGGCCCCCGAATCCCAGGCTGAGGAATTAAGCACTAGACTGGGGTAGGAAGGGCAGAAGGTTTCAGGTACAGCCACTCAACTGCTCAGTGCAACATGAGCAACTCCTGAGCCTCTCACTTCTCTGTAAAGTGAAAGGGTGGAGACTCATGACCTTTAAAGTCCTTTCCAGCTCCAATATTCTAGGAATGTATGTGTTTGAGAGAACTTTGGGCGATAAGAAGGATGCACTGAAGGCTTTTGAACAATTAATTTAGGATTAAAAATTATCTTAGTTATGACTAAACATGTTAGTTGTGAATAAACTAAAGACTTCCTTTTAAATAATATAAGTTTAAAAAGTAGAAATTAAAATTGAACACATACATCCATGCTGTATCAGAATCCATTTTGTTATAATTTAATCATCAGAATGAAATCTAAATTTTCTCAATATAGGTTTCTCTTAACTTGTCCAGCCTCAACTCTAAAACCTCCTCTTTTCTCCTTGAAGAATATTTATAAGACTGTGCCTGACATTTCAAAACTAAAAATGTAAAAAATATAGTTATGTGTTCTGTATTGCAACCGCTAGAGGGCAATGAAAGCAAACTTTGTACATCCTTTCTAGGGGTGAGGGGGAAGAATTGTACAATCTTTCTTCTGTTTAAAATCTGGGTAGATAATCTCATGTTTAGGATAGTTATAGGACCTGTAGGCTGTAGTTTCTGTGATTATAGGTTTAGCAGTTATAATTACCTTTCTAGTGTGGAATTAAAACCTAGATTATCTGTGATAATAACATCACCTTGCATCACATGCATTATCTCATATGAACCTCCCACAACACTAGCAGGGAATATATTCTTTTCCCATATTCCAGTGAAAAAACTGAGGTTCAGAGGCATTTAAGCTAGTAAGCAGCACTAAGAAAGCAAAACACTGGCACAAACCCTGTAAATACTTATTAAGTACATTTACCAGGCATACAAAATTCCCTGTTAAGGCGGATAGTCTGGGAGAGCACAGGTTCCAAAATTAATTGTACCAGTTTAGAATGGAGACATATGGCAGCAGCTCCTTAAAAGAAAATCTTGTGATTTTAGGTAGCCCTCTGATGGTCCTGCCAAAATGTCTGCCTAGAATCTATTTACAGAAATGTAGTCCGGCATGGGAAGGAGACATCCTTCTGGACTCAACACCCTAACTTGGTTATATTTCCACTCCAGTTGCTGTATTTTTCCAGAGGAATCAAGAAGCCATAGGCTAGGATTAAGGATCCTGGACATGATGCATTAGAAGGGGGAAGGGAAATTGGAATGTCCTAAAGAAGAGAGGTAAATAGATAAAGAGATAGAGTCAGAGTTAGACGCAGTGTTGCTTAAGCCTGTTGGCTCAGGAGTCAGAGTGGGTCTGACTTGGCATACATACTAAAAATAGAAAATTAATACTTTCAGGGATCTGGGTTGGCCTCTTATCCATGTCAAATATCGAAGAGAATACTGTTTGTAAAATTTTAAAGCCAGGATTCACAAAGGGGTAGACCAGAAGCCCTTTTACTGCCTTAGTCTGAGCAGATATCAGAAGCACTTTCTGGAGGCTCCCATGAGGCCAGCGCAAGCTGAGCACGGCCTTGCTTCATAGCCAGGGTAAGGTGAGGGGCGTTAAATGTTCAAATGCCTTCTTTCTGCACATCCCAGCAAGCTCGGCCTGCAGCTTGCCTGCACCTTGCTCCATTCTCTTCTTCCATCCACCTCTTGAGTGCTCAGCTGTGAGCTGGACTGCAGGAGTCCTGAGGACCAGCCTGAGTGCAGGCACTTCAGGGGGCAATTTTCTTGGCCTTGGGATGGCTCTGTGCAGAGCCACAGAGGCAGCTGGCCCTTCACCCCCATTTGCGTGATGGTTACTATCAAGCGTGAGAAAGCCATTCATCACAGTAAGAGCTTCGTTATAGGAACCGGATCGATGACATGGCCTGTGCGTTCACCACCTTATTAAAAGGCTTGAGTTATGAACTTGCCTTTGTGCATGTTGATGATGGCAAAGCTGACAAGGGAGACAATGGATCTTAAACATGGCAGTCCTTTCATGAAAATGCCAAAGAGTGTTTCCAGCAGAGATTACCTTGTCACTGCAATGCAACCTAGTGATTATAAGAGCAGGTACATGCCAGGAAAAAGGAGAAATATGCTTTAATTTGGTCTAGTGAAATGTGGCTGTCTTTAAATTAATTATTTCCAGTATTACCTAATGCAGTACTTGTTGCAAACTGATTTTTTATTCTAGTCCAGTAGATACCTTAACTTCTGTAGCCTGGAAGGTGCGTGCATTCCCCCAAAGCCATGTTATTGGAAGTGGCTGCCTATTTCTAATTCTTGATTGGGCAAAGGCTTGGTATCCACTCTGAAAGCTGTCATGGGTGGATTTTTGGAGAGCATGGGGACTGAGATGTTCCTGTGTAGGGTGGAGTTAACATTGCTGGTGTCCCTCTGAAGGATCTGAATTTGGATATAGGAACCAATAAAGATGCTGAGCAGCAGGAAAATGTCCACAAAGAAGTGATTGCCAGTGCCTATGAGATTACTAATATGAAAGGTTATCCTTTTGGGGCCATTGCCTATCTGTAGTTGATTGAACAGAAAGTATTTTGAAGAATCTTAGGAGAGTGCATCCAGTTTCCACTATAATTAAGGGCCTCTGTGGAATAAATGAAGAAGTATTCTTCAGTGTCCTTGTATCCTGGGAAAGAATAGTATTGCAAACCTTATAAGTGTAAAGCTGACCCATGAAGAGTTTGGCCCGTGTGAAAAAGAACACAGAAACACTTTGGGAAATTTAGCAGGAGCTCAAGCTTTAAAGTTGTTTAAAGCTACCAGTCTGAAATCTTTGAAGAGGAGGTAGTAGTTAAGGGATTCCATGTGCCATGGATTGTATGTGTCAAACTTTTGAATAAACCTGAATTCCTAAAAGTTAGAAACAGGAAAGGGGGTAGAGTGAGTGCCCTGTTTATTTAGCCTCCAGCTCTTCTATACTTATTTTTTACAATTCCAAACTGACCACATCAAAGAAGGTGTTTTTGGTACCTCTGATGTACCAGTGCTTGCATTGTAGGTATATGCAGTTGCCATTTGGTCCAAAAGAATGTGTGATATAAGTGTTTATTGTCTTATAGAAATTCTGATTCTTTTAAGTACATGCTAATTCTTTTGTTCTGGCTAGTTTATACTTATATTCATTTATATACTATAAAAAAGTTGTTACTTCCTCTACAACTTAAAAATAAAAATATGTATTTTTAAAAAGTAGGTCTGAATCTTAACTCCATCACTTGTAATTGTGAATTTGAGTAATTAACTTTTCTGTGCCTCAGTTTTTTCATCAATAAAATGATGACTGTGTCTACTGTGTCATTATAGGGTTGCTATAAGGAAGAATCAAAATAGTAAATGTGTTGTTTAGTGTAACATTTGGCACATGGAAGGGTTTGATAAATGTTAGCTATTGTTTTTGGTTTTGTTGCTGCTGTTCTTGTTGTTGTTGTTAAAGTATTTGCAAGGCCTTTCTGTAGAAATGAATGTAGACTTATTAGTATTGCCCTAGAACATGCTATCAGAACTAAAAGAGGTATCAGCTAAAAGCAAGAGTTTGTGAATCTGACAGTTTAGATTTTAAATCTTGTTTGTACCCCATAACACCCAAGTGATCTTGAACAAGTCGCTCGGCCTCACCCAGTCCCCATTTTCTCATGTAATTGAGCACTTGCTATGGCTCTTTGCTGTGCTAAGCACAGTACGTAGAGTGGAAGGACCTCATGTCACTCTATTGTAGTTGCAGGAGCAACTGACCATCCACAGGGATTTAGAGAAAGTATTCCTGCAAAGGATGGAATTTTTTATTACCTCTCAAAGGATCCTATCAAGAGTCTCTGTTTCTATTCTTGAAAATATTGGAAATAAAATTTATTCTCATTTTCAAGTTATCTTCATCTAATGTGGCATAAAGCTGATTCTCAAAGGGACATTCATTCACAATTATTTCCCTTGCAATGGCATTTGGCCTGTAAGTTTTACTAGATTATTTTATCTCTCAAAGAGAAAAAAAAGGGGGGAAATAATTGGCTTCAGAATCAGTGAGAGACTTGAATCTTGCTTTACCCTCAACTAGATGTGAGACCTTTGGACAAATACTTAGCCTCCCTGAATGAGTCTTCTCATCTGTAAAATGGAGCCAATGACTCCTGCCTCAAAGGATTGTTATGGGGCTTAAATGTGCCATGGAGTATACAGCACCAACCATAGTGCCTGACACAGAGCAAGTGGTCCTGCCTAGTTTGGCAGTGCCACCAACAGTCCCAGCAATCACAACGCCATGAGCCAGCCTCAACTCTAAGAGCAATAGGCACTGGCCTTTTGGTCATCACCATATCTCCTCAACCTAGTAACACTGTGCAGCTCCTGCCAGGTGAAAGCTGACCTCTAGTACATTTCCCACACTTTTGGCCCGTGAATTCTCCCTCCTTACATGCTGTTATCCCTGTGTGTCTAGTGCCCTCGTGTTCTTTCTGTCCTCCTTCCATGAAAGACATCAGATGAAGCATTTCACACTGAGGTTAGATGTCAAGAAAGAGGCAAAGCATTATCCCAATACCTATATTGATATTTTGATATTATACACACCAAGCTTAAGACCAAAGCAATGAATCTCAAATGGTGGAATTACAGGATTCCCAATAACCCTTATGAGAAAAGAATTTCAGAAACATAGTAAAGTGCTTCATAGCATTATTTATTTGTACATTTCAAAGGTGACTTCGTGAGGCTGTGATCTCCTCAATGGCAAACTCAAGTCCTATTTTTATTGATCTCAGTACATGGCACAGGCCCTGGTACAATATAGGCATTCAATAAATATGGAATAGATGGTCTTAAGGTCATATTATATGTACAAATATTAATATATTTCTTAGCCCACTGTTAAACAAAAGCACAAACTATTTACAAAATACTTGAGAGGGAAGAATTGGAAGAAATAGAAATACTTTGCTTTAGTGTTAAGGACAGAGGAAGGAATGGTTTTTCTAGAAAACATCCTGTAACTGGGGACAATTTCACAGAAGTAGGATTTGGACTGGGCTTTTCAAGCCAAGGGTAGCAGCATGACACATAGCTACCAAGAAGAGAATGTTGCCAGCCCAGTGGACAGTTGGAAGTTCAAAAGCTACTGGCAAAAGGTGCTGATACAGGTTCTTCTAGGTAGAAGAATAGCTAGTTTGGGAAACCATGCATCCCAGCGTACACTTTCCTGTCTTCATCTTACTTTCCTTTGAACACTTTAAACACCACTTCTCCCACGTATCCTCTCACACGTCTCCTACGCACTCCCAATACTCTGTCTCACCCACATACACAACAGGGGCAAAAACGGGGCTCTCTTTCGCTTTCTCTCTGTTATACCAATTTGCTCTAATCTTTTGCACAGTGATATGTCACAGAACAAAGTTTAGCTCATTAGTTGACAACTTTAATGTTGTTCTCTTAAAATAGTCAAAGATTTGTTCTTTTCCTTAGTACCCAACAACAAATATGGATTTTAATGTCCTTTCCTCCATTTACTGAGGCTAAAATTTTCACAGCATTAAATTCACATTTGAACTTTTTAAAACTACTCTGGAAAAATAAACCAGGAAGATTTATTTTACCATTTCTTCTTTAATCTAAATAGCAAATGTCATAAATGGTACACATCAAATATATTTTTCAATGAGGAAATACCCTTCCAGAAAAAAACAATTTTTAAATTTTACATGCCATTCATATTAAAAAGTACAAAGTTGAAATTTACTTTTAGTGGTATTAGGTTGAACTATATGAAATTGCCATTTTTGTTGGTCAAGTCAATTATCAATTTCATGCATTTAATTAATTAATCAAATTAATACAGATTAATGTTGATCTAGTGTCCATAGAATCCTCACAGATATCTTGGTTATAAAACTCTTGGGTAGAAGTTACAGCCACAGATGATAGTAAGAAACAAGTCTTCAGAGATTTCAGACCAAAAAAAAAAACTGAATTGGTTTACTTATTTGAAAAAGGTGTTTAAACAAAGAAGTATTTTTCAATTACCCATATTAAAAGTAACAGCTACTATTCATTGAGTAGGTTTTTGTATGCCTTATCTCATTCAGTCCTCAATACAGCTCTGAAACACTTTTGTAGTAGATAGTTCTACCATCACTTCATAGATGTGCAGAGTCAAAATTCTAAACTTGAGTCTGCTGGACAAAACCCACTTCCCTTCTATTACACTGCCTCATTGATTTAAAAACAAACAAACAGAAAAAAAAAAGACAAAGATAAACCAGTTCTCCAAAATGCAATACCAATTATCACCAGGACTTGATATTATGGGTACATATTGAGTTATTTGCATAGAAATTTTGACTTTCTACAATTAGACCTTTGAGGGGAAATTCTATTAAGGATGAGGTCCTTTATAGACAGTGAGCTCCTCAAGGACAGAGGCCATGTCTAAATAATGCTTGCATCCTTAGGACATGGCACAGGACCTGAAACATAGTAAATCCCAAATAAATGCTTCTAGAATTAATCATTAAATGAATAACTTTCACATGACAGCAGTATAGGTACATAGCTATTTTTAGAATCAAACATCTTACTATATGTATATATATATTTCAAACCACAAGGTAGAATCATAGAATCATAACTCTGAATGAAACCTCAGAGACCCTTTGCACAATATTTGTGTGTGTGTTTGTTCATTTATTTAATAAATGAAGGAATTAAAGCACAAAATCCCCAAACTAAATGGTGACCGAGATAGAGGCATATTCACTGAGCCTTTCTGAAAATACAACTATCTCTGGAATTGCCACCCATAGGAACATAAGAAGGCTAATCTAAAGTTGTGTATTTTCTGCTTAATAATTATAAAAATTATTTATATTTTGATATATAGGACATATGTATCAAATATACATACACACATATAAATAATTGAAGCATAATTTACTTTCTTTAGAAAATAGTTGCTTGCTTTTATTGCACACAATACTTGATGGAATTCAACATTAGCCAGAAATTTCTAGATGTCAGAAGAAGGCCAAATACAAGATTTTTGCTTTGAAACCACACCCATTCACTCATCCTCAAGTGGATTGGTGGCTTGGAAAGGAAATTTACATGGTCAGACACTCACAAGTCAGCAAAAAGAAGAGTAAATTTTTATGTGTACAACATATACTTTTATATTCATTATCCTAGAAAACACATCGTTAATTATGCATTATCTTGATGAGTGACTTATGCTTTTAATGCACATTTATTTTCTTAGCCTCCTATTCTTCCAAAAAGCCATATGTTTTCCTGATTTACCTGCTTTTCTCATTATACCTGCATTTGAGGAGATGCAATATTTAGAAATGATGCATTCCCTGCAAATGGGTGATATGCATGCATAATCATCTATCATTAATATAATATTCATGGTTTTCACAGGTCTCAAAATGTGACTTTTCTCCTAAGTGCTTCTTCAACCCATATTTTGTACCTGAGGTCTATATCAATATCATAGCAATGGTGATAATTTCATGCTTTTAGGAAGGAATGAGATGTTGATGAAGGATGGATAAGAAATGCAGGTTACAATGGAGATGATGTAAACCTTAAGCTACGCACATACCCAAAAGATCAAAATTTAGCTATTGTTGACTAAGTGGTGCTAGGCATGGAACAAGGGACAGCTGGGGATGCTAACTTGGAATCTAGAACATTCATCTTATAATGATGATGTTAAGGAAGAGGTTGAACATTCAATCAGTTATTGAATATGCAGCAGGATATCAAAGAACAAGACAGGAACAGGTGGGTTTAAAAAAGTATTTTATAGTAGTTTCAGAGACCTATAAATCCTAGGGAGCTTCCCCAGAAGCCCCAGACAGAAAAAACTTAACTTGAAGCTTGTCCTTGACTTACAGTCACAGAGCATTAGATATAAACAAGACAGCCTAGGATCACATTTCAAAATACTAGCACAGATAATTTTGCTATTTTAGTTTTTTGGAAGCACGCTCCTCTGGCTTGCCTGTGTTTGACAACTAAGCCAATGTTTTAGTAGTATTCATGGTGGGATAAAAAATTTTATTGTTATTAGCTTAATTATAAGCTCTCACAGCAAGTTAGTTTGGGCTTCAAAAGAACATCACAATTACAGAAATTCGGTGATAAACACTGTCAGTCATAGGCTGTCCTCCCAATAAAGCAGGAGAAATCAACTAGAGAAGAGAAATGAAAATGCAACAAGAAAGTCGAGGCAGATCCGCTCAGAGGGAGGGGGTAGGAGAAAGGCGAGATCAGCAGCGGGAGGACTGAATAGAGACAGCCCGGCTGCAGAGGAAAGGTAAGGAAGCGGGAAGCCAAGGGAATGTAGCCACAGATGCAGAGAGACAGATCAGGAAAGGATCACGGAGGTGAGATTTAAGGGGGGAAGGGGGGGAGGGGAAGGAGCAGAGAGGTAAAGCTGTTGTCTGAGAATCAAGGGACCCTACCTTTGCAGGGAAGTGTTTGTGATGACTTTTCCAGGTGCTAAGTGTTTGACAAAAGAGAAAACAATGCAATGGGAAGCTGCATGCCATGCTAAATTGGAAAAGGGAAAAGACAGAAGACGGAGATTTTAAAAGAATCCAGACTGCATGTTTGGGTTCCACATGGAATTCCCAGTGCCTAAAACAGCAAGGGATACTAATGTGTACTTTTTTCCGATGGTGACAGCTGTTAGTGCAGTAGATGGAGCTTGAGAGTTCCAGGTCCCCAGTTTCAGGCAGTCTCCAGTGCTTCTTCCCCTTCCCCATGGCCGCTGCCCCTGTGCTTATTGGCTTAGTGCTCATGGCTCTCACAAGATGTGGCAGAGCCTGCGGCCAGCCTTTCACAGAACTGGCCTCGGTCTAGAGTGAGGAACAGTTCAAGGAGGGAGCTGGGTGAAAGGTACTGAATTCGGCCACAGGAATATTAAAGGGGGTTGACGTTGATTAAGATGCTCTGGGGGATTGTTGCGCCCTGTGTAATACCCTCAGTGGCAGAGCTGCTGAGGGGAGCTGACCCCTGCACTGACCAGCTGGGGCTGAAGGAAGCGACCCCTAGAGAACAGGACTGTAACATGCCTGGAGGGGGCTGTTCATGCATGTATAAAAAGCAAAATGGCCCACAGTGGTGACAGGCACTAGCAGGAGCTGGGGCTGCTATTTGAATGCATCCTTTTGTGTTATCATGGGGAGAGGAGAGAGAGAGAGAGAGAGAGAGAGAGAGAGAGAGAGAGAGAGAGAGAGAGTGTGTGTGTGTGTGTGTGTGTGTGTGTGTGTGTGTGTGTGTGTGTGTGTGTGTGTTGGTGGGGGAGGGGCAGGAGTCTGTCTGATAGCACATCCCGGCATTGGTGCTGTCAGTGTCAGGAGTGTCACCTGCAGACCTGAGGCTGCAAACAGCAGGTATTGTAAGAGAAGAGAACAGAATCACGTAGGGGAGAAAGGACACAGTCTGTGCATCACACAAACCAAAGCTCTTATCCTAGCTCTGCTAGTTTGGAAGTATCTAACCTCTCTGTACCTCAGTTTCTTCATTTTAAAAGTAGACCTTAGCAAAGTTCCTGGAGGATTAGTAATAATAAGCATAGCACAATACGCTCGTGCTTAATATTCAGTTACTAGTATTATTTAACCTCCCAGTAACCTTCTACATTTAAATTTTTGATCACAGACAGTTCGAGGAAAGTCAATTGGCTGGCTTTCTTCTCTCTTTATTCCCTCTCTCTCTTTTTTTTTTTCCTATTCTCCTGATTCTCTTTTACCCTCCTTCCTATCATTTACTGAACATTTACTTTGTGCTAATAACTGAACCATGGCAGTGGAACTTGGTTTCTTGATGTTTTTCTCTAATTAAGAGATTGAGGCTTTGCAGCTCTGTTCACATCCGGAGCTCTGGCAATTAACCATGGAAACTCAGACCTTGCTGGGGAGTTGTTTTCTGTAGGGAGCAACGTTCTGTGTGCTAAATTGGGAGGGCTGGAAAGAGGGAATGGGTTAGTAATTAGAAAAGATTTAAACGACTGAAAATACCTCTCTGCCTGTGTAAGTGGAAAATTTTTCTGATACATACAATGTCCGCTTGGGACTGATGGTAAAAGACAGAGCACAGCTTTCGATGCTTTTGTGAAGTCTTGATATATGCTTGAAAGAAAAGGGAAGTGAAGATGGAGAGGTAATTCCAGAGGTTAGACACTCTTTTGATTTCATGGAGTTTGTCTTTTCAGGAGAGCTTTGAAATGATTCTATTGCTTCTTCTGGTTCTCCTAATGTCCAGAACTTGGTATAAAATCGTTGATGCTTAGAGTTAAGGATATACATTGTGTAGTCCACCTAACAGGTCCCAAAAGACACCACATTCAAGATGGCAGCTCCAACATAGAAAACTCTATTCTTCAGGGAAATCTTGTTGCCACCTTTTCAGGTTCCTGCATATCTCCTATATTAGTTCTCCTTGCTTTACTTTCTTTTCTAGTTTGTCTCCGTTTAATTATTACTCACTGAAATTGGCCTTCAAATTCTTGGAAAGCTGATTAATAATGCCTCTTTAGAGGAAAAAGAGTCTTGTGAACCTTAAGACTTCTTCAGAGTAGAAAGAGAGATTTATCGGGCACGAGTAATTACAGTCATGCTCAATAATAATTTATGAAGAAAGCAATTTGTGCCACTTCCTGGGACTACAAGAGGACTAAAACAATGGCTAGGACTGCCTTCATGAGGTTTACAGTCTGTTAGTGATAATTCATTAAAAAAGACCATTTAAGTAGAAAAAGAAAGCAAATCAGAGAATAGTATGTGTTGTATGATCTATATTTAAAACAAAAACTATATATGGAGGTAAATATATGTTTTTGCACTTATATTACATATGTGTTTACTCACATGAATCAGGCACTATTCCTGACATTATGAATATACCTGGGGACATTTATATATGTATAGAGGAAATGTATAAAAATCATATGTACAATTTATTATCAATGGTTACCTAAGGTTAGGGTTTAGAAAAAAGATGGTTACAATTTACTTGATGTTCTTTTGTATTGTTTTAGTTGTTTAAAATGAATTTTTTACATTAAAAGTAATAATAATAAGGCACTGAAAGAAGACAAAAATTCATGTAATGCTGCCATGTTGAGAGGCCTATGGCCCGTGAGTGGCACAGACCATCGAGGTTACAGGAGGTCTTGGAAGCTAGAACTTGACCTGGACACGTGAGAAGGTAGAGACTTCAGGGAACCCTGGGAAATAGGAAGCAGAACAGGGAGGAATTCAAAGGGAATAACATTGGTACATGAAGCTTCTGGTCGCAGCAGACAGTTTGCTTAGGAGAGGAGTGTAATGTAGGACACTGTACACTAACATTCTCATGTGAACTTTGCACAAATACACTGAGTGACCCTGGCAAGTAACGTCATTCCCTGGGGCTCACACTCACACCTATGATATGGGAGGACTGGACAACATCAAATCTGCTGCTCCCTCACATCAGAGAAGTCTATGGTCTTAAAAAGACTAGAGAGGGATGTAGTAACAGCCACATTATGAATGTCCTTAAATTTGAGGATAAAAAATTTACACATAACCTGCAAGCAATGAGGAACATAGAGAATGTGAACATCCATGTTATGTGTCAAATATGAAAAGCAGTATTTAGAGAAAAGTATAATGGTTGTGATATATGAGATGACTGTCAAGATAGTGGGAGTAGGAAGAAGAGAAAGAGAGGGAGAGAGACAAAGATAAGAGAAAAGACTAACAGGTCAATTAGAAGTCACTGCAAGGTAATGGATTATAATATCACAAGTCAAAAAACAAGAAGCGTGATGAGTACATAATGATACTCAGAAAGAAAGAGAAAATAAAAAAGAAGCTCTTCTGCCCACAAGAATACCAGTTAATAGTTCTAGAAGAAATAAATAAAAACCATTAATTTCCAGCCCTCAATAAAATAACTATATCAGGAAAGCATAATCGATAGATATTAAAAAATTGGGGGCAAGAGTTTATTGGAGAAAAGGATATGTACATGGTCTCAAAAAATCACTCACATATTTTTATTTGCAAAAGGGCAAGGTGCCTTTTGAATGGACAGATCTGTTAGCCCTTAACTAAGTGGCCAAGTTTAGCATCACCAATAGTGAGGCAACCTCACATTTTGGGCCTCTTATTGTGGTACAGTAAGACGTACACATTACTTACCAGATTTTGCTAAAAATGTTTGACCTGATTCTGCTCAGGAAGAAATAATCAGACAAATCCAAAATGTGGAATAGTCTATAAGCATCTGGCCTAGAAAAAAATGTCAATATTACTAAAGAATAAAGAAGGTACTGTTGTAGATTAATAATGGTTAAAGTCATAATAACAACCCAATGTAATGCATAAAACATCAAATCCTGGATTTATGAAAAAATAACCTGTGAAAAACATTTTGAGGGTAATTGAGGAAATTTGAATAGATATAGTATATTGAATAGTATAGAATTATTGCTAGTTTTGTTGATTTTCTTTGGTGTAATAATAGCACTGTGGTTATATAGGAAATATCTTTATACTGAGGAGATGCCCTGCTGATATGCTAGATTGAAAGTGACAAGACATTTGTAACATATTTCAAATAGTTCAGAAAGTGTGTGTGTCTCTCTTCTAATAGGTAGGTAGGCAGAGAGAGAAAGAAGGACAGAGGGAAGGAGAAAAAATATGCCAAAATGTTAGAAATTACTGAATTTTGATGCAAATTTTATGAGTTTTTATTGTACTGTTCTTCAAGTTTTCTGTAATTTGAAATTTTTCAAAATAACCAGTTAGGAAAGAGGGTCTGTTGCAATAGTCTGGATCAGTGCTTAGGGCTAGGATAGTAAATTAGAAAGGAAAGAACAAAAGCAAAAGATATTTTGAAGGGAAAATAGATTAAGAAAAATCATTTCTCAAATGGAATACAATTTGATTTTCAGCATTTGTGTCCGTTTAGATCTCCTCCTCTTGATTTGACTGATGGAGGCTTTGGAAAGAGAGGATTTAAGAGTTCTTGACAGTTTGCCTGAACTCAGAAAACCTGTTTCCTGGGCGCTTTTAGTCAGTGAGATGATGACCTCATTTTTAGGTGAGGAATAAGTAAAAGAAATGCTAAGATGTAATTATGGGCAACAGTCAGATTTCAAGGTACACATAAGCCCAAACACAAAGGCATATTATTATCCTGAGGATCTACAATGAAGCAAACGTCAGGTGAGTCCTGCACCCAGCAACCAGAGTTTAAGTTTTGTGTTAATGGATCTTGATCAAGATAATTCCATTAGTACATTATTCCTACTTAAGCCTTTCAGATCCTTTAGGAATGGACCATTTGACAGGTATGTCTCTAGAGACAGTTTTATTCTTTTCTTTAAAATTGATTTAAAGTTTATAAACAAGGTCAACTGTGTAGGAAAAAAAGGAAAAAAGAACCTTTTCATCTACATGACAGTCTCACTTACAAAGATTAGATTATAAAAACCAAACCAAATTAGTGAATATTATAGGATACATAGAAAGAATTAGCTTTATTGCTTTCAAATCTGAATACTATTATATTTGGACCAATTCCTAGCTAATAAAATTTTGTCCAGAAGTTAGCTAACTGGATTTGTTTAACAAAGAGTAAAGTCCATTTGGATTTAGGATATTTATGTGAAAAATGGTATTGATTCAGTGTTTCTTTTTGTAAGTGCTATTGCATTTTTGGAAGGACAGTTTTTCACTGTACATGACTGAGCCACAGTTTGCAGAACATTTAACATGCCTCTGCCTTGTACAACTAATACCAAGGCTGACTCCCAACTCTTGACAATTTAACAACAAAAAATACCTGCTCCCCCCCCCCCCACAAACACACACATTTGCATAACCAGTTGAGAACTACTGTTGGATTCTAAGTTACTGAGGGCCAAGCAGTTGCTTTCTTCACTACTGAATCCTCAAAAATTAGCACAATGATGGGCACAAAGAAGGCGTTTGGTAAAAATCTATTGAATGGATTAATGTACTGTTTGAAAATTTGGTTACTCTAGAACTCAGATTTCCTATAAACATTACGGTATCTTTAATTTGCCTACATAACTGTTTTTTATTGTCAAAGTAACACAAACCTCAAATTCAGTAGTTAAAAGTTTTTTATTTTGGTATAACTTTTAAAGTTGTTATGGTAATACATGGTCGCATAAAAATTATTCATATGCTATTAAAGGCTATAAAATGAAATGTAATCCCTTCCCTCCTTTTCAGCATTTTCGCCTCCCCACCACAACACTGTACCCCTTGAAGCCTCGGTTACCATTTGGTTGTGCAACCTTTGGGGCATTCTCTATAAGATCACAGATCCTTTTTTCTTTCCTTAAAACTGTGTGTATACATACAGTTCTACAACTTGCTTTTCTTTAACTTAGCAATATATCATGGATGTTATTTAGTTTCAGAATATTAGACATATATACCATTGTTTTTTATGGCTGTATTCTATGAATATTTATTCCATTATATGAATATTTCACAATCTATTTCATCAATTCCCATTGATGGTGCTTTAACAGTAGATTAAATTTAGTGATATCTTAATATCAGAAACCCAGAACCACAAAACACTAAGTTTAAAAAAAAATAGAGCACTGCAGTTAGTCCACTGATTTCAAAATGGAGAGCATGTTGAACACATTTAGAAGGTTGCTTTTATTATCGTCACCTATCAAGGAAAGTGTCTCAGCTTTAAGTTTAACCCTAACCAAAGGGATTTGTCAGCATAGGAGTATACACACATCTCATCCCAGGATGGAGCACCTGGAGGGTGAGGTGAGAAGCCACAAAGCAGATCTTTGAGAGCAGGAGTTTAGCCTCCCACCTGAGATTTTTACCCGTTGCCTGAGCAGTTTGGGGGCTTGGGTGATGTGGAGTTGAGTGATTCCTTAGCAACAATGTCTTCAATGACATTAAGACATTGGCCTGGGAGCTTCAAGAATACCTCCACCGTGATACCTACGGTCTTCCACAGTTCTGAGAGATACCAGTATTGACAGAGAGCCTTGCACAAAACATACTATGGTGGACAGAGCCCTTGAATCAGGAGAGCAGATCTGCCTTGTGCTTACCACTGTTTTCATGTCCACATAATCCTTTCCAAGTATATCTTAAAGGAAGTTTCCAAGCCATTCTGCCAAGTTCTAATTGGTGATAGAATTCCAAAGGGTCAGAGAGTTTGTAAACTGGCAAAGTCACAGTATAACTTGAGGCTGAAATCAAATATAGCACAAACGAAGGTCTGGTGAGAGTGTAAAGGAAAACAAAGAGCTACATCGCCACAAGGGGTGCCCACATCTGACTGATCATCTATCATTAGCGAGCTTCTTGAAAATAAAGATCCTTGGGCCCCACCCTCAAAGATTCTGATTCAGTGAGTTCAGTTTAATCAACCATTCTCCCCCTAGATGAAAAATTCCTGCTGAAAAGGACCTTGATCAGTACCTGGCTCATAATAAGAGTGTAATAATCAGCTGTCAAATAAATTTTAATGATTTAAATAGTTATGTTATCTAATAGTTATAATCATCCATTAGTTTGAGGAGTCTTATTGAGTACCTGCATAGTGTTCTAGGCACTAGAGGTAGTGAGGTAAAAGAGACAGACAAGGTCCCTACTCATGGAAATATATCAGGTAGGCCTGAAGTCTGTGAGAAATTAGAACAGGGTGTGTTAAAGACAGGTTGGGAGGCTACTGTAAACAGGGTAATCAGTAAAGAGCTCTCTGAGGAATTGACGTTTAAGCTGAGACTTGTGAAAATAAGGGGTCAAATGTGAGACGAGCTAGGGAAGAGCACTCCCATCAAAGGGACCACTGGCACAAATGCCATATGGCTGGAGGAAACGTGGACTGAGGTGACAGGATGAAGGGCCTTGAGGCCAGGCAACAGTAAAGAAGGCAGAGAATGGCATGAGCTAGAATAAGAGAGATGGGCAGAGATCAAGGAAAGGAGTTCAGATTTTACTTAAAATATAACAAGAAGTCAATGGATGGACACACTTGAACCTCTGACTCGGGTGTGGCAAAGGTAATATATGTACCCTAAACATTTGTACCCCCATAAAATGCTGAAATTTAAAAAAAAGAAACCAGTGGAAAGATTTGAGCAGAGGAGAGGCATGATTTGATACACATTTTGAGAAGATCATTCTGGCTGCTGAGTCAGGAATGGATAGGGCAGAGTGGGGGGACCCAGAGTGAGTGCAGGGAGACCACACAAGAAGCCACTGCAGTGTCCCTGGGGAAGACGATGGCTTTATCTGGGGGGGAGGGGTCGGGTGGAGAAAAGTAGGTGGATTGAAATCTCTCTGGGGCTGGACTAAACAGATGTGCTCATGGATTACATGGGGAGATGGGAGGGAGAGAGAAGGGTTAATGTTCTTAGTTCAATGGTTTGAGTGGTGGTGGTATTATTTGCTTAAAGTGAGAAAATATCCCCGAAACAGTTTTGATAGAAAATTAAGAGTTTGATTTTGAGCATGATGAGTTTGAAAAGTCTTTCACATCCATCTGGAGATGTCAAGTAAGCAGATGGATTTACAAGTCTAGAGTGAAAGGGAAAATCAGAGCTGGAGATACTAACATCATTATGTATTCCTATAATATTTTATAAGGTTTCAATTATTTTTGCTTACATATTCTTATAGAAATAGTTAACTTGTTACTCAAAATGTACGAATCCTAAAAGTTATTTACTATGTTCTGGCATATAGTAAGCTAGGTTTGGTTAGCCAAGTTGTACTTTATTATTTTTAATTAAAGATTTCAAAATGATCAACCCTCTATCAAATGCTCTAGTAAGCCAAAACATTTTTAAAAGTTTGAGGGTTTTTTTTTTTTTTTGCTATAAGCTCATTTTGCATCAGCAAGCCAATTTAAAAGTGATGTTAATGTTTCACTGCTGAGATATGTAAATATCCGATATCAGTTTTTCACTTTGCCTCTGCTCCAGCAGGATTCCAGTCTTGAGCTCTCATGCATCTATTGTCGGAAATGTTATCACTCTCCACAAAGTGCAGCAGCCTCCAGGAGGAGAAGGGAACTTAATTAGAAATTTCCACTTCAAATACAATTTATAGTTCATTCACTCTGAAACGTGCTGGAGGGTATTTGAAAAAGTTAATACTGAATGAACTGTTTTGTCTGTCTCAAATTGTCAACAAAATATATATTGAGCATAGAATATATTTGTTTATGAAGCACTGGAAGGAACCTCTGAGATTTAGCATGAGGCTCTCTTTCTTGATAAACAGAGGCCCAGGGAGATGAAGGGACTTCCCAAAGTCAAATGAGCTAACAGCAGGACTGGAATTCAGGACGCCTAACATCTAGGATGGTGCTTTCCTGTTTCAGTGCCTGTAACCCTAGCACTTGTCCTTGGTCACCTGAGCCTTTACTGAGATAATTTCATACTAGCCCGGGTCATCCTCTTACTTTGTGTATGTCAGGAGAGGGCTAATATGATTATTAGCTAATCATAGCTAATAATTATATGCCCTTACTATATGCCGGGCATTGTTCTAAGTGTGTTACATGTATTAACAAAACTTATAGCAACTCTGTGAAGTGGGTACTCTTATTATCCCCATTTTTACAGCAAGCCCCTTCTATATCTGGTAGTCTGATCAGGGTACTGACCTTAGGAATATAAAATCTGAAATGATTTCGAACATTGACCACATTTCTAAGCTCCAGATAGATGCTTTCCCACTGCTTGCAAAACTGTAGACGTCCAATAAATATAGCAAGCTCAACATGTCTAAAACAAAATATATTATCTTCTCATCCAAACCCACTTTCCATCTATGTTCCCATCTTGATTAATGTTATCATCACACTTCCAATCATCTTAAAATTTTTGAGACCTTTCTCATCTCCCATTTCCAATCTGTTCAAAACTGTAGATATTGTTTGAATTCTATTTTGGTTCCCAGAAGTATTTGAGGAGAATAGCTATGTTGAACCTCCCTCTGGATCCTCTCTCAAGTCTATGCCCCATCTCCCACCCTCAATTCCATTTCCATTTTTCTAATCTGGGCCTTCATCATCTATCATTTATAATATTGCAATAGGCTTCCATCTGCTTATCCTATTTTTGACTGCTTAGTTCTTCAACTCCAACTTTTCACTATTGCTAGGGTTAGCAACACAGGTCAAGTTGTGTTAAATGCCTCTGTGAAGGTCTTCCATGGCCACTTACTGACAAAATGCCTTACCTTGGCATTCAGGATCCACTTCTGCTGGCACCAGGTTTCCTTTTTCTTTCTCAATGCTTTATACTAGCCACCCCAAACTGCTCACAATTCAAAATCCGATGGGATATTTATATTAATAGTTTCCCTTCTATTTTCATAATTATGTGATAAGATCACATAATACCTGTGAATGTTTTTATTGTATTTGTTTGTGTATGTTTCACCTTGTTCAGTAAGAAATGTGAGGTGGGAAAATAGTTTACTAACCATAAAACACTTCTGAGATGTTATTTTTTAGCCATGGAAATAATTGAGTTTACAACCACACAGGGGACATTAGAGATGGTGTGGCTCAGCACCTTCATTTTCCAGAACCCCTCGTGGCTTGAGTAAGTTAGTGGCAGAGTTAGCAAAAGAACCTAAATATCCGCTTCACTGCATAGCGTCACTTCAGGAAAATGAAAATAGATTTTTTTTCTCTCTTAAGAAAGAATGGAAGCCTTCTACATTTATTTAATACATCTGTTTCTCTTACTACCCATAGTCTCTCTGAATAAAGTAGAAATAGTTTGGATTCTGCCCCAGTTTCTTCCCTGCTGCCCCTTGCTACATTGCACCCAGACCCCCAACTGTGAAATAATTTGCTTGAAACTGTCCTCTGTGTTCTGTACCTGACTAATTTTAATTGAATTCTGGTGCCAATTATCTACCCTTTTCCCACTGGGTCATCCCTTTGTATTTTTTTCACAGTTAATAATTCAGTTAAATTTGTCATTCTTAGCTACTCTTATTCCAAGAAGGTCTTCTATCAAATCTATTCTTTGCTTTATTATTACTCATAAAAGGCATATTAAAGTCCTGGTTTCATAGATAATGTATATGCTATAACACAAATAGCAACCATCTACTGAGTAACTGCCATGTGGCAAGTATTATTTTAAGCAGTTTATTTTCTTTATCTTTAATCATCCCAACAACAACCTAGCAAAACAAGGGTTAAGATCTTCTGGTTCATATAAGGAAACTGAAGCTTAAAGAGGTTAAGTAATTTACCCAAGGCCATAGAGCTGGTAAGTGAAGTGACCAAGATTTTGGACTGACCTCCAAAAGGATCAATCCAACCACAGAGTCTCATAGCAGGGCTGAGGGCTGGTAATGAGCACATTCTTCTGCACATTCCCTGCATTCTCTGTAGCTTTAAGCACTCCTGGGACATAAGAGTGATGGTAAGATAATATTTATCGATTTTGAGCTAAAGAATAACTCCCCACTGCATTCAAGATAAAGTCCAAGTTCACTAACATGGCTAATCATACCCTATACCACCAGATCCTTGAGAGGCAGTACTATGTCATGGTTAAGAATCCAGAGTGCCTGGGTTTAATTCCTGGCTTTGCCATTTATTAGCAATGTAACCTTGGACAAGTTACCTAATCTGTGCCCAGTTTCTACCTCTGTAAAATGGGGATTGCTGTGTGTTCTTACTTCACAGAGCTGTTATGGGGATGAAGGGAATTTATGTATATGAAGTGCTTAGAGCAGTATCTGGCACATACTAAGTGCTCTATGTATGTCAGCTATCATCATTGTCATCATCATCACCTCTTGTTCCCACATCTGTTCCTCCCATATCTGCCCTTCAGCAGCAACTACTCTCTATTCTTCAGATGTACCAGGCTTTCTCTCACCTCCAGCCCTTCATAGGTGCCTCCCTCTCTACCTGGAATACTCTTGCTACTCCTCTGCTCACCCCTCTCTCCTATCATCTATGGGAACCCTCACCCATCCTCATCGAGCTAACTCATTCAGATCTTGTCTCAACATCGCTTCCTTCAGAAAAACTTCTCATGCCTCCTCATACCTTGGTAGGGGCCCCTCCTCTGTTCCAGAGCTTTCTGACCTTTCCTTGTCATAGCACTTACCACCAGTGTTTAATTTTATGTTTACCTGTCACCCTTCTCCACTGAACAACAAATTGCTTGTGTCACTCTAGTTCATTCCTTCCCTTAAATTGGAAAGGGAAATAACTAAAATGGATATTTTAAAGAAACCAAACATATCAGCAGTGTTTAGCTCTAGATACTATAGTAGGTGTACATTAAAGGCTAACAGCCATACAGCGAGCAACCATGTTGTCATATCTGACCCCACATGCACTGAGCTGAGTCTCTGATGACATATTAAATGATATTAAGCTGATAGAAATAACACCCATAAGAGATATCCAAAAATGGAATTGACAGCTAGAAAGTTCCCTAACACTGCAAGTATGCAAGCAGAAGTAAATGGTGACTTGATGGGAATGATATGAAAAGGTGGGGATGGGAATGAGATCATTTAACCTGAAAAAGAGAAAATTGTGTTCAAATATTAGAAAGAGGATCATAAAGAAGAAGAAATAATATTGTTCTGTGAGGCACTGGAAGAGAACTGAAACCAAGGGGGGGAAGGAAAATTGAACACAAAGAACTGTTTTTGGAGCTGATGCCAAATGGAATGGATTTCCCTGAAAGGTAGTGAGTTCTTCATTGGTTTTAAGCCAGTGTCACGTAGAGGTTAGATGATCGTTTGTCTGGGATAATATAGTGAGAATATATTATTTATTTATTCACTTGCTTATTGACTTTCTCGCCTCTTTCATTATTATGCACCTACTGTTTGCCAGATATTGTGCCAGGGACACAAGTTCCAATAAGACAAGATCCTACCTTTAAGGAGCTCACAAATAAACATATTCCACAAGTCAATTCAAACTGAGTCTTTAAGGACTAGGAGAAGTTTTACAGATGATGAAGGAGTGAAAAATTATGTATTATATAAGGAAGATATCGTGACAAGATGTAAAAATGGCTGAATTAGAGAAATGAAAAAAGGTCAATATGGTAGGAACAAGGGTATAAGAATTGTGTGGTTGAATCAGCCTAAAAGTATACATTAGGGTTGGAGAGGATCACAACAGCTTTCCCCATTTCTCAAGTTCTCTGATTCTGATACCATCCATTCCACAGTACTAAGAAACAGATAGATATTTCCAGAAACAGTCATTTATTCAGGGAACTCCAGGAGCCCCAGGCCAGGGCCTCTAGTGGCTAAAGTAGCAAACATAATGCTCATCTTTAAAAAATAAAACAAACGAACAAAGTTGACCTTGGACATGGTACACCATTCATCTTCACATTAGCATCTAAAAAAAAAAAAAACAGGAAGACAACTAAAAGTGTTAAATTTCTATCCATTTTCCAACATGATTGTGAAAAGGATGTCATAATATATAGAATGTAAATATTTCTATTATCCAATTACAGTCATATACATAAAAAGGTAGCAATAGGTGGAATTTTCTAGCCTGCCCAAAGCCTTTGCTTCAGCCCTACATGATCTAATCATCGTAAGTGGGGTCATAATGTCTCTATCAGGATGCTCTTGTAGAAATAGACCCTCTCAGAACTGGATAGGATATTAAAGGAAGGACAGTAAGAATTGGTAATTAAGAGTTCAGGAATTTTAGTTAGACAGTTTTAAATCCTTAGCCTCTTCCCACTGTATAAACTTGAGTAAGTTTGTAATTCTCTCTGAGCTCATTTTCCTTATCTGTAAAATTGGAAAAATAATCCCAGCCTCCTGAAGATTAAAAGAGATAATACATAAATATCTCCTATATACATGCTTGATGCTTAATAAATGTTAGCAATGATGATTATTAATCTTGACAATAACTAATAACATCCAATTTTTGAGAATCCATGCTTTGAGAAGAAAATTCTTTTCAAAGAGAAGATATTCTGAAGAGAACTGTGAGAATTCACACATCTAGAAGAGAAAATTCAAACTGAAGCAAAAAATTACAAATAATAAATATATGAGGCTATGTCACATTTGGTATTTTAAAATGTCATATCAACTGTCTATACCTTTGAAAATGTTATTTGAGCAAAGTTTACTGATAAAACTCAAACCTCAGGGATAGAAATAAGAATCAAAATGACCTTGAAAAGTTTGAAAGACTGGAGGAGAACATGTTTGCTAAAACCAAGAGGGAAATCAGCAGGGACAAGGACAATGTGGATATTGTTCAGGCAGGATAACAGCTACAAAACTCTTCACAAATGCAGAGACCTTTGTAGAATTGGGCCTAAAATGAACAAGACAGGGTTATCACTGGTCTAGTGAAAAAGAAACAAACACACTTATTAGGACACATTCGCTGCAGTGGAAAGAGCACTGGGCTGGGCAAGAGGAGCCCCAGACTGCACCTAACCCTGTGCTGACTCTCATATGACTTTGGGCCAGTCCCTTCCCATATGGGGATCATCTATAATGAGTAAGTGCTGGACAAACAAGTTTCTAAGGCTTTTCTAATGCTGAAATGTTGGGTTCCTTTAAATAAAAAAAAAATTTAAAAAAGCATGAAGTAGCCCATATAGTACATTCTATATTGGTTAATTTTTATTAGGTTTTATTTCATCATTTATAATCATAGCTCTTTGATACTATATGATAATAATAGATACTGTTTGCTGAATGCCTGTTTGCATCTGCAACAGCCCTGATAGGTAGGTAGGTATTATACTCCTTTTATAGGTAAGGAAGCTAAGGTTCAAAGAAGTCTCAGATTTGTCTAATTCCAAATTACTTGTTTCTTCCCACTTTTCCATGTACTTTTCTTAGTGCCCTGAAAAAAATTCAGAGTATGATTAGGATGATGAAAGATGTAAAAATCTTATGCTATAAGAAAGCAGTCCAAGAAATGGTGGCTGTTTACTTTGTTTTCACATTAAACATCAAAATATATTCCAGTAGATTAAATATTAAATGACTAAAAATTAAACTATGGTTGTACTATAGGAAAACATGGGTAATTTGTTAAATATATTGGAGAGGGGATAATATAATACAAAACTCAAAAGCCAGAAAGGAAAAAAACTGATAAATATGACTATAAAAAACATTTAAAAATTCTCTATGGCATTAAATAACATACAAGGGAAAAGTTAAAATACAATAATACAAAATACAAATAACAAACCAAGAATATTTACAATAGTAATCTAAGAGGGATGACTAATATTCGTAATATGCAGATAAATTTTTTAAAGAGGAAACTGTCTAAACAAAAAATGGACAAAATAAATGAAGAGGAATTTTATGTAAAAATAAATTCAAATAAGCAAGGTTATTAAAAATAAATTCAACAACCTTATTATTGAAGAAATGCAAAATTTAAAGATAAAATTGTTTACCTGTCAGAATTGAAAGAGTCAAATGTTGAGGTGTGTACAATTATTACAAGAATGTGAGGAAGTTGAAAATCATATATTATTTGTGGGAATATAATTTAATGCAACAATTTTGGAGGCAATTTGGTGATGGCTATCACAATTTCATACTCATATTCTTTACTCAACAATTTACTGTTAGATGATATTTATCACAGCATTGTTTACAATAGTAAAATACTGAAGCAACCCAAATGTCCATCAACCATGCACTGGTAAAATAAATTCTTACACTGCACAGTAGAACACTTATTGCTATTAAAAAGAATGAGATTAATATGTAGGAATTTGTAAATTAAGAAAGCTCTTTAAGACATATTACTAAGTAGAAAAATCAACGTATAAAACATGTAGAATATGATATTTTTATAAAATTTTAAAATTATGTATTTTACAAACCAGCTTATATTCATAACAGAAATAATGAGTAGTATATATAAGGAGCCATCAGCATGGTTACCTTTAGAGAGAATAATAGGATGTAGATGTGCCTTTCATTTTTATGCCTTTTTCTATGGCTTTAATTTTCATGTTTTGTACATGATGTGTATATATTAATTTTATTTTTTATAGCAATATATTATCTGGGCAATGAGATTATGGCCTATTTTGTTTTTTCTTTAGTAGTTTCTATAGATTTGGTGAATAAATAATCATTTTTAAAATGTGCAGTAGCAAATTAAAAGAAACAATGCATATATCCCTTGACTTAGGAATACCATTTCCAGGGAATTTATCCTTCAGAAACATATTTTCAAGTGTTTATAGTAGCAAAACACTAGAAACAACTTTAACCAGATCAATAAGGATCTCACTGAAAAGTGCTGGCTAATCCACACCGTGGAAAAATAAGCTTCCATTAAAAAGGTAGAATGATATGAGCTGATGTGAAGAATGTCCAAGATATGTTGTCAAATGAAAAGAAAACAAGCTGTAGGCTTGTATATATGATATGATCTGTTCAGGTAAATAAAAAGACAATAATATTAAAATATATATGTAGAGAGAGCAAGAGAAATAGAAACTCATGCACACAGTGAATTTTTTAAAACTATACATACAAATGGTTACCTCGAAGCAGAATTGGTGATGGGACTTTGATCTTTCCCTTTTATGCCTTTCTGAAACAGAATTTATTTACCATTATATATTATTTTTTAATAAAAAGTTTAATTGTTTGACAAGAGAAATTATTTGGCATATGAAAGTTGTGCAATTCAGCTTCCTGTAGGCAGGGGCCTGGATCAAACTACCTTCTCAGTCTCTTCCAGCTGGCAGTCATATTTCTGACTCAGCAATAGCCTGGAGTCTCTGAAAATGATTGTCATCTACCGAGGAAAAAATATGGAGTTTTATAGCTTAAGGGGGCTTTAGACTCAAGCAGCCTAACGGTTCCTTCCCTCTGAGGTGGTAGAAAACTGAGGCTCAGAGAGCTGATACAATAGTCAGTCAGCTACTGAGTGGCACAGCCAGGCCAGGCCTGATGCAGTGGACATCCCAAGGTTACCATGGAATCGATGCTTGCAGTAAAGAGTTCACCAGAATAAAAAGCCCCGGTAGAAGGCAAAGAAAATTATAAAAGCAAATAAGGAAACTTTAACAAAGTTATTATTAGAGGACCAGGATGTGGGATTGAAGATTACAGATGTCCCAGGCCTAATGGGGGAGCAATTAAAGTGGTAACCCCCCATCTACCACTCAATATCATTTTCAAAGAGGATTGATTACAGGCAAAATAAAATTATATATTTCACATGTAGATAAACTGATCAGTTCTTTTATTCTTTCATAGGCTATAGTAACCTGCACTGTAATAAAAGGAAGAAAAAAGTTTTCCAAAACTGAGAAGCTATATAAGATTACGTCACATGCCTCAAAACCCCTCATATTGGACGGGCCGGAATTCTGATATCATCTGCCAAACTCTAGTTCTATGTAGGTTAGAAGACCAGACTTACTGTGCATTCAATTCAAGCAGAAAAGCTGAGGGGCTTGTCTTGTTCACCCTTGCTCCCCACCTACTGTTTCTCTTCTGGGTTTTTCGGTATCTGGGTCATATACCGAGCCCTATCATTGGAGAGCACTTAGTAATTACATCGTGTTGACTTAGACTGAAATAATCCGAGAAAGATTTTAGTGTTTGCTTCTCATTAAATCTGACTTAAGAATGATTTTCATCCTGGTAGAGTTTGGGGCTTGTTTTTTGATGTTTTGTTTCTCTTTCAGTAGGGGACCCAAAATGGGAGTTAGCAATAGCAAAATAAACTCCAGGCATTCTTTATTTCATTTTGTCAGAATTCATTCTGGAATTGTGCATGAGAAATGGGTCAGTCAAGTTTATTTTAGAACAAAGCTCGGGGCTGTCTACCCAGGCTCAGGATGACAGGACTAGGCACCTGACCAAAGAGGGGGCTTTGGCAGCCAGCCAGGCCCTTTTTATACCGTCTCCCCAAGACCTCATCTGAATATTTTAATCTGTCAGCGTATACTTGTCTATGTATATTACACGTGTCTCTCTTTATCATCCTGTTTTTCCACTCTAATTTTGAAGGCTTTTATTTATCCCAGAAATCTAGGAAACTCACAGGGGTATATTAAATGCATTCACTAGAATAGACAAAAATGTTTTCCACTCGATCAGACCATGGCACAAACACTACAAGATGCAATTTCATATTTCTAACTAAAAGTTATCAAGGCCATGACACTGGCTAAGGTCACAAACACCTGAGTAGGCTATGAAGGGTTTTGAGGCATGTGACATAATCTTATATAGCGTCTCAGTTTTAGAAAACTTTTTTCTTCTATCAGAATAATATGCCTTATGATATGCCAAAAATCTCTGACTTCCTCTCTTTCAGGTGAATGGCATTGACCTCCGTGGTGCATCCCATGAACAGGCAGCTGCTGCACTAAAGGGAGCTGGACAGACGGTGACAATTATAGCACAATATCAACCTGAAGGTCAGTCAGAACCCAAACTTATAATGTTCTTATGTCTCTGTGTGAATGTGTACCCGCATTGCTGATTACCTGTATTAATCAGAGTCACCACCAATAATGTTTTGTAAAAACACCTACAGTGAAAAATTGATGGTTCATGTCCAAAGAACATGAGACTTTGTTACCCATAATCTTTCATGAAATCATCAGGCATTTAGAAAGGGCTGTATGAGAATATGAATTCAAATAAATAGCAACCAGCAATCAGCTTTATTTCATTTATATTCTTATCTGGTATACATTTTTGGTCATCAGTGGATACTATAAAAACAATTAAGACTTAAGAAGCAAGGGGTAAGGCCGGGCACAGTGGCTCATGCCTGTAATCCTAGCGCTTTGGGAGGCCAAGGTGGGAGGATCCTTTGAGCTCAGGAGTTTGAGACCAGCCTGAGCAAGAGCGAGACCCTGTCTCTACTAAAAAAGTAGAAAGAAATTATCTGGACAACTAAAAATATGTAGAAAAAATTAGCCGGACATGGTGGCGCATGCCTGTAGTTCCAGCTACTCAGGAGGCTGAGGCAGGATTGCTTGAGCCCAGGAGTTTGAGGCTGCTGTGAGCTAGGCTGATGCCATGGGATTCTAGCTTGGGCAACAGAGTGAGACTCTGTCTTAAAAAAAAAAGAAAAAAGAAAAAAGAAGCAGGGGGTAAATATTTCATCTATAGGAATAGACCATGATGGGTAGACTATATTCTCTCCTTCTGGCATTAACTTAATTCTCATTAATGCTCACCTGGCTTTTGAATGTCCTTGATGGGTTTGTTTTGTTTTGTTTTGTTTTTTTGCCTTTTCTGCTACATTATCTCTTGTTTGGAATAAATCACTGTAAACCCTGAGACTTGGTGAGATGTCATAAATTGGATTAGCCAACTGAAACTCGATGAGGTATCCTAAATTGGATTAGCCATACCCTGCTCTTTGGTTTGTTTAAACATCTGTTTCTGTGATCAGACTGAGGCTCAATGAGACAACTGGGATGTTACCTATTGTATGGTTGATTTCTTAGCAAATTCATATATAGATTCCTTCTTTGCTAGTGAAATGTACTTAAGCACACCAATTGTGGGCTAGACCTTGTACAAAAAAAAAAGAGGAATATGACTTCTGCCTTCAAGAAATGTAGTTAATTGCTTTTCATCCACATGGCTGACAGAAAGGAACATTAAACAGCTAACCTGAGGGTATAAGATTCCATCAAGGAAGAACTTCTGTGCATGGGGTTGTAAAAAGGTCCTTTTCAAATGATTCTTTGTTAACATCAATTGGTCCATTGTTGTTTGGAAGACTGAAGTTTGTGTCTTGCCTGTGACAGCTTAGATTTTACCGTTACTGATGGCTAATCACATGCTCTGCACAAAAATAAAGAAAACACTTTCACCTATGCATGTTTTAATATATTACCTTCACATGTGGTTGGCTTTAGAATTATAATTTGCATTTATACAAAAATTTTTATAAATGTTTTCTCCAATTGGCCTAGGCCAGATCTGACCAGAGAGTGGAGAAAAGGGGGTTTTTAAAGGTAGATGATGGCAACACCAAGAGAACATGCCCTTCCCGGATAGTTTTTGAAGTCTTTCCACTTCTTAAATATTAGTACACTTGTCTTCCAACAGGAATAAATGGCTGCAAAAGTATCCATTGTAAAACAGAAAATGAAAGGATCTGGGTTAGCATAATTTGGTTAATAAATTCTATTTCATGTAGAATAAGAATTTTTTCATGGGAATTTTCTATTTTCTGGATAGCTGGGTTTTTTTTCAATCTCAAATTCTATGCCCTTTACCATCACCTGACACATGGCATAAATGTCCCTGGCTGTTTTCTTGTTTCTGAAAATTTCATCTCAAACAATTCTGCAGACTGATAAGATGGTTAGAACTATCCATATGCCAATTAGAAGCTCTTGATAGTGATCAAGTGTTCACTTAATAACCTTGGACAGAATGATTTCAAGTTTTAGAAGTTACAATAAAGGACAAACATGTCCTAGTTCTATCAGTTCTATCAGTATAAATCTTCATCTTTCTACTAGTGTTTCCTTACAGCTTGATTTCCTTTAAGCAATCTATTTAATTGGGATACTGTGCTGTACTTTATCAAGATGCCTGTTCAAAGCATGCCTTATAAATTATATATATATCAGTTTTTAAAGTGCTTCTAAAGAAATCTGCAAATAACAACAACCTTTTTTTAAAAGGCCAGAGCACAGATTGAATTCACAGAATGACTTCCTTATTTTGATAGTCTAACTATATTCTAATTTTTCATGGCTTTAAATTAGTCGGAAATGTGATAATGACAATATCAGCAATCAGGTTTTCTCCCCTCTTTGCAAACTTGATGTGTAACTGAACTTAAATTTATCTATGGCTTTGAATGCAAAACCTATTGGACTATTGTTTTGGTCATTTAGGGACGTTTAAATTATAGAACATTTTCAGGAAATAACGAACAATTTACCTTTAAAATAACAAGTGAAATGAAGAATGTGTCAAGAGATTCCATTAGGAAATTTTCACCAGGTTCCCTTCATTTGCACCAGTATTATGAGCTATCCAACTCTTAAGACAGTGCTAAGAGAAGATTTTATTGACATCTCTTTCACTATAGTCAAGAACCAGGCTCTTGGTAAATGCATTTTTCAGTCACTTTCAAATACTTCATCAGGAATTTTCTAAAATGCCTTGCTCAGTATTACCAGATATTCAGAAAATTCTGTCTCCCACCCCAGGTAATATAGCATAGTCTTTGTCTTTAAGGAATTTTTTTTATCTTATTGAGGAGAAAGGACTTTACACATTATTAATAGAATCCAGTTATGGATGATATATGACCAAATTGTATGATAATGGCACCATCTCTAAGCATTATGGAATGTCAGAGAAAGGACAAATCTGCAGAGGCCAGAGCAGTTAAGAGAACATCATGGAAATGCAGAAATGGAGCCAGGCCTTGAAAATGGGTGGAATTTCTATTCTGGAATGGAGGGAGGAATAATGTCTTTCTAAACTACAAAATCATGAGCCCCATGCATGCAGATACTATACCTATATTTTGTTCCCTGATAGATCTATCCCTGGTGTTATAATTGGTATTTCTTAAAGAGTTGCTGAACTCATGAATAAAAATTTATCATTCCTCAGTACTTGAGTTTCCACTTGAAGGTAATTGAATATTGAAGGGATTCTTCATTTTTACTACTTGCACTGTTCATTTTTGCTTTAAAGACAGAAAAAAATTGCTAAAGATCTGTTGCAATATATAAAACCATTTCCAACTGTGCTTATCATAGTGCTTAGCATTTAGCACATTTTTTGAAATAATTATAATTTACAATTATATAATTAATAATTTATAATTATCATAGTGTAGCAATAAATGTCTTCTTTTGCAAGTTTCACTCCACAAAGTGAGGCCAAAGTTATCAGACTCATTTCTTCTTAAAATGAGCTTGGCTCCAGTTGTCCAAATTATTCTATCTATCATCAATCTTATCCAATGTTTAATTCAAAGTAGTGGAATTGAAGTCAATTTGAAGAGTTATATATAATGTTTGCCTCCTGTGGTGTGACTGTCATTCATTTTTACTATCTTTTTAAATCTAATTTGTAACATGTATCTATTTTTAAATTAACATATATTCATAATAAGAAGAAAATATTGAAGTTCTTTTCTCCTTCCTTCTTTTTCTTCTTTCTTTCAAGAGGATTACATGTCTTATACTTCAGAAATAATTCTATTTAAGCACTATGGGAAGTTAATTCTTGTAAAACCTTTAATTACCTATATTTAGTTAGTGAAGTACTCTAACACCACACAAGAAAACATAATTTCTACACACACACACACACACACACACACACACACACACACACCTCCCTTTCCTTACCCTTCCCAGCCATCTTCCCCATTGCTTTCAGAATTATCTTTCTAAAAGATATGATCCCAAGGTGGCTGTGCAGAAATTCCTGGCCCTTCACCATGTATCTCAAGCCAACTCCCATGCCACTCACCCCATCACCAGACACACCATCATCTTTTTTCACTCTCCCACTGCTGCGCAGGATGGCTCCCTGCTCCTATACTTCATCCTGAACAGTCATGCTTCTGTGCCTTCACTCTGTGAGTTCCTCTATCTGGAATTCTCTTTTCTCCCTTTCCACCTGCAGAATTCCTACTCATCTTGGGGGCTCTCAAATGTCAATTCCACTATGAAGCCATCTTTAATTTGCCCAGTCAACATTGATTGATTCTTTCTCTGAGCTCCTCAGACCTATACTCAGACATCTGTTGTGTCCCTTATCACAGTTTGCACATTTTTGCACTCAGATAAGCTTCTAGAGAGCAGGGAACCTTCTGTCACTAATTTTATCTCCAGTGTTAATTCACTTAATATGAATTTGACTACACTTTATTAATGAGTTATTGAATGGGTGTCCCCTTGCTTTAGAAATACAATATAATATTTTCACCATGTTGACAAATATTAAAGTAGGTACTTAAGAAACGTTTGCTGAATGAGTATTGAATGAATGGCATGTGGTTTTGATATTAGAAGGCGAAATGGTAAATGAATCCCTGGATCAGACATTTGTTATTGATGATTTTTAGATGGTACCTTTTTATTTTTTAAAAAAAAAAAACCTTTAGCAGCACTAGTAGATAAACTCCTTTTCTCCTGCATTGCAGAAAATCTACAGATGTTTTGTAATATAGCACAAACAAAAAATGATTAAACCACTTTTTAAAATTTCTGAAACTCAACATTAACACCATAAGAAAGCCATCAATTACAACCTAATTATACATTTATCCAAAAAGGATCTAACACAGCATTCTTGGGTCAGATCAGGGCAAATCTTTACAGTATTTGTTGTCTTCTCACTAATAACACCTATATCTGGTGTGAGATACCTGACTAGGGTTGAAATAATAAACCACAGGACATTCACATACAGAACTAGGTGGACAACAGAAATTGTTGGATAAAGCACAAAATGGAGATGATTAATTACCAAGCTGTCCTTGTAAAAACCGCCAATATCCTTTTTGCTTTATCTGACTACTCAGGGCATTATTGGGGATATTGCTTTCAGAATGGTCTTCCAGTAGAAAAGAGGGAGTCAATAGTGCAGTCCCCATCAGAGACAGGGACTTGAATAAAAAGTGAAGGCACCTGATTTCCTCCACCTTTTATTCTTTAATAGAGTCTTTAAGTTCTTAAAAGAAAATCACCAAAGAACAGAGTTGATTATTGCCTGGAGAGTCATAAATATGGTCTTATGTATAGAATTGTGGCAGAAGGTCAATGTGGTTCATTTATTCGTTTATACATTCATTCAATCAATAGATATTTTTTTCTGAACCCTTACTGTCCCTCAGTCAATGTTCTAGGCAAATAACAAAGCAGTAAATAAAAAAATGCCCTTTCAGATAAACATAAAATGTGTCAGATAGTGATAAGTAGTATAAAGAAATATGAAGCAGGGTAAAGAAGATACTGATGGAGAAATATATGATGGACAGGGAAAGCCAGGCTAATAAGGTGATACTTGAACAAACATCTAAAAGAAATGAGTGGGTAAGCCATGCAGGTATCTGGGAGAAGAAATGAATTATTCTAGAGTTTTGTTCTGCCAAGTATGGTCCATGGACTATAAGCACAAGTATTAAATGAGAGCTTCTTGGAAATGGAAAATCTTGGAAAGATGTGATGGCTCATACCTGTAATCCTAGCACTCTGGAAGGTGAAGGCGGGAGGATTGCTTGAGGCCAGGAGTTTGAGACCAGCCTGAGTAAGAGGGAAACCCCCATCTCTACTAAAAATAGAAAAATTAGTGGGGCATGGTGGCCCGCACCTGTAGTCCCAGCTACTCAAGAGGCTGAGGCACAAGGATCATTTGAGCCCAGGAGTTTGAGGTTGCAGTGAACTATGATGATGCCACTGTACTCTAGCCTGGGTGACAGAATGTAGTGAGACCTTGGGAAAAAAAGAAAGAAAGAAATGGAGAATCCTAGGTCTCAATCCAGGCCTATTAAATCAGAATTTGCATTTTTATCAAGATCCCCAGGTGCTTTGAATTCACATTAAAGTGTGTGAAGCACGGATGTAGTATACTTAGGGACTCTGCAAGAACTGTCATTTGGTACTGTTGGGTTGGACTCCCTTTACTGGGAGGCCTGGGCAAAGTTACATGAAGCTGTATCACCAGATTTGATTTCTGGCATGTATCAGAAATGATGTGTCATGGCTTAGTAGTTTTACTAGGAATGGGTCAGGCTGCAGGAGATCTAAGAAGTTCATGTGTCATTCAGCTCTATTTTCTTTATTGCCCCCTTCTAAATATAGATTATCAAACAAATTCGTAAATCTTGCGAGAACTCTTCAGCTAGGGAGACCACGAACATGTTGAGGCTACATTCTCCTTAGCTGTGGCGTCTTCAGCGTCTGAGTTAAGAAGCAGTTGAGTTGGGATGAAGTGAGATTGAATCCCATCCTCACAGATGCCTGTAAGAACTAAGAGAAAGTAATTAAGGCATCACTGTAAAATTTGAGTAACTTACTATATTTTAAAGCAGAAACTCATTTAAATAGTCTTTTTTACTCCTTTTAAATTGTGAGGCTAATTTAGAAGGAAAAGTACTTATTTTTTTTTTTAGCAAGAAGTGACACTCTGATCTTATTAGGGGTAACCACTGTCATAAAGCGTAATCCACAGTTGGACATCATGGTGCATTTCTCTATAGGGTCAAAGATATAATAAAAGCTTGAAATTAATATGGAATTTATCCTTTGAAGAAACTAGACACCTTCTATACCTCAAGGTTCTCAGAAATGAGAGTACATACACCATCCAAGAAGCTTATTTACAATGCAAGGCATATTTCTTTCTTTAAATCAACATCGCTGTAGGCTTATGCATATGAATGAACAGCTGTGGTATGTTGAAACATTTCCCAATGCAAATAACTGCCTCTCAAATGCCCAGGCAAGATTTGTAAAGTCCAGCTGTGGATCTTGATCAGAAATTGCATCAGCATCATCAGGGAACATTTAAGATGAGTTTCTAGAATAGAAAGTACTGTACAAGACTCTTTTTTCCCCCAAAATTTTATGGGAGAACATAATACATAAGTGGATTAATAAAATGTGGTGTATGTATACCATGGAGCATGACTCAGCTATAAAAAAAAAAGAATTGGTGATCTAGTATCTTTTGTAACAACCTGGATGGAACTGGAGACCATTCTTCTTAATTAAGTATAGCAAGAATGGAAAAACAAATGCCCCATATGCTCAATACTATTAATAAATTAACACAAATTGATCAACACTTATGTGCACATATGTACAAGACTCTTGATTGGAATGAGACCAGTTTTCCAGTGCAAACTCTAACTCTAGCTGTGTGAACTTGTGCTAGTTTACCTTTATAAGTCTGTTTTCTCATCTATTAAAAAAAATTGGGGTGGGTAAGTTATCTTCAGAAGAACCCATACAGTTATTATATTTAAGATAAAAAAAATATGATCCCTGACATCAGTTGATACAGCGTATAAATTCCATTGCTTGAAAGTTTTGTCACTTGCATTACATATTTTCTTTGCATTTTTTAATACATAAGAAGAAATGAATGCACAACCTAATTAATTTGATGGATTCTGTGTGGTTTAGCTAGACTCATTAAGAAACAAAAATTAAAAGTTGTAGGAATCCTTCAAGATCATCTTGTCAGCCTGCTCATTTCACAGATGGGGGAACAAAAGTTTAGTCACCATCCAGACAAGGAAACGTTTCAATATCTTTAAATTGTCATTGCTACTGAAGCCGAGGCTAGCAAAGCAGTTAAGAATTACCTTAATATTTTAAATTTACTATAGTAGCTCATGATGGGGTGTGGCTTAAATAGCCCAGGAATCTAATCCAGTAAGATTATTTAATCAATGGACAGAAAGGAGTCAAAAAAAATCTCAGGGAGCCTTAGGGCTTTCTCATGTATCCAACTTTACTTTGATTTCTGGCTTGTTATTATTGTTAATTCCCATTATTCATGTATCAAAATTGAATGATATACATATGAAAGCAGTACATGTACCTATAAGCAATTATTATTTATTAAAAAACCACCAATCTGGAAATATTGATACTTCAATTAATAATTCAAATATATTATGATTTTCCTCTTTCTCATGCTAACTTCTTCCTACAGCACCCTTTATCCACCCATCCATCTATCTATCCATCCAGCCATCCAGCCATTTAACCATCCATCTATCTGTGATCAATGAGCTCATACTTAGTGATACTCTGTATTGCTAAATATCAGATTTTCCTAATATGTTACATTAGTTCTGGTCTAATTAAACTGGTTGTCATATTCTAATTTTTACTGATATGTTAGGAAGGAAAGTTAAATAAAACTTCACATGACTCTAGAATTTCTATTGCTTACACATGTCTTTCTTCACAATTTTCTCACACACATACACACACATACACATTCCACTACTAGATAATGCGTCTGCCAGCAACTAGAAATCTCTTATGATGTCCGTTCACTCATTGTATCCTTTTTCTAGCCTTCTTCTAGTTGCTTTTGTTTCTTCCCCAACTTCCATCAACACATAGTACTATGGAATATAACCAAAAGGATGATTTCTGCAAATGGATCTGCAGATTCATGAGAGGTTCTCTCCAGATACCTTAATGATTCATGATGCGGCATCCCTCTCCCCATGCCCAAAAGCCAATTTGGACCTAGGGATATAATGAGGACAAAGGCAGGTATCACTTCCTGAATCCTGACTCTCAGAAAACTCTCTTAACTTCGTTATCTATCCTGGTAATGCTACATCTCAAACCCGTATCAAAAGAGTTAAAAATATTTACAAAGTTGATTGTAGATTAATACCAGGTATAGCCCCCTTTCCTTGTACCATCCCTGTTTCCATCCCCATAGTAACTCTCATTCCATAAGTAAATACATTTATCTTTGGGGGTTTCATCTTGTGATTTTATATTATTTTGAGGATATCTTAGCATCTAGTGGCATAAATCATTCACTCATTAATACTGGAAGAAGCCAAATAAATCCTTGCTAGAGACATTTTAGCAACAGGAGATCTCCTTAGTTCACACCTATCATTAGCAACACCCCAATCAAATGCATGGAAACAAAAGATCCTAATCATACTCTTCACTGTAAGAGTATTACAAAATGAACACAGATCCTCACTAGATAACCCTTCCATATGATAAGGAATTTCAGGATGCGAACTGTAGAAGAATGTTCCTCAGGGACAAGCACAAGAGGAATATAAATCAAGAAAGCTTTAAAATACGAACTAACTTCACTCCATATTCTGAGTGCTCAGTTTACCCCCATGTATGTTTGATTATCCCCCTATTTAAGCCAGTCCTCAAATGTAATAATGAGTAGTAAGGCAGTTTTCTTCTCCCGTCCCTGACTCTATGACTTCACTACCTAACCCAAGCTGCATTGCTTTTCTGAACATTGACTTCCTTGTTTGTTAATTAAGGTGGTTAGAGAGATTATTTTTTTAAGGCTCTTTCTAGCTGACATTCTAGTTTACAGTGTCTTCCACTTAAAACATGTCATCAAAAGAACAATTATTACAAGTAGGTAATTTCTAAATGTTCCTTCTTTTTTTCCTCACACATTTGAAGCACATAGAAAATCTGCTTTCACTCACTTGGAGGAAGGGAAAAGATCTATATTTGTGTAAATTGCTCTCTGTATGTCCAGTGGGGTTTGAACCCTTCAGTAATGATTCTAAGTTCAAGTAGAAGCACATTATTGCTTGTTGGGGATTTCAAGATTGGCATCTTACTATGCATGACCTCTTTGCTTATAGACCCATTATAGCCTAAATCTTATCCGATTAATAAATTTAATTATAACTGCTAAACTTGGAAATAGATTTATTGAGGCTGGAAAAAAGTAATATGAAAAAAATCAATTTTAGGAAATCAAAGATGCAGAAAGCTGAAATAGTGATGTTTTGAATTTTCAGAATCATAAGTAGTAGCAGCTTTAGGGTAGAAAAGTCAAGCCCAAGAAATATAAGGTATACATCTTAATGTGTTTGTTAGGTTTCTAATTCAAATAGGATTCCTGGTACACTCACTAAGTCTACAAAAGGCAAAAGTATCCAAATTGAACTTTGGTTCAAGATAATCTTCTCTTATTCCCTTTCTCAGTTTCCTCAAATTTTCGTGTCCCCACTGCTAAAAATAACTTACTTTATTGATAAAATGTTGTTGACAGATTGGGAAAATTAAGTAATGGCAGAACAAAATTCATCCATTCACTCTTCATTCAGCTAATATTTATTAAATAATTCTGATGCGTGACATACTATCCTGGACATGGGAGATAGAATGGCGAACAAAATAGATATGACTCCTTCCCTAATAAACCTACAGTCAGCCAAGCAAGATCATACTAATTAATGAATTATACAAACTATATAAGATGAGTGCTCTAGAAAAAGAAGAGAACTTGGATCTAGACTCTTACAGTACACTAAATCAGACCAAACAAAAACAAACCAAAAAACCCTGACCTAGATTTGAGGGTGAAGAAGGCACCCCAAGGAAATAATAATACTTTCTTTAACCTGAAGGGTGAGTGGGCATTAATTTGTCAAAGCACAGCAGAAGGAGTCGTAAGGAGGAGTATTTCAGAAGGAAAGGTGTGTGAAGTCATCCTGTGGAGGAGGGAGGCTGGTGTAATGCAGGCACTGGAAGCAAACCAGAGCACGTGGGAGGAGCACTGCGTGAGAGGAGGCAGAAGGGGAGGCAGAGGTAGATGGTGCCGGACTGCCTCAAGTGTTTGGTGCTTTCTCCTGAAAGCTGTGGAAGGACCTTCGAAAGGTTGTAAGCCCGTGGCTAGCAGGATCAGATTTGCTCTTGAGGAAGATGGCTCTAAAAAGAGAGTAGTCCAGAGAGCACCAAAGGGGCTGGGAGCTGTTGAAAGGCACTGGTCTAGGCGAGAGATGGTGCTGGTTAGATCAGAGTGGTGGCGGAACAGATGAGAGAAGTAGGCAGACTCGGAGGGAAAGTAGATGATAAAACTAAGAGACATACATATTGGCTTATTAAAATACATAAATTCATCCATTTCATTAAGATATGCAAAGCATTGACTAATTAAAAGACTAATAAACATTTCAGAGAAAAGTATGTTTTATTCATAATCATATTTATATTCCCTAGTACAGTGCCTGGCTAGGCATTTAAATGTAGACCAAATGAAAAAAACAAATAAATGAATGATGCCAGTGAATCTATTTTATAGGAACTCTCTGTTTTTTATGTTAGCTAAAGCAGAGTAAAATATAGATAAGAGAAAAAGAAAGATGAAAGGGGAAAGGGAGATGGTTGCAAGAAAAATAACAATTTAAAATGGCATGTACGGAGCACACAGTATATGCCTGACAACATTCTAAAATCTCTGCACGTGTTAACGCATTTAAACTGTGCAGAAACTTATGATACATGGTCTATTGCTTTGGCCATTTTACAGATAAGGAAACTAAGCTATGGAAAGCATAAGTGGTTTTCCCAAGGCTATGCAACTAACCAGTAGAGTAAAACCAGGATTCAGTCTCAGACAGAAAGGGTGCAGAATCTCCAGTGCACAAGCCTGCTTTCCCTGGAGAAAGGAACAGGAAACAGATTCATGTGGTGGTAAAAAGATTGGAGAGGAAAAAATAAATAAAACTGGTTGGAATGGGTGTGGGGAAACTGAAGAAGGAAGGAACTGCTGGAGATGGGTGCAGAGGGACAAAAATATGTCAGACAGGGAAACAGAGATAGGAGTGTTCATGCTGGTGGGGTTAGAGAGTCTAGCACTCATAACTGAGAACAGAGATAGGCAGTGGTGGCTTGGAAGTAGGCCCTGGGATGGGGGCTGGGGGCAGATGCAGGTTAGAAGGGTAGGAGGATGTGTTCTCTCCTTTTTCGTTTGTTTGGTTTTTGTGGGGTTTTTTGGATCGTTGTTATTCTTTATGGGTATGGGAGTCTTGGGCCTGTGTTTTGGCTCTGGGAATAGTTGTGTCCCCAAACTGATACAAAGCCAGGCAGAGGGCTCACCACTTACCAGCCGTGAGGCCTTACATGAACCTTTATGCCTGGGAGTCTTCACCTATAACTTAGGGATGATCAAATTTACCTTCCAGAGTTGCTGAAAAAATGGGAGAGAATGGATATAAACATTTGTAATATAGTAGACCATCCATAAATGACAGCTGGTATAATAACCGTCAACAATAAGCGTGTTTGAGTAAGCTTTGTGCTCCCGTCTGCCCTCATCGGACCTTTGCACCACACTTAGAACTGTCCTTGACAGGGTCAAAGAGCTTCGCAAAGTTTTGGAGGCAGTAATGGTTAATAGTTCCTACTGTGAAATCAGGAAGTTCAAATTCCAGCTCCATCATTAACAGCTGTGCAGCTTTGGACAAATTACTTCACTTCTTGTATCTCATTCTTTAATCTATAAATTGAGGATTCACACCTATTCCACAGGATGACTCTGAGGATTAAGTGAGGGAGTGCACGTAAAATGTTAAGCACATTTCCTGGCAATGTCTCCAATAAGTGGTAACTATCATTATTGTGAGAATTATCAGGAACATCAGAAACTCTATAATGTGGCTATTATATGGAGAGAGAGAGAGAGAGAAAGACAGAGAGAGACAGAGAGAGAGAGAAGCAGATCCAGCAGGAGAGAAGAGCTTAAGAAAACCCTTGGGAGACTGTGAATACAGGTGTTTACTGGATTTCTCCAGTAATAAAATTGATGTGGAGGAAACACCCTGTGTGGGAGGGTCAAGTAAGCTGCCATCTGAAGAGTCTTGGAGTCCAGCAAGGGTATGGTAAGAGAAGACAACCTGGACCATCAACTCAATCCCACTCCAGCTAGAGCAGGCTTTATTTGTTTTTTGTGTATGGTCTTAAATACCTAAAGCAAAGATTCTACCACTAAAAAACAATTTGAAAGCTGTTTAACAGAAGGCAAGAAAAGCTCTTCAAATTGAAGTGTTTGTGTGATTAGGAGATGAATAAAGCTATAAGTTCCGTTAATTTTACATTAGACTGTAAACTCCATGACGGCATCAAGTTTTGTCTGCAATGCTCACAGCTGTGACCTCAGTGCCTAGAGGAGTGCCTGGCACACAGTGGGCACTCAGTAAATATTAGAATGAGTGAATGAGCTAAACAAATGCCCATACCTTGTGGTTTCTCTTTTAATTGTAGGTGGCAAAGTAAATCCATCCCCATCTGAAATGCCTATTGGGAGTTGCATTAGCTTACCAGAGCTCCCAAAGATTGATCTCCAATACGGAAAAAGTAGCCACCCTATGACAGCAGATTTGGTGCTTCCAAGAATGATTCTGGCATTGCTGCTGACCAGGTTGACTAAATAAAAAGACACCTCAGTTTTACTTAGGTTGTTTGATATGTGAAAGCAAAAGATTAAGCAAACAAATAGACTTTTTTTCCTAATGAGCCTAGTAGCGGCTTTGAAAATTTGAAAATTGCATCTTGGAGACATTAATTAAAATATAAAATCTTAACTAGCACAAATATAAGACTTTGCAGTTTATAAAGGGCTTTCACATGTGTTTCTCACTGGACCCACAAACCAACTCCAAGAGGGGAATAGACTGTTGGCATTATTATCATTCTAATTTCATAGATAAGGGAAGAGAAGCTCAGTGAAGTTAGGTGACTTGCCCTAGCTAGTAAGGACTATGAGCTGAACTTGCACCCAGACGCCCTGATTCCACCCCTTGTGCTTGCTCTTCAGCATCATACTCATATTTTTTTATCCAAATAATTAGTTGAATCAATCTAGAATTATTTGGCTTTCCATAAGTTTCCCAAATAATCATATTTTGAGAAAATTTAACTGTTTGTTTGATGAGTGGTATATACTTTAGCTTTATTTTTTAAAACTAACATAATTACATGAGTTCAGAAATCAAAATAATATTAAAATGTGTACACTGAGAAGTCACACTTTCACTTCATCTCCATTGATCCCATTTCCTCTTGCCCCTAGAAGGAATCATTTAAATAATGAGAAACTTATTTAAATAAAAGCTGAAACCAAGACCATAGAGGAATATAGGTAAATCTTATTGGCAATGTTTTCAAGGAGAAAGAAAAATGCTTAATACGAAAATATGTGATAGCCTAGAGAGTTAAGGAATGAAACATTGCTATTTCTTAGTTGGCTTAGTATTTATACCTGCTCTTTATTTTCCCAAATCAGAAATAATTTTATAAATATTATATTTGCTTTCAATGTGACTATCATAATAACTAATGTGCTTTACATTGACAAGGGATCATATGTTCCAAAAGAAATCTCCATGCAATTGTTCTTCATTAACTGGTACAGTTTTCTAGGAAAAAAATTGGAACACTTAATATTATTTAAAGAGGTTGCTGGAGTCTGAAGGAATGTGAAATCAAGGTTAAAGCCACCCCATTCTCTTGGAAATATGTGCAAGTGTTAACTAGTTTCACACAACAGATATCTTCATATAAAGATATTTATAATCCTTTGTTATGCAATAGGCAGTACATAAATTTCTCTGTCTAAGGTCATTTGGAAGAAGTGACTTTATAAATGATTGATTTTTTAGTAATGTAAATAATCACACCCCATTTAATCCAAATTTTTCATACATTCATGTGCCACATAATGATATTTTAGTTAACAACAGACCACATAAACAACAGGGGCCCCATAACATTATATAATAATACCTTATTTTTACAGTACATTTTCTATGTTGAGCTACACGAATACTTACAATTGTGTAACTGGTGCCTACAGTATTCAGTACAGTAACATGCTGTATAGGTTTGCAGCCTAGGAGCAATTGGCTGTACCATATAGGTGTGTGTAAGTATACTCCGTGATGTTCACACAAGGATGCAATAGCCTAAAGATGCATTTCTCAGAATGTATCCCCATCATTAAGTGAATTACTGTATTTTTATTTTCTTTTAAATATTTGAATTTCTTAAAAATAGGTATCACTCATTGTGGGATATTTTCCCAGTATGCAAAAGATGGAAGGATAGGGTTTTAGTGACAGTTCCCCACTGTCATATACTTAGTCATGAGCAGCAGAAACACAAAGAACATTCTAGAAGAAACACAATTATCTATAAAATTGCAGACAAATAGTTGCTTTAGGTAACTATTAGTGAGAAATACTGAAAGTAGTATGTCTTCACAATCATCATCAAAACAAAGCTAATACAAACAAAGTCCAAAGTAATGAAGATGTGAAGATAATTGGGGCAGGAGTCAAGGGGAAGGAGGACGTGCAGAGAAAATTGCTGAGGAAAATCAAATGTTTTCAACTTGAATAGTTCTATTTATCATTAGGAACACATCTTTCCTCCTAATATTTTCAAGAGAAAATATTTTCAATAGTCTGCTGATATGTGGCTATTTAATCTTTTTATTGGAAGCAAAGAAAGTGGATTTTCTTGTTTATCTCTTGTTTATTTTGTGGTAGTTGATATTGAAATATTAAGTGTACATTGTTGTAGTTTTTCCTCTGAGCTGTTAAATTTTTGTCTCAATTTGGATTTTCTCATTGCAGTCCTCTGTCTTTGTCTTTCCTAACCATAAACCAAAAATAAAAAGTAAAAATGTACAGAAAGCCTGAGACCACAGAACAAGCTATGAAGAAAATGCAAATATAACATCTGGATATACAATATAATGTATCTTATTTTATAAAACAAGAGTTGGTCTTTAGAAAAAAATTAAATGTACTTATCAAGCATTTTTATGTCAGGCACAGTTTTCTTAGGTACTTTTCATCTAAATTCATATATCTAAATATATATCTCCTCTTACCATCCTCTCCCCAGCTGCACCTCTTTTTGCACTTTATACTTGAATGACACCAAATTGCTTCTCATTCACCTGGCATGTCTTAATGTTTCTTCCTCTGTGACTTAGTAATTATTATCATCTGCTCAGAATTCTCTTCTTCCCTTGCCCACTTGACAAACTGTTTTTCTTTCAAAGAGCAAGCTAGAGAGCATCTCCTCTAGGAAGTCTTCCCTGACTGTACTGCCTCAAACCCCGTACAGTAATGCAGCCTCCTGTATGCTACCTCAGTATCTTGTATTGTTGCATTTCTCCTTCAGTCTTGTACTTAATGTAAACAAACATCAGAGCTCTCCACAGACTATGGCTTCGTGGGGGAAGGGAGTGACTCTAGTAGGCAGTCAATAAATGTTTGGTGAATGACTTAATCAATTAATCAATGAAGATTTGAGTGCTGGGGATATTTTTAAGTCTAGACATCATGAAAATGGTTTGGATCATGTAGAAAAGCTGATACTGGTCCTTAAATAATATTGAAAATAAATGGTAAACAGTTGGACAGAGGCAAAGGACAGCTTCTGCTCTATACCACCATAAATGGTCCTTATGTTAAGGAATCAACTAGGTTCAATGATTCAAAAAAAAAAAATACAAACAAATGTGGAAAGAACAGGTAGTAACTAATAATTATTATGGAGTTCCTAGTATGTCTAAATATTTATATATGGTGTGTCACTTAATTCTTACAAAGCATTGTAAACATTGTTATCCCTATTTTGTGGATGGAAGAATAAAATCTGAAAGTTACACAATTAAGTAGCAGATGCAAAATTCTAACAGTAGCCTGCCTGACTCTGGTGCCCATTTGAAACACTACATCTCCAAGAGCGGCCAATAGCCAGATCTTAACTGCCACAATCCAGGTCCCCATCTATTCCTCACTTCTTTAGAAGGAGAAAAAGGCTTACACAACTAGTATAGGCTAAGTTCATGGATTTTATAGCACTTTCCCTTCAAAGCCTCATTAAACTTACATGCAGGGTCTCAGGATCTGCTGAGCCACATAGTACTGCTAAGCCCTGGGACTTTGGAACTCCCCTTTGCCCTAAGAGAGCACTTTTCTTAAATCTGGCAAGATGTTGCTTGATAAAATATACACTAAGTATCTGAGCAATTGAAGGAAGAGGGTAGTGATTATGGTTTAAAACTGGATGTAAAAAGAAAGCAGATTACCACTGAAGTGAGAATTTCTGAATGTCATTTGGTCTAAATGGAACAGTGATTAGGAAGAGAAAAAAGACATCTGAAAAGGTCATGAAAGAAAAATAGTAGCAATTTTGAATTTCAACTAAATGGATGAAATCTGGGGCATCGCAAATGGAAATAAGTTCTAAAGCTGCTCTAAAGCATCTAATGTAAAAGATAGAGACACAGAAGGAAATTGCACATACCCTTTAAGGGGCAACATATTTGCTTGATAATTAATAAATTCTATTTGAATAAAGTAACATCAAATGTACATAAAAGAAGCTGCTGAGGTTATGATCACCCTGACTTTAGGCAGCAGCAAAACAAAGACTTTCGTAAAAGGGAAAAAAAATCAGAATCAGAAAAGAAAAAACCTACGAAGAATGAGTTTTATTGTCAGTAAATATGTATTATATCTCTAGTCACAAATATGAGATTATGGATATAATGGGTTTAATTAATGAGCCACTGGAAAGTAAATATTTGGAAAAAACAAAACAACTTCTTATGAAGTGAGACAGAAAGATGTTCGAGGACAGAGTATAAATTAAAGACAGTGCTTCTGCTACTTTCAAGCTGCATGACCTTGTGAAAATTATTTAGCATCTCTGACCTTCAGATTTCTCATCTAGGAAAAGGGATTAGCAATATCAGCTTCACAGGGTAATTTTTGGTGAACAAGTCATAATCATAATTCCTGGCTCATAGAAAGTGTTCAGTAAGTGTTAGCTACTAAAATAATGGAAGCTAATGTTGCAAAGTGCCTAATATATGTCAGACATGGTTCTATATACTCGATATACTAATTCATATAATCCTTAAAACAAACCTATGAGATAGTGGCTATGATTGTTTACATTTTAGAGACGAAGAGACTAAGGCACAGAAAGGTTGTAATTTGCCCAAGATGACACAGCAGGCAATTTTACTGCTGTGATTCTAATTTGGATCTGGCTCTACCATCCCTGCTCTCGACTATCATAGCAAGCTATCTTTTTATAGTAAAATGATAGCCTGTTTTAATTTCCTCATAGCATTTATCACCACATATAATTATGGTATTTGTTTATTTCCTTTCGGTCTTCCTTCTCCCAGTTGAAAATAAGCTCCATGAGAGGAAGGACCTTGACTGCCTTATTTATTAGTTTATCTTCAGCAGCTTTGTTTCAGGCTTATAAAGTAAGTATTCAGCAAAATTATTTATGGCATGTTAAATTATAGTTGCATTTACTATTGGTAAATAAGAATGTTAGGAATCATAAAAGATTATGAAAGAATGAAGTAAAAAAAATTTTTTTAAATATATAAAAGTAATTAAGATTCTAAGAGATAATAGTATGCAAAAATACTGCTAATAATGACTCAGAAGCATTCCCCAAAATTAGTGGACAGTTTATTTACAAGCGATAGACTTGGCAAAATATATAACACCCATGCTTTCCCTCAATTGTTGGTAACAGAATTAAGACAGACACAGTATCATTTTTCCTCATTTTCCAAATTGATAAGAAGAAAGAACACAGTAGAATCAGCATTGCCATGGAACACAAAGAAGAAATACCAAAGACAAATAGGCTTAGCTCATAATTCATTATAAAAGAAAATACTCAATGAAATCTCCCAAGATTAATTTTAATATCCATATTGTTTATAAGAAGAAAATATGATAATAGCATTTGTCAACATCCAAGTAACTGAGCAAAGCACAATATCAAGGAAATAAAATAGACATTGCATACTGTCAAGTCCTCTCAAAATTCCATCTGGGCCTGCTTTGCATTTGTTATCTACATCTGCATCCCAGACAAACATACACTATCATTCTACTGAGTATATTTGGGTAGTAATTCTGATGCCTTTGCTTTCCATTGGTAGAATCAGGCAATTTCCTATCTCTATTCAGCTGTAGAAAGCCAACTGTACATTTATTATACCTCTTTTGCTCCAGCCCTTTGCTAGGCACTGGGGGCAAAGACACAGATCCCACTTTCAAAGACAGAAAAAGCAAGGTCTATTTGACCGCCATGTTTGCCTGAGATATCTGTCTATATCCTGGATTCTGATGCTGCATTTGGGAAACTTCTAACCTCTGTTAAAATGGAAGGCATGTTGTTAGTGGCAGTTACCAGGGCCTAGATCCAGTCTGTGGTACACAAAAGGACCCTTTTGTGATTTCTGTTGAAAGCCAAGCCCAAATGCAAAGCCATTTTTCTATCTAGATATAAAATAACAATGCAAGATCCAGAATTTTATTTAGAATATATTAATAGCATGGAATTTAAAAAGGTAAATGTTTCTCCCTTTCAAGACAGAAACTAAGACATTGGGATTACTTTCAAAACAAATCTGCTGCCTCTAAGTGTATTGACTAATTCCTCTATTTAACAATAATTTAAAATTGTATTTGCTTTCAATTCTGTATCCCATTAAGATATTAATTTTCCATCAAGCTTCTGAGAGAAAATCTGGACTTTAAAAAAAAAATTTTTAACACTCTGATAAAAAAATTAGGTTGACATGGCTATGAGAAGTTCCCTAGGGCTTTCTTTAGGCTACATTTTTGCAATGCCAGGGGAAAAAAAAGAACAAAAAATGTCAACACATTAGTTCTTTCTAGCCTGGGAGCTGAGCATAGAGGGGAGATGTCATTTCAGTACTATAGTAGAACACATAATTTTAGGGAAAGTTTTAAATGGTATTTCCAGAAACCTGTTTCATATCCAAGTCAAATCTAGGATGTATGCCTTCCCTACCTGCCAACACTTATGGAGCAGGCCTACAGCTAACTTCCTGCAATCTGAGAGTCGAGTTTGTCTCTCCTCAAATCTGGGACAGATCACAGACATCTGGCCTCAAAGGACCTATCATTAGAATGGCTAAAATAGAGAACACCTGCTAAGTGAAGAAGGAGGCATTATAGTGAAGTGACTCTGGAACCAGACTTCCTTGTGTTCAAATCCTAAATCTGTCACTTACTGGGTGTGAGAATTTGGGCAAGGTACTTAACCTCTTGGTGCATCAGTCTCTTCAGTGGCAAAATTGAGGTAATAATAATGGTAGCTACCTTACAAGACAATTATGAAAATTAAATGAGTTAATATTCATAAATCTCTTAGAATAGTGCCTTGAAAAAATAAGTCCCAAGTGTTGATAGATAGAGAAATAGAATGACTCCCATCCTATCTCACCACCAAGGCAAGGTCAGTGAAATTTGCCTTCTGTCTCCCCTGCAGACCCCCTGGAGCAACTGGCCTTTATGATTTCCATTTCTCTTCAGTGCCACTCATTCAAATTGCTTCAATCTGATTTTGCTTGGCTAATATGTTCATTCATTAAGCAACTAAATGTTGAATATCTATGACACATCAGCACTCTCTAGGTTCAAGCACTGGGAGTGATAGGGCAGGAAATTGCCCCCTCTCCCCACACAACAACTATTACCTCTACTACAATCACCTCCACTGTACCTGGACTCTGAACCTGTCCTGGACTCTGTACCTGTCTTGGAGATCTGGTAGCCAGTGCTTGGTTATTTATAAGCTTCTGGCCATGCAGTAGTACTGCTGTGATTTTTTAGATAAGCTGGTGTGAAGTATATTCCCATTCCTCAAGAAATGACTTCTCTGTCCTAAACAACTCATCCATAGTTAGAATCTTCCAAACAGTTTTCAGAGGCTTTTGCTCAAACAAATGGCAGCATTGGTTTCCTGGACAGATAAGTTCTGAAAGATCTTAAGCTGCTCTGAATTAGGTGCAATGCCTGTTTTATAAATGGAACCACTTTAAAAGCGTATGAGATCTGGCACAAAATAGATAATCAATATTTTTAAAAATGAGTTATTAATATAAAAGGACTAGGGAGAGAAGAAGGGCAATATTGTAGGAACCATTGAGCCTGACTAGAGAGAAATTTCAAATAGTGAGATGTGGGTCATGGAGTAATTAACTTTGAATCTAAAATGCAAGTAATGTAAGATACAGTTTTGTTATGTTCCACTAAAATAATTGCCTATTATAGCTATAAGATACGATCAACTGTAAGATGCATCCTTAATTCGGAGAAGTAAAAATGAGGAAAAATGTGCATTTTGCAATTGATGAAATGTGGTGATCATTCACATTCTCCTTGCAACTCACATGGTGGACAGTCACGTGTGGCATCAGTGAGATGGGCTATGGGTTCTGTGGGTTTCTCTATGCTTTCATGATAACTTCATTCCTTGCGTTCCTAATCAAGAGAGCAATTTGGAATGCCAGTGAAGGTAAGAATGAAGCTATTACAGAACAACCTTGATTCATGCTACTTTATTAAAAATCAGGTCTAAATTTCAATTCTTTGTGTATAACTAATAAAATGTATATATCAGTGTATAATATACCATGGGTGAGAACTGATGTCCCAAACTAGTAAAAGAGTAGAATGGATAGGTAGCTTTGTTTTCAGGGATACACAGGGAGTTTGCTGTTTAAAAAGTCAACCTGGAAGATGGGAACAGAAAAAAGCAAAACAAACAACTATTAATACTTGCTCTAAACCATATCACAGGCTGTGATCCAGATTTTCAGTTTCTAAGAAGTTGTCACATAGCAATTTAGTACTTAATCTCTGTACTTAGGTTCACCATCATCATTACCATGAAAAGTACTACAATTCCCAAACTCACAGCATAGGCCAGCATAGTACAGTCAGTGAAATCTTTAGAACAAAATATGAGGTGATGGTGTTTTGTGGTGCCAGTTGTGCCATAATTTAGTTGGAAAGCCACTGAAACTTGAATAGGATGGTCCAGCTGCAGCATGGTCTTCCCTGCCCTGTCAGGTAGCATCAGAAAGCTACCTTCAAGGGCCAGATGCTTATTAAGAACATCTTAAAATTGTTTCTTGAGTCAGTAATAGCTGACAGATTTTAGAAATTGGCAGGAATAAAGAATCAGACATTGAATTTGCCAGGGAAATCTTATACTTACGGTAAAGGGATCTGGCTTTGTGATGCCTTCTTCAAAATAATAACGAATATTTGGTTTTAGTCCCTTACGTAAAATGCATTTTTACTTATATATCATCTCCTTTGAGCCCTTAAATAGCCTGGGAGTTAGACCATGGACTCAGATTCTCAAGGATTAGAGCAGTGTCCTTTTCATGGTTTCTTGGTACTGGCCCAGCATATAGTAATTATAATAATTAGCCGGGAGATTCCAGGGAAAGTTTCAAGACAAGTAAGAACTGGAAGGGAAAAACCTCCACATTCAAGTACAAATACATTCTTTTAAAGTAAGATTTGTTGAGCAGCTACCCTGTTCTAGGCTCTGTGCTAGGTGGTGAGTTTATGTGGATGAATGAGACAGCTGTGGCCTCTGAATGTCACATCCACCGGGGAACACATATCAATGCTTTGTCAAGAATGATACAATGAGGAGGCAGCCCAGAGGGCTTAGAGGCATCTAGTGCAGCCAGTTTCATGCAGGGCACAACTAGTATCAATAATTGAAGTTGAGACCTGAAGGATGGTGTTGGGAGCAATGGGAACTAGGGAAGAGAGAATGCAATTCAGACAGAAGGAACAACACGTACAAAGCTTCAGAGAAAAGTAAACAGGGCACATTTCTTTCAAAGACTGTCATTATCCAATACAATTGTACATTGTAATTGTAAATTGTAAATTAAGGTGTATACTGGGGATTTGCCAAATATCAGAAGGAGGTCTTGTTGGGGAACAACTGATAGACCCCAAGTGAATAATTTGAGGAGAATTTAACATAGGGTTTATTTATAAAGGAGTAAGCAAGATGTATCAACACCTAACAGATACTCCGGGACTATTAACTACAGAGCTGTTACCCTCCTAGGCATGAAGGGACAAGCAGAAGGAGCAGTTACTTGACTGAAAAGAAAGTTCCCCCTGATGAGACTGGGACCATGCAGTGAGGATCCAGCAAATGAATGCCCACTCTTGCTGTCATCCTTCCTCTGATGTCCTGCTAGTGTTCTCCTCTTGCCAAACTCACCCAGAAGTCCTGTGTCCCTTGCTTACCAGCTTCCCAGGCACAGATCAGTATGAACAAGAATGGAGAGTTGAGAAGTCAACAATCAAAATTTATACAGCATAAATCTGAGGAGGAAAATTTGGCTAAACCTTTAAAGGTCTTATACTTTATGCTAAGAAGTTTATCCTCTATCCTTAAGACAATAAGTTATGTTTGAAAGATGTTAAATAAGGGAGTATTTTTAAAAAGACCACCAACAATGTATTTGATGTGGGCAGAAAGGTAGGGCAGGACTAGAGACAGAATGAGGAGTTAGTAAAACTGCTACAGCTATGTAGACAAGAGACTGTGGTGCTGAACTGGGAAAGCAGCAGTGGAAATGGAGAAAAGGGACTAGATTTGTGACCAATCTATTTGGAGACAGCTTTTTAGAATAGATGGAGATGGTGAGATTAGAGAAGAGAGTGAGCAGGCATTGAACTGGAAGTCTAGAAAGGAGAAAGAACATGTGTTTGGGATTTGGGTCTCAGCTTTTGCATTATGCAGCTATGTGACCCAGGTCATTCAGCCTCTTTGAGCCTCAGTTTTGTTGTCTGTCAATAATGGACATATAAACTGGACTTCTTAAATTTGGCATTTCGTTCTTTTTCATTCATCTTGAGCCTAGAGACAATTTCTGCCCCCCAGGTGCAAGGATTTTAGTGAATTGAACATGTCAGGAGAACTTCAGGAATATTGCCCAACTGAGGGTTTTCAGAATGTTGAATTTGCTTATTCAGCTATCAATGCCTTAGATTTTATGTAAGGGGATAGAAGCCACCCATGCAGGGGAATTTAGTACGTCTTCTGTGCCTTCCAAATATCACAAACCAAGCTCAATGTTATCCATGTTGAGATGATTTAATAAAACATCTTCAGGAGCTTCAAGACTCCCTTTCTAATGTCCTACTTGTAGTTCTGGCATCTGGGGCAAAACTAGGCTGGGCTGGTAATTATTATCAGTGTTATCATTATTAAATTGAGTTCTTGGTGTCCTTTACAGAACCTATAGAACCTTCCCTAGTGAAGAGCAGCCATTTGGCAATCCACCTTAGCCACTGGGATACATTTCAGAGATATTTCTTCATTTAAAACTACTATGAGCACAAGCCCTCCAAGGTCCCGTCTAACATTCCATACTTTTATGTCAACAGGAGCCTCTTTAAGAGAAGGAAGTCACTTCTCAAAGAAATAGGTAGGGTGGCAGGACAGCAGCATGAGTGTAACTTGTTGAACAATGAATCCAGGGAGGAACCACTCTAAAGTTCTACAACAATAACAACAAAAATCAATAAAAATAAAAACAGCTGGAAAGCAAAAGCTTTTGCTGACACCTCTAATGTAACAGTTGTGCTTATTAAAAGAAAGCCCAGGGGGTTTGAGCCAATTTTGAAAAGAGCTTTTAGATGCTCCATCTGAACCACTGTTCCCTTGCTGTTCACTGCAGGTACTTGTTCTCTCCAACCACAATCCTACGCTTTATGCATGTACTTTGATTTGGAATGCACACTCTGCCACTGAGCTAGCTCTTCTCACTTCTCAGTTTCTGATCAACTTATATAACCTGCCCTTCCAGCACAGCTCAAAGCTTCTTCCTTCATAAAGCTTCCGGTTGCCATCTTCCAAACCATCATTGTACTTTATCTGTATAGACACTTAGGACTTTTCACTTTGTTTCACAGTATTTATGTACTTCTTATTCTCTCCATTAAATCAGAATCTTTCTGATTCATCTCTGTGTCTGGAATATATTAGATACTCGATGTATATCTGTTGATTGAGTGAAGCAATCAATTAACCATTCACAGTGAAAATAAATGAACATGTCCTCTGCATCATACTTTCTTTTTTTTTTTTTTTTTTTTTTTGAGACAGAGTCTCGCTCTGTTGCCAGGGCTAGAGTGAGTGCCATGGCGTCAGCCTAGCTCACAGCAACCTCAAACTCCTGGGCTTCAGCGATCCTACTGCCTCAGCCTCCCCAGTAGCTGGAACTACAGGCATGCGCAACCATGCTCAGCTAATTTTTTTTCTATATATATTTTTAGTTGTCCAGATAATTTATTTCTATTTTTAGTAGAGACGGGGTCTCACTCAGGCTGGTCTCGAACTCCTGATCTCGAGCGATCCACCCGCCTCGGCCTCCCAGAGGGCTAGGATTACAGGCGTGAGCCACAGCGCCCAGCCTGCATCATACTTTTTTTGTGGCCTTTGACAGCATATATTTCATAGTTTCTTCTTCACCAAAAGTTTAGCACTCAAATCTATAAAAATGTTATATTGCAAAATGATAAACATCCTAAGGCATCATATAAATGATACAACTGCAGGCCATATTATGAGTAAAGTGGAGAGAGAGATGATCAAAACCAGAGTGATCAGCATAGGAAGTAGGATTGGAACTGTGATATTTTTTTTTTTAAGTTACTTTTATTAAGCCCTCACTATATGCCACGCCCTGGGCTCGGCAGATAACGTGCATTGTTTTGTTGAATCTTCAAAGCAAGGTAGATACTGGTATTCTCCTGATTCTACAGATAAGGAAACTGAGACTCAGCAAGACTAAGTAATTTGCCCTAGATCAGCCAGCTGTTAAGTAGCAGAGCTGGGTTTTGGGCATAACTCATTCATGACCTCATCTGTGCTGTCTGTCCTGTGCTATGAAGACGAGCGGATTTATATAAATGTGACTAGAGAATAGGAGCAGTCTGAGCCCAGATCTGCAAAGGTGTCAACAGGGAACATGCCTGGTAATTTGAGGATCAAGGGATCTGTCCAGTCCACTGTTAGACTGGGTAGGGGTGGAAAGAATTGCATATTTCCACAGAGTAATAGAATATGATGTGGAAAGGAGTGAGGGGCCTGAAAGTGGACAGCATTAAATGACAGACCAAGATGGCTAGACTAGATCCTGACGGAAATGAATGGGAGATTTCCCAGTAGAAGAGGCAGATTTGGAAGATTAGTCTGGCAGTGGTAGGCAGAGTTGATGGGAAATAGAAAGACTTGATTGGCTACAGAATTTTTTATTCAGAGCTTCAGAGTCTTTCTCCCAAGAAAAAGGAAGAAATGTATAGCCAGCAAAAATTGTTTGAAATATATAAATTCACTGATAGTCAGTAAGAGCTAAGCAGTCTCGAGAAGTAGAAGAGCCCCAGCTCTGGAATCAGACTGACCTGGGTTTGAATTCCAGCTCTGTTACTCTGTGGACTTTAAGAAAGTTGCTTAACCTTTCAAGGCCTCAGTTTCCCCAAGATAAAAATGGGATCTTGTAAATTCCTCAAAAGTAGGAGATGTAAGCAAAATAATGCAGACAAAACCTCCTAACAGATAACCAAGAGCAAATAGGCACTCAGTGAATAGGACAGGTGCTAACTATCATCCTCACAGGCACATCTGCCACACATGCACTTCATGTAGGTATGTTTAACATAAAATATAAAGTTTATATTTCTATATTAGTGCTTTACATCTCTGTAGTGCCTAAGACATAGTCTGGCATATAGTATATGTTCAATAAATATCTGCTGAACAAAACTGAACGACTAAGTATAATGGGGTTTTTCCATACAAATGTTATATTTTATGGTTGATGATAAACTCTCCTAAAAATGCCAACTCTATGTTACAGTCCCTAGTAATAGATTATAAAGATGGAAAACTTCTATTTGCTTATATATCTTTTTGAAACTGTTTTGAATTACATCTATTGAATGCTTTCTATGGTTTAAGATACTTTTCTAATGTATTGCGTGTATTAGTACATTTAATCCTCACAAAAACCCTATGAGGTTATTATCCCTTTCTTACAGATGAGGAATCTGAGACATAAAGGTGTAAACTAAACTGCCAGGCTCATGGCTTGTAAGAGGAAGACCCAGGACTCAAACACTCAAACCAGGAAGTCTGGCTTAAGAGCCAGGACTTAAAACCACTATATTGTCTCTTCACATGTTTTATTATTTTGTTTGTAACATAAAAGCTATGAAAGTTAGGGATGTATCTGTCTTTCAAAACACTGTAAAAATAAATGCATTTGGCAATTTTATATACTTACCAATTATGTAATCATTCTAGGTGAATAGCTATTTGCAATCTTTGGCACACAAAACATTATATAAGTTCACACTTGAGTGTGAAGCATGTGGCCCATGCAGGCAGGGACAGGCCCCGGTGGGACGTGGTTCTAAAGCAGGTCATGCATTCTGGATTTCACTCCAGGCACACTGATTCTAATTCTAAGTGCATGGTGCCTTTCTGTCATAATGAAACCTGGAGCTATTCTTTTGCTCAGGAGTTTATAAAGTGAACCAAAGGATTAGTTGAGAAGAACTAAACACACTGAAAAATGAACAGCACAGTTTAATCTTTTACTGAAGCAAAAAATATATACAGTAGGAACTTGACATTTTCAAAGTTAATTTTCAGTCCTTTGAGTGTGAGTCTTAAGGTTCATAGCTTGTAGTAATTTGTAATTTTGTTAAAGGCATGTGTAGAAATAAACCCTCAACTAGTAAGAGAGTCTACCAACCACCCAAATCCAAATTTGAAGATTGCCATATTCTCTTCTCTTCCTTAATTGCATAGTAACCCCCATGGTCATTACCTATGTCTCACTGTCTCCCTCTTTTCCCTTCTTCCCAGAAGCAGAAGCTGTATTTTAAATGATCTAATAACTGACCCATGCGGTTTGTGTGGTTAACCATTTCATGTTCATTTGCATATTTATTGCAATAGATCAACTTCCTGGCCAATAAATTGATGCTATACATCATAATGGGCATCCATTAATCTATCTAATCAATGATCATTGAATTTTTAGGGCTGTGGAAATCAAAACAATGTCTCTTGGGTTTGGGAAAGTGTTAGAATATCCTTATTATTTACTCTTTGTTTATAAATTTAAATATACTGTCTAGAGCTTATAGTCTATTAAAAAAAGCTGTGTGTGTGTGTATTTATATTTATATATGTGAGAATAAAAAGTTGAAAACACAATGATCATCATAGTCATATCCAGTATTTGCTGTTTGCTTATGGACATCATTCACTAGATTGACTTCAGTTTTGGTAAACATATTGTAAACTTTCAGCATCAGAATGGACCCAATTTTGAATAGCTTAAAGTAGTTTTACAGTCATTCATCCCAACGCATAATTTGTGCTGGATATGTAATAAAAATATTAACTTGTATCCTTTTTTATTATGGTTAGGTTTATTGGATTTATTTAATTCTTTATTAATTAATTTATTTATTTTAATTCTTTATTAAAGAAGATATTGTTTTATTTACATAATCTTCTTTTAAATAGGTAAAAGTAGATAAGATCTTACAACACATCAATTTACCTTCTGAATTTTGATGATAGGCAACATTCGTTTAAATTTTCTCACAAACAAATGAATCTGACATTTAAACTATCAATACTAACCTAAAATAATATTATATTTCCCTGGAAGCAAGTTAGCTTTTCTTCCCCTTTCTTATTGAAAACTACTATAATGATCAGAAGAATAAATAATTATAATTAAATTATCATTGATGTTAATTACATCTTTTCAGTCCTGGGCCTTATCTTTGCCAATATTGTCCCTCTAACTATCTCACACCATTCTTTTTGCTTTCTAATTACTTCTGTTTCACATAACAAATTATTTTTCTCCCAAATTATTTTGGGTTTCAGTGAAATGTTCATATCTCTTATATAACAAGCATTAGCAATCACAAGTAAGGCTCTTAACCTTTCTTTGGTCCCCCTGACTCTCTAATCATCAAGTGATAGACCAGATGAGCAGGCACCAAAGTGAAGAATGTGAAGTGATCATGCTGAATAGACCCCCATATTATTAGCATCAGTGAGGACAAGAGGCCCCTACTTTCTTAGTGCAAATGATAAATGTTGTTTTTGCAATTTACCCACTTTAATTAGCATGATGCATTGCTTCTCCACAATGGGTGTCCTGAATATAAGAGATGTCAACACAATAGATTAAACACAATTAGGCAAGAGAGAAGTCAAATTCATTATTTGTAATTCTAATCCTCTTATTGAATATACTTGACATTTAAAGCAGAAACTCCACTACCTTCCAAAGATTTATATCATAGTAGATAATCATTAAAAAAATAATGTTAGAAACTCCACCACCCCCAAGAAAAATAAGTCACCATTGATTTTAGTATTTCTTTTTTTTTTTAGCTAATAGTATTTGTCTAAGATAGTCTACTAGTAGAGAATTAAGATTGTTATTTGAATAATTCAGGATAAATGTCCCAATTTTAAACCCAGTATTTTTAACTAAATAAGCTCCAAGTTTAGGGCAAAAGCATCTTTTGTGTGCATGTTGGGGAAGTGGGGTGGGGCAGGGGCAGGATTTGGTTGAATTGCTATGTTACTACCTCCTGTCTCTATTTCATTGGCATGTAACTCCATAACTTAAAACTGTGAAATAGACTCTGAATTTCTTAAAACATTGATGACTTGTGCAGGATATAAATAGACTTTAATTTTACTTGGGTATAAATTTTGCATTTTTCCTGGAAACTCCCTAAATAAATGTCTACTGTGTTATACAGCATAGAGAAAAAAAAAAAAATCTGGTCAAAGAGCCGTGAAGTCGAGTGACGTGAGTTTAAGTCCCTATTCTGTTGCTAGATAAATAACCTTGATCAAGATATTTACCTTTTCTGAGTTTCAGTTAATAATACATGAAAATCATACATATTTCCCTTGTAAATTCACTCTTCCTTAGAGGACTATTTTCTCTTCCTCCCCTTAACTTAAACCTTGAACAACTCCTTCTTCACCCTCCCTGTTAGCTGCTGAACTTGCAATTTTTCTGAAACAGCTTTATTTAATCAAAAGATAATTATCTGACCATCTGCCTGCATCTGTAAAACTGTAGATGGATTCCCTGTGTTTATGCCCAGTGTCTCTCCTTTCTCTTACTCACAGAGACATTAATTCAGTAATTCTCCCTCTTTCTTTTTGGCATTATCAATATTTCCCTCTCTATTGAATCAATCCCTTGGGAGAAAGATCAGACTACTATTTCTCCCATCTTAAAACGATTAAACAAACAATCTTGCTTTATAACAAAGTTCATTGGAAAAGCTCACTTTATGTCTCCAATTTCCCTTTTTCTATTCTCCTTTGAACCCACTCCACCAGGCTTGCAAGCATCCCCACTGCTCACCAACATTTTTCTTTATTCTCAGTATCACAAATGACCTTCATTGTCACTTCATTGGCACCTTATTTCTCCATCAGGAGAACACTCTTTTCTTCTAGAAATACTTGCTTCACTTGGCTTATATGATCCATACTTGCATGATTTTCCTCCTATCTTTCTGGTTTCTTCTACTTAATTTTGTGTGTATGTGTTGGGGACGGGTTCACTCTCATTTTTAAAACCTCTAATTTGGAGTGACCCCTTGGCTTAGTCTTCTCTTTTATAATATATCTCTACCTACCCCATTATTGATCTCACCCACTCAGTCTCATAATTTTAAATCATGTCTTTATGCTAATGACTCCTATTGCTATCTGAAGTCTGAACACTAGAGTTCTCCCAAGAACTCCAGATCTATGAAAAATGACAATGGCATTTTGATCGAGATTGCATTGATTCTGTAAATCACTTTGGGTGGTATGGACATTTTAGCAATAAAAATAATTCCACACTTCGTATAGAACCAGAAAAGACCTTGTATAGCCAAAGCAATTTTAAGCAAAAAGAACAAATTGGGAGCCATCATTCTACCAGACTTCAAGCTTTACTACAAGACTGTAGTAACCAAAACAGCATGGCACAAGAACAGAGATATAGACCCTTGGAACAGGACTGAGAACCCAGATATAAAACTGTCCTCGTATTGTCAACAAATATTTGACAAAGCAGACAAAAATATACACTGAGGAAAAGAATCTCTATGCAATAAATGGTGCTGGGAAAACTGGATAACCACATGCAGAAGATTGAAACTGGATCCCCCCCTTTCACCTCTCACATAAGTCAACTCACGATGAATAACAGACTTAAACCTAAGATGTGAAACCTTAAGAATTCTAGAAGAAAATGTTGGGAAAACTCTTATAGACATCAGCCTAGGCAAAGAATTTATGAAGGAGGCCCACAAAGCAATCACAGCAGCAATAAAAATAAATAAATGGGACCTGATCAAATTAAAAAGCTTCTGCACAGCCAAGGAAACTATCATTAGAGTGAATAGACAACCTACAGAATGGGAAAAAAATTGCATGCTATGCATCTGATAGAGGGATGATAACAAGAATCTATATAGAACTTAAGAAAATTAACGAGAAAAAATCAACCCGATTAAAAGGTGGGCAAAGGACTTAAACAGAAACTTTGCAAAAGAAGACAGAATAATGACCAACAAATATATAAAAAAGTGCTCAACATCTCTAATCATCAGGGAAATGCAAATCAAAACCACAATGAGATATCACCTAACTCTAGTGAGAAGGGCTTTTTTCAAAAAATCCCAAAACAACAAATGGTGGAGTGGAGGCAGAGAGATAAGAACACTCTTACACTGCTGGTGGGACTGCAAATTAGTACAACCCCTGTGGAAAGTAATTTGGAGATATCTCAAAGAACTAAAAGTAGAAATACCATTTGATCCAGCAATCCCACTACTAGGTATCTACCCAAAGGAAAAAAAGTCATTTTACAATAAAGACATCTGCACTTGAATGTTTATGGCAGCATAATTCACAATTGCAAAGATGTGGAAACAACCCAAGTGCCCATCAATACATGAGTGGATTAACAAAATGTGGTATAGGTATACCACGGAATACTACTCAACCATAAAAACCAATGGTGAACTAGCACCTCTTATATTATACTGGGTGGAGCTAGAGCCCATTCTTTGAAGTGAAGTCTCACAAGAATGGAAAAACAAGCATCACATGTACTCATCATCAAATTGGTACTAACTGATCAATACTTAGATACTCACATGGAAGTAATATTCATCAGGGGCCGGACAGGTGGGAGGGTGGTGGTGGGGATGGGTAAACTCACAACTAATGGGTGCAGAGTACATGTATGGGGGATGGGCATGCTTGTAGCTCTGGCTTGGGTGATGCAAGGGATATGTAACCAAAATGTTTGTACCCCCATAATATTCTGAAATTTAAAAAAAAAAGAAAATAAATAAATAAATAAGTTGGGGGGAAAAGAAGGAAAAAAAAAAGAACTCCAGATCTATGTTCAACTTCTAATTTGACTTCTCTACTTGAATGTCTAAGAGGTCTCTTATATATAACATGTCCAAAATTGAGTTCTTGATAGTCTACTCCCTACAACCAAAAACTCCTCTAATCTTTCCCACTTCAGTGACAATTCTAGTTGTTCATGCCAAAAATACTTAGTATCATCCTTAACATCTCTTTTTCTCTCATACTTCACATCTGGTCCATAAGCAAATTCTGTCAGCTACACCGTAGATCTACATCTAGGGTTTGACCATTTCTTAGCATCCTCATCTTTCTATCCTAGTCCATATTACTACCATCCATTACCTGAATTATTGCAATTGACTCCTACTTATCTCCTTGATTATGTCCTTTCTCCCTTCAGTCAGTTTTCAACATAAATGTCAGTTTGATCATGTCACGCTTCTGCTCTAAACCCTTCCTATACCACTCAGAGTAAAAGCCAAAGTCCTTAAGATTGACCTCTAAGATCCTATATGATTCCCCCTTCCTCCATTAACTCTCTGACATTATTTCTAGCTACTCTTCCTCTCTTCTCTGTGCTCTGGTCCTCCTGGCCTCCTTGTGTTCCTCTAACACACCAGGCACACATGCGGCTCAGATCCTTGCTGTTCCCTAGCCCAGAAATGTTCTTTTCCAAGATATCTGTATAACCACCTTTCTTCAAACTTTATTAAAAAGTAGCTTCTCTGTGAAAACTTCTCTACCTCCACAGTATATATATGCACTTCATATCTCACTTCTCTGCTTTATATTTTTACCATTTACATGTATCACTATCTAATATGTATTTCATTTATCTAACATATTTTTCTGTTTCCCTCAATAGAAGTTCAATGAGGTCAGAGAATTAATATCTACTTTTGCTCACTCTTGAATCTCCAGTGCCTAGTAAAATATCTGATATATAGTGGGTGGTCAATAAATGTTGTTAAATGCATAAAGAAATAAATGAACTCTGTCTACTCCATATCTGGACTATAAACTAGGAGCTATATGGCTCCAGGGCACAATAAGTCCCAAAGTACCTTATGAATCATTATTGAAAAAAAACAGATCATATTTAGTATGTTCTCTATTTTTTATTCTATTTTTTGTATCAATGTTTGAAATTTAACTTTTATAGGACAATGTTCGAAATTTAACTTTTATAGGACAAGACTGAAGTAGATCAGTTTATACACACACACACACACGTATATATCTGTGTGTGTGTATATATATTATATATGTATAATGCCATGGAATCATTTGTGCAAATGAAATATTATCTGAAAGTCCTATGTGTAGAACAGATGAAAGTAGAGATGATTGTAAGGTATGATAAGGAATACAGTCTCTCTTAATTGTATCTGTGGTACCTCAGAGCAGAGTTTAAAAGTAACTGAACTATATAATCATCTAATCAAAAATATTTATTATTCTGTTATAAATTTGAACATTCTTATGAATCTGAATATTTGATTAACCAGAAGACTCTGCTCTTTAATTATACTAGATAGCACTGTATTCAGAACATTAAGAAAATACTGCTTGTACTTGTTAATAGTCTTATATGTGGTCATTACACCCCAAAACAGACTATTGGCTAGACTCTCAGAGGGATTTTCCATAAAAAATACTAGACAAAGCCACATTCTTTATTCCTAAATGACTTTTAGCTTTAAATCCTAGGGCCAATGAGCTTCATCAGATGAAAATGTTGGGGGGTTCCTCTTGATACTTTAATGTAAGAACTAAAGACAACCTTGAGCATTTTTTTTCTTATGATGCCTTTCAGTCTTTGTCCTTGACTTTTCCTTGGCACATATTAGAGTTCCCCCTCCCTAGGAGTGAAAGGGAACGTAGGTGGAATTAGTTCATGACAATCTGATCCCAAAGAATCACGTTTATACAATAGCACAGGTGGCTATAAGTAGGGCAGTCTTTTTGATTAATAACAACATCATTTTTTTTAGGAAGCAAAGAAAATCCTTCACTATCTTATGAGGTCAGTCTTTGTGGCCATTCTCTCTTTGGAACAAAACTTCAGCGTTTACAAGACAAACCTGTAGTAAACAATTTGAAGGTACCTGCCAGTTTCCCCTACTGTAGGTCCCTACATGCAATTTCTATGAAATGATCCTACCTCCCTGTGCACAGCTACATGTGAGCCAAAGTGAACTCATGAGATTCCCCTCCAGGATTTGAAATTGCATCTTAAAGATGTTCATCTCTCATCTGGTACTTAAACTCAAAGATGGCATAAAGCTGGGGTGAGAGCTGGAGCTAGAGCTTCCGGGTCTGGCCATGTGTGCACAGAAAGTGGGTTGGGAGAGGGAAAGAAGAATGAAACTGACATAGGGAGAAACAAGAGACAATATGACAGGGAGAGAGACAAATGGCAGAGACAATAACTGAAAAACCCCCTTTATTCCTAAACTTTGTGGTTCCTGTTTTTAGACTGTTTCAAAGCCAAGCTCTGCATCTTTCCCTTAAGTTCTTAGAGATTACACCTGTATCCTGACAATAAAATTCTCAGTTTAGCTTAAGCAGTTTGAATGGATAGCTGTTTTATGCAACAAAATTATTTCTGAAGGAGACACTAGCATGATGAACACCTTCAAGAAGAAAGGCAAAAAGTTGCCTCTCTAGCATCCATGACTTGATTCCCTGGGTCTCCATGCTAATTCTCACTGCCATCTCTCATCATGTGCTGCTAGAATTCCAAAGTGCTATCTCCTATAATGAATGGTCAACCCCACAAACGCCAGTAATGAACTTCATTGCTGCAGCTGTCTCAGTCAGTCAGAATGGATATAATTTACCAAAATCTATACAGAATTCTTCCCATAAAAGGTTAGAGTATGAGAAAATGTTTTAAAGATAAATGAATCTGATCTTTTCAAAGGATACAGAAAACATTATCTTTCATTTATTTCATTTCAAATGACAAAAAAAGCTTACACAATTGCTACTTTTTTTCAAATGGAGAGGGAACAAAGTAGTAGAAATGACATTTTGGAGCTAAGATGAAAAGTTATCATACATTTTTATTTTCTAACACCAATATAAATAGTGTACTCTTCAACCGTATGCTAAAGATAAGGAGAAAGATGAGAGTTGCTTTTCTAAATGCAAGCAGCTCTGAGTCAGTTTAAACATTGCCTTCTTAGTAAAGCCTTTCTTGACTTTTCTGCTTCAGATAGAGTCATATCTGGGCCCCTTAGCCTTTTGGCATATCCCTGTGATTGTCATGCACTCACAATAATGATTGGTTTATTTGTCTCTCTCCCCTACTAAATAGTAAGCACCTTGAATAGGAAGTGGGACCATTAAAAGGAGAGATAATACAGTAGAGAAAGCAGGTTTATTGGAGCAAGAGTGGAGGCGGGGAAAGGGAAAGTTTACTTTTTTTTTCCAACTTAAGTTGAACCTGAGGAGCCTTTGAAACTTGCAGTGAAAATGTCCAGTTGATTATATGCATCCTAAGAACAGGGTAAAAGTCTAGTCTACAGTCAGAGATCTGGAAATAATCAGGGTATGATTGGTGGTTAGAACTATAGTAATCAATGTTCTCGTCCTGGGAGAACCTGTCAAGTGAGAAGGGAAGAAAGCCGAGGGCAGAGCCCTGGTGAATATTTATCAAGAGTAGACCATATTTCCTAAGGTGGCATTTTTCAAATCCTGACAGAGTAAGTACAGACTCTATCCAAAGGGAAGAAGCATTTTATGTGGTTAAAGACAGGGATTATAGAGCCAGATTGTCTGAATTTAAATCCCAGCTGTACCACTTACTGGTTGTGTGACCATGGGAGAGGGTTATTAATGTCTCTCTATGCCTCAATTTCCTCCTCAGCAAAGTGGGTCTAATAATAATACCTACGTAATAAGGTCATTATAAGAATGAAGTTAATATTGAAAACCATGTCTGGTATATAGTAAGCTCTGTGTAAGTGTTCATAGAGTAGATTTTAAGTAAGAAAGGAAAAGAATTCTTGAGAAGTCCCAGGTTGGCTTAAAAATTCTGTTTATATTACTTAAATATATATAAACATAAACTTGATATGAAATACCTATACTTACTGCACTAATACAACCATAAAACCACATACTTATAAATTAAATATAAAGAATTCTAAAACAAATTAAAATCAAACTTATAATATTAATTTAATACAATAGCTTATGCTATTTTACCAAAACTTAATAACAATACTGAACATGAAGTATGGTACTGGCTGCAGGTTGTTTTAAGTTTGATTTCCATGTGCTATATAATGACTCCATCCTCCTGCCACTTGTCCTAATTTGTATAGTACCCCAAGACACTCTTTAACTTCATAACATGTCCACCCCTGTTCTTTTCTCCTTGTTCAAGAAAATTAAAGCAGTACCATTTGGTATCAATGCATGTGTATATACAAAAGTAAGAGGTATGGAAATCTCATGGTATTGGTTTGGTTTTAGGGCAGGCATCTAGATGATCTAAGATGTGTTTGTATTATTGTTCAGGATAATCTTGAAAATAGAAGCTTAATCTTCTTCAAAAGAACTTATGGGCTTTAGTAATATATTATCTGATTTCAATCTAAGAAGTAAGATTGTAAGGTGTTGCTTTGAAAGAGAAAGGTAATAACTGAAGGGAGTGTACTGTTACAAACTCTTAAGAAAGAAAGGACTTGAACACAAATAATTGTTGAGGGGAAGGAGCTAGTAAAGAGGGGAAGTTGAAGATAAAATTGAGATAGTAAACGAATAATTGAGAGAGTAAGATCTTGAGAGAAACAGGTTTTAAAATCAAAAGCAGAAGTAGAAGGATTAGGGTAGAACAGGAGAAAGCTGTAGTAAGTCCAATGTAACTTTATAAATTTGGCTCAGGGATAGTGTTCCATAGTTAAAATTTTTTTTCAGAATTTGGTCATTTCTTGCTATATAAAGAACATGACCAACAAAATTTGTCTTCACAGCATTTGGATAGATTTTTATTTTACAGCATGCATCGTGAACACTGAGAATATACGTGCGGTTTAAATCCTGTAAAAAGAACCTCAGAACTAGTATATGAATTGATCGAGATGCATGGGAAACAACCACGGGTGTCACTATCCAGTGTTCGGGAACTGAGATTAGTATTTTTTGTTGCTTTTGCTAATTGCTAATGTCAGGTATGTGTTTTATAGCATCCTAAGAAGACATCTGGCATGGAGCCAGCCTGGATTAAAATTCTAAGTATGGAAAGTAAATTATTTTTCCCTCAAATAAAAGGCTATGGCAATTAATCATTTTACTTCATAATGAAATCTGTTGGTTACAGGGCAGGTCTAGGCAGCTAACTTAAAGTAGTTTTAGCTTCTGAGTAGGTAGAATAAAAAAGCTTCCTGAAACCCTTGTTTATACCAAAGCCTGGTGCCAAACAGGTGTCACAGACTCCAAGGGTGGTGAATCATCAGCACTCATGAGGCATTTTCTGTGTCAGTATTCTCAGGTATCAAATTAAACTGGTAATGAATCCAAAGATTAAAAGGTTCCTTAGCATTTTCAGAATTCTAAAGGCAGATGATCTCTGGGTCAGGATTAAACCATATTAGTCTAGAACATGCTATAAAATCATTCTCTGGTATGTTTCTAGGGGGAGTGTATATAAGTGTAAGTGTGGTCATTTCTTGATAGCAAAGGGTGGTGATGTTGACTTTCATATTCAATATAGGAAATGAGTTCACTATTTGCCAAAAAGTGATACCTTACAAGTTGAATTCCTTACTGCACAGTATACAGTTTGGGTCTGTGCCCCATACTCAAGTGGAAGATCACAAGTCACCGTGTGATTTAGTAAGAGTACATACGGGAAATAGAAATCATCCTATGTAATTTAAGAAGAAAGAGATTTAATTCAGGGAATTAAGTGTTTGCAGTATAACTGAAGAATTGAAGGAGTAGGAATTAGGAGGCTACTGCTAGATTGACATCAAGAACATATCACAATATTTGAAATCTAGAGATAAGAAAAAAAAGATTAGAAAGCAGTTGTTATATTCTCTACAACCACAGAACTACCTCTCAACACTCAATTCTGGATGATCTTGCTTGATAGTAGAGAGATAAAAAGAAAAAGGTCTCTTTCTTACTTCAGCATTCACATCTAGCTGCAAGGGAGCCTAGGAAATGTAGTATTTCATTTTCTAGCCACTGTAGTAAGGGAATCCCATAGAAAGAAGTAGGAATTGATACTGAAGTCTGATTTACAAACCTAGTACATCATAATAAATATGGCCAACCTTTATTGAACACTCACTGTTTTCTGGGTACTTAACCTATTTTCATTCATGTAATCCCCATAACCACCCTATAAAGTGCATGCTAATTTTATCTACAATTCTCTTTCACTCACACACACACACCATATATGTATATATAAACACATACATAAAGGTGCACTCACTAGTAGGAGAGCAAGTGGGTTGTAATAAGTCATGTGAATAAAAGGCTAGGAGGAAGGGCATGGAAAAAATTCCCAGAGTCCTAAAGGAGCATGATATTTTCTAGGCATTTTCAGGGTTTTAGGTGTCTTCAAGGTTAAAGGCATGAAAGATAAGCAATGAGAAATGAAGTGGGGTAGAAAGGTGAAGTCAAGATCAAGCCACACTAAAGGGTCTTGGCTTTATCACAAAATCAACAAGAAGCCCATGAAGAGTTTTATGTAGGAATTAACCTGATCTGATTTGAGTTAGAAGAATAAAATTGAAGGCAATGAGAAATATGAATGCTATTTCTATTGTCCAGGCAAAAATAAATAAATAAATAAGAAAGAGGGGGAAGGGAAAGAGGGAGTCGGGGTGGGGGAGAAAGGGAGAGGATATAAAATAGGGACTTAGGGTAGAGTGAAAACATTAAAGCATTGGATTGAAGAGATGTTTCTGCAGCTAAAACTGATAGGATTTGGGGACCTCTTAGATGCAGGGGTTAGGAAAAGGGGAGAGACAAGAGTCCTAAAGGTTTCTAGTTTAGAAGACTATGGAAGTTGGTCCCATTAGCAGAGATGGATAAAACCACTTCCTCCTCTCAGTCAATGAATTACAGAACTAAACTTAAGACCTATCAGTGAGCTGACCCTAAGGAGATTATGTTGATTTTGGTTGTATGGATCCATTTCTTTTTAGTCAGTATTAATGCTCCCAAAAATAGAATTATTGACTAACATTAAGTTCATGGTCATGGAAACCCACAAAGTCATATTTTACTTTGTGTTCATGTCTTATCTTTCTCACTAAATTATATGGTGCCTTAAGGCAGTGATGGATATGTCTTCATTTACTTCTACTTTCTGGTTGTCCAGTGGCATAAATGTATGTTAAATTTAATGGAATTTAAAGGTCCAATTATTGACTAGGGCCAGATAATGAAGAAACTTGAATCTCCAAGATGGAAAAATTTTAATTTTAATTTTAATTTTACTGTAAAAATGTCAATGTGGACAAGGTTGAAAGGTATTTGGGGAAGACTCCAAATGTAGTATGTGCCCAGTAAATACTATTGATTCATTAGCTTCAGGAAGACCATACAGAAAGTAAGTACATAATGTTAAAGCTAGAAGGAACCCAAAGTTGAGCTAATTCAACTCCTTCAAAAGAGGAAATGAAGAACCAGAGAAAGTGACTCGTAAAGGTCGCACAGCCAGCTAGTGCATAGCTAGGAGCAGAGTCATGGCCTCCGAACTCTTGGTAGTATTTTCTTTCCATTAATGCAAATGATAGGAGTCTTTGACTTTGGAAAATGAAACTTATCCTGCTAAAAAATAATTTTTCCCTGGACTTTTTTCCTTAGAGTACTACTTATTTTTCTTTTTTAAATTGTATGTATTGTATACAATATAAATTGTATATATTCTTTATAAATTGTATATATTTAAATTATATATATTTAAAATTGTATATATTTAAATTCTATATATTTAAGGTATATAACATGATGTTTTTATGTACATAGACATCATGAAATGATTACTACAGTCAATCAAATTAACATATCCATCATCTCACATAGTTACCTTTTGTGTGTGTGGTAAAAGTACCTAAAATCTACTCTCTTAGCAAATTTCCAGTACACAAAACAATATTTTCTTAGATTTTTATAACCCATTTATTTATTCAGAAAATATTTGTGGCGTTTCTATTGCTCTATCTTGTCTTAAGCACTGGGATACAGAGATGAAAAGACACATAGTCCTTGTCCCCAAGAAATTCCCAGTCTTTTGGGAGACAACATTCCCAGTCTTTTGGTTGAGCATCGAAAGTGCAACTTGAGTTCAGAGAGAAGAGCCCCAGTGTCTCTTACTGTAATGTCAGGGAAATCTTGTCAGAAGAAGTAGGGCATAAACTGAAGCATGCATGGTGAGAGTTTCCTAGATGGATTGAAGCCCTTCTACAGGTAACATCACTGAGGAAGACCCAGATACCCAAGACTGTGACGAGTTCTGGGAACCACAAGAAGCCTAAATTTTGAGGCAAAGACTGGTGGGGGGTGAGGCTGAACAGGGTTAAAAAGACCAAATCATGACAAGCAGGTGGAATTTGAATCTTAAGCTCTGAAACTTGTCTTCAAACATTTTTCTACTGAGTTAGGTTTCTTTTTCCTTAGGCAAATTCTTTATCTATAACGTAAAAATAAAAATAATAATAATAGTGCCTACCACATAGATTATTGTGAGAATTAAATAAGTTAATATGTAAAAAAAAAATTGGAAAAAAGTGCTTGGCACATAAAAAGTGATCAATAAGTATTAGTTATCATTACTATTATTATTTTACAAAAATAATAATCACTCAAGTTACTATATCACAAAGTATTAAACCAGGAGTGTTCACTATGGCATTATTAATAGTTCAAAATCCACTGACACTCCTCATTTTGAGGATTTTTAAACAGAATAAAAATTCTGTCTCTTAGTGCACAGACAGGTAAAACATGAATTGTTTGGGAAAACAAAAGCACACAGCAATGAAGATTTTTCCAAAATCTTATTTTCAGAATGCTCCCTCCATGGCCCAAGTGCTGTCAAAAAGTAGTTACTTTTTCACTCATGGCTAACATATCACCTTTATTTTGTACCATGAGGGACAGAGAAAGTATGTTTATTTTTACTGTCTAATAAAATATTTATTTAAGTATAACATAAAGACAGGGACCTGAACAAGTCAGAATTGTATGGCTTGTGTTAATACGTAGTGAAGACACCCTTGTAATCACCACTCAGGTGAAGAGTTAAAACAATACCTCCCTGTGCTTCTCTCAATGCTTACCCCATGCCTCCTTTCCAGGGGTAACCACCATTCTAATTTCTAACACCTTTCATTAGTTTTTCCCTGGTTTGCACTTTAAATAAATATAACCATACAGTATGTAATCTTTTGAGTCTGGCTTCTTACATTCAGCTTGATGTTTGTGAAGATCACCCATGTTGTTGGGTATAGCTATAGCTCATTTATTTTTACTGTTATATAGTATTCCATCATATAAGATATGATGGATTCACTTAGCCATTCTATAGCTGGTGGACATTTCAATTATTTCTGTACTAGACTATTATTAGTAATAATGCTGTGAATATTTTTGCTATGTCCTTTGGAACAAAAGTATATATTTAGGTGTAAAATTTCTGGAATGTAGGGCATGTATTAGTTTAGCTTTAGGAGCTATTGCTAAATAATTTTCCAAAGTGAAACTGAATTTACACTCCCACATCAGTTCTTCATCCTCACCAACACTTGAGAGCCCAGGGAACTCAATACTGTGGTGGGCCCCGAGGTCCCTAGCCAGTCTGTTACCTTCTCTCTACCTTTCAGATTCTTCTTACGGTTGTATTATGTGTAACATCCAAGGTTTGTAGCTGTAATTAGAGAAAGCAATAGGGAAAAATAACTGTATTCCATCTTCTGAGGAAATTTCATTTTAGTTTAATTTGCATTTCTCTGATGACTGAGGTTGAGACTGACTTTTCATATATTTATGAGCTATTTGAATATCCTCTACTGTGAATTGCCTGATTAAATCTCTCAGGCATTTTTCTATTGGGTTATCTTTCTTTTTTCTTACTGATTGCAGGAGTACTTTATATACTCTGGATCAGCTCTTTGTTGATTATATGTTACTATGGCTTGCTTTTCACTCTGATGTATTTTGAGAAACAGAAATTCCTGATTTTAATATAATCTAATTTATCAACCTTTTACTTTATGGTTAGTGGTTTTTGTATCTGTTATAGAGATATTTATCTACAATAATATCATAAAGCCATTATATTATATTCTATAAGCTTTATTGTTTTACATTTCAAATTTAGATCTACTATCCACCTCAGATGGATTTTGTGAATGATTTAAGGCTCAAATTCATATTTTTCTTTATATATCTTGAGTGTGCTTAATATTCTTTTTAATTATGTAAGTAGCAAGTTTCTGATAACAATTTATCCACAGAAACTATCAGCAGAATAGATGTTTATGAAAAATAAAGATGCATAATTTATTATTAGGTTTAAAGCCTCTTTTAAGTACTTTGACAAGATATAAACAGTGGATCTCTGTGCAGTACAAAAGATTCTTATGGCCACTTTCCAACTTTTTGTAAAATACTATAAAGATCTATAATTCAAACCCTTTCAACTGGGCCCATCAGCACCAATGGCAGCAAACTCTAGCCCTTCTGCTTTGTGAACCTTTCTATTTCCTCAAGATGCCTCCAATCCGTAAACAGGAAAGAGAAGAACTGACACAAGGGTCAGGTGAAGCACCAGTAGCATCCACATGTCAAATATAGCAAGGCTTGATTTCTTATCTCTAAGAAAAAATAATAACATAAATAGAAGTGCTGCTATTCTTGCCCTTACATGTAAACCGTTGTGTGCATTCCCAGCACTTTGGAGTTCACAGCCATCAACAGTGGTTAATATTTAAAGGATTTGTGTGTTGAAAGTTCACCCTGGTAGCAGAGAATGGATAGGAATAAAGCAAGAAGGTTACTGTCTTGGTGCAGGTAGGAGACAATGAGGACCCATTATAGCACAGCTGGAGGGAGCTGGGGAACATGACAGGTGTGTTGGAAGTAGGCTTGACAAGACTTGGTAATTAGGATATGAAGCCCAGGCATTTGGGTTGTTGGAGAACCTCTGAGGAGAGCAAATTTTAGAGGAATGAGGAAGATGATGACAACTTTAGCGATAGCTAATGACTTACAATTCTGTCCTTTTTTGTACAGAGCACAGCTTCCCAATCTGACTGTATCTCCTGCTGTTCTGAGGCAGAGGAAATTGGAACCAAATTCAAATTATTTCAAAGCTTTTCTGCCTAATGCATTGATCAAAGCACAGCCAGCCCGGCTGGGTGTCCCAGACAGTTACATTTCATGTGGACAATAATGCCATTGGCCCACACGTGACTAGTGTGTGCTTTAGGGAACAGCCTCTAGGGATAAGCTTGCCCTTTTTTCCAATGTAACAACTATTAAAAAAAAAAAAAGTTTTGGCTGTGTATTGCACATCATATCATCTCCAGGCAGTCTAAATAAGTAAATTACAGCATTAATGTGGACAGTAAGTAGTTACTAATGTAGGTTTAGATAAACATTGTAATGGTAGCTGGTTGGTGTTAAAGAGCAGCAGTATATAATTTGTGAAGGTGCATGTTTAAACCCCCTGGAAAACACAGACCCTTTGGAATCTGAACTTGATTTGAACCTCCTTTTCTCACAGAAGGGTCAGGAGGAAGAGAATTGGCATCATCACTAACCCTATTTTGTAAGCTACCCAGTTACCATCCTCTCACTCCCTCCATTATTTCCCTCTGGGGGGCCTGAATATGGCACTGAGAGGAGAGAGTAAAGCAAACAGGCACAGACATAGAATTGAAGAACAAAAAGGTTCTGTGGGACAGCATCACCAGAAGAATAAGTGGGCAAGTTGGGAAAATTTTAAGTCCAGAAGAACACTTCAGGAGTGAGTTCAACTAACCCTTTTAGGGACCTGCTATGTGTCCACCACGAGGATACAGAAAGTAGAACTAGGAGCAGTGGACAGATGTTGCAGCTCAAAGTAATGATTTTTCAATCTATAGAATTGTTCAGAAACATAACTGTCCTGTATTATAGTGAGATCCCTGCAATTATAAGCTTGAAAACAGTGGATTGTTTCAGAGGAGACTATTATATCAGATGCAGGTTGGCTAGTTTATCTCTAGGAAACCCCTCCAAATAGAAGATTCTTTCAGCATAGTTTTGGTGTAGAATAGAGCTGCTGTCAATAATCCTGGCCTTCCATGGTTAAGGAATTAAGGTTAGAGATACTAACTTTACTTTTTCCCCTATTCTCCTCTGCCCATACCATCAACACAGAAAGTAGAACAAATATGGGTGAAGTTCATTCAGTATATTCCAGACAGGGAAAATGCTTCCAGAGATGAAACAGCTAGAATCCTCAAAGGAGGATTGTGAGAAATCAGGCACTCAACTGCCGATGTGATGGTATTTGGAGGCTTTAGGAGATAATTAGGTTTAGATGAGGTCACAATGGTGGAACCCTCAGGATGGGATTAATGCCTGTATAAGAAAAGACACCAGAGAGCTTGTTCCCTCTCTCTCTGCCATGTGAAGACAGTGAGAAGGCAGTCCTACGCAAGCCAGGAGGAAAGCTCTTACCAGAACTCAACCATGCTGGCACCCTGATCTTGAACTACCAGCTTCCAGAACTGTGAGAAAATAAATTAGTGTTGTTTAAGCTACCCAGTCTATGACATTTTGTTATGGCAGCCCAAGGTCAGTACTATTGTCATTCTCTTTTCACATGAAGAAACTGAGGGGTAGAAAGCTTAAGTGTCTTGCCCAAGACAGTTATACTAGTGACTAGAAAAACTGGGATTCCAATCTAGGCACACTGCATCCAAAGCCTTTGCTTTTTACTAGAGTGATTTACTGGCAACTCATAATATATGTATCCTTACTATGTTTTCCAAGTCTTTTCACCTACTGGTTTACTCATTCTTCACAACCCTGTAATATAGATAGAGCAGACATAATTTTATTTTTGTAGATGAGAAAATGGATGTTCTGACAGTTTAGGTGGCATGGCCAAGCAGAAAACTGTGACTCTAGGGGCCAAGAGAACCAAGACTAGATTAAAAACAACTAGTCATCTTCTAAATTGAGATTGCATGAATGTCATGAGATTGGAGCCCGTGAACACTGACTCTAGTCACTAGAATACAAATTCCGTGAGGGCAGGGATTTTTGTGTCTTTGTTAACTATTGTACACCCAAAACCTAGAATAATGCCTAATATGAAGAGAGTACTCAATAAATTATTAAACATTAAATAAATGGATCAAAATATGGCTTAAAATCCTGAGGTCAAAACAGTGCTGAGTGAAAGAATCTTTTATTCCAAATCACAAGTTTAATTATTAATCTATTCATTGCTTTATTAATCATTCATTTAACAATTGTCTAGAGTTAACTATAGACCAAGCATATAGTTCTATTTAATATTTGCTATCCTTTTCCAATCCATGTTCTCTGAGACTGTGCACTTTGAAGTATCTTGCCACTGAATATATTTGAGATGCATCTTAGGTAGAAACATGTCTTTTAGATCAAGAAAAAAGGGCGAAAAAGTATAGATCCAAGAAAGGAAGAAGGTTTATGTCATTAACCAAAGCATAATTTTAAAAACATAGAACCAATCAATATGAAAGTTCATTTCTCAGCATACTCTCTCGTCTTTTTTATCTGATTAATTGATTTTCTTCTCCATTCACTTTTTCTTTATGAGAATGTGTGTTTTCAGTAGGAAATTGTGAGGATATAGTGAAAAGTAATACTATAAATATATTATCTGATAAAAGTTATATTAACTTCATTTCAGCCCCACACTTAAAATCCAGGAGATAAAGAATCTTTCCCAGCATCGCTGGACTGTGTTCTTTTGTTCTAAATCCCATTCTGAAGCGGTGCAGCTTCCAAGGCCTAATTTGTTTACTTTCATCCAAGCAGATGTGGTCGTTTGGGCTCTACTTAATCACAAAATGAGATTTTTGTATACGTATTTTATTTCACCTAATAAAGTGATGTTTGTAGATAGACTATTTTGCTTTTCACGTTATGTAGATATCTTGGAATTGTACCACCCACGGTGTCCCCAATTCTGTCATGCACAGATGCTCAATACACTGAACACCACCATCTATAGAGAAGTAATTAGCCAGCATCAGGTTGCATTGGAATCATTTCGCTGCACTCTGATTCACCCTTAAATTGTTGTCTTCTCTGTACATCATGAGCTAAGCAAAGCTGTTCTTCAAGTTTAGATGCTTTTTTCCTCCTCTCATTCTTCAGGGCAGTACTTTAGAGAAGAAACAGGCACTTTAGAGAGCAACTTCATTTTCAAAAATAGATGAAATAAAAACAGAGCCACAAATCATACACACGGTTGATTTCTGTTGCTAGGATGTTTCAGCCCCTGTTTTACTTATTAACCAGTGCTGTCGGCAGAGAAAAATAGGACTTTGAGAAAACCATTGGAAATTATAAAGCCAAATGCCAGTCAAACTAATAATAACCAATCTTGCCAAAAGAGATTCCAAAATCTCTGTTTTTCTGTGCCTGAAAAATTCCTCTCAGAACAGGTGCATAAAGTTGCCCTAACTTGGTCAGGCCATCTAGCTAATTAATGAGCATGTTGAGTTCTAGGAATAATAATAAAAATAAAAACAAACATATATTACTCTGTCCCCCTATAAGGACACTGAGAGACAGAGAAACTAAAGTAATCTGCCCGGGGATACATGACCAATCAGTGTAAAAGCTGGGATGTGAACCTGGGCCCTTGGGCTCAAGTCTACAGTCTTAACAAATATACAATGCTGTTCTTCATGTGGAATCAAGATCTCAGAATGGCACAGGCAGGAACTATTAAAATAAACTATTTAGGTTGAATAATATGAAAATGCCAATATTTGACAGGTTTTGACCTAACAAATCTGTAGTTTTATATTGTACAACCTAATGGTAACTAAAACAAGGGACTAAGCACACATTTAAGAGGCTTCTGCTCTGGGTCAGAATTTGTGTTCTGGGGTATAGCTGGAGTCAGTATGATTTGGTAGCAGAGAGGGAATCTGGAGACCCAAATTGTCCAAGTGCCATTGCTAATATTGATTATTCAGTTCATCCCCCTAGACTTGTCTTTTCATCTATAAAATAAGTAGATCTCAAACTTTTTAGACTGTAGTACACTTAGAGTAAAACATCCTGTATCTATCCCAATCATTTCAATTTTCAATGGCAAACAAAACCATTGGTTATGAAAAATACGACTGTAAAAGCAAAATGTGGGTGTGAGGAGAATTATGTTTGCATATGCTTTAGCAGTAGGGATACAGCTGATTTATCTTTGAGTGTACATATGTCTTGAAGCCTAACTTATTGTAAAATATTAGGCCAAAATATAGTCGATACAAATTATATATCATCAGGGTTAACAAATTTATTCACAACAAATAGAAGGCATAATGGTAAATGTAAACTAAACTAAATTTATAATTAAAAGCAAGAATAGTAGTAATTGACAACTATTACCTAATCAAGAAAACACTGAGCATGCAGTAGCTTTTTAAATCCCCAAATTCGGGGATTTCCACCTTTCTGCCTGTGCAGTAGAGAAGCTGTGTGACCTCGCTTTCCTGATACAATACCAAATTAAATCCTCAGTAAACTCTAGTAATGAACTAATTTGAGTACTAGATCAATAATCCTTAATAAATCACTCAATAGTTACTGCTCAGCATCTCTTGGTTGCATCTGAAAATAGATACTGATAAAATTGCAAGTGATTTCCCTGAAAGAACCAAAGAAAAGATTTAGGTGGCATGATTGTGATGCTCTCACCTTCCCTCCTGCCTAACCCTCTCCAGTGGGTTAGGTGATATAATATCAAACATTTAAAAAAACACTCAAAATAAAAAAATATATTTACTTTAAAACTCAGGACACACATGAACAAAGCCCACTTATATCAGTGCAGTTTGTGCTCTACTCAAAGGTGATAAGACAAGCAGGTGAGTGGGGGCTAATGCCTAGAAAAAGTTCCGTGTACCTGGTGTGGGGTATCCTCTGTGTGTGTGTGTGTGTGTGTGTGTGTGTGTGTGTGTGTATGACAAATATGTATGGATATATTAATGTACATATACATTATGGTACACAGGCAACACGATTAGACAATGACATAAAAGTTTCATGAACTAATACTCCTACCATGTGTATGACCCTCTGATATTTTCTATTTTATTTGCATAAAGAGAAATATTGATCAAGATATAGTAAATTGATTTTGCAATCTTCTTTTGGTTTGTGATTTGAAAAACACTACTCTTAAAGAATGTTACCCAGATCATGCCAGATATGACTTCACTATGACCTCCATGGACAGCATAGGAGCTTTTTCTACCTTAGAGAAATGAAGTGAGATCTTTCTCACTTTAAAAAGTAAGAAACAAATGAAATACAACACATTTGGATATTCCTTGGATGAAGGAGTTTGAAGTTGTGGATTATGGGAAAAGATGGCTAGAATTGGGGATAGTTGCCTGGGACAGAGAGAAGTGATTGTGGTGAGGGGAGGAAGAAGCCGGGAGAGTAAGTGGCGGTCCTCCAGTATTTGAGCAGCGAAAGTAACCAGATGTTGGAAGGACTAAGCATTTTTATCTATGGCTCCTAGTGCTCAGGAGGCTGAATGAATGAATATCCGTTTCCTAGGAGCCACTAGCTATGTCCCAGCTTCTGTGCTAGACACTGCAAATAAAAAAAAATAGCAAATATAGTCAAGTAATCTTTATGCAATGTTTTTCCAATGATGAGATAGTTAAACATGCCTAAAGACTTATGCAAATCGACAGAGATATCATCTGCAGTATCAGATGAGAGATGATCAATTTTGTTAAGCTTATTGAATGGTTTTATTAGTGACTCACATAACCCCTTATTTACCAGGGTTGCCATTTGAATCAATTTCTAAACACTTTTGAGTGTTCACTACTGTGCAGAAAGTGGTTCACTTATGGAAAGGGAGATGCCCTCAGAATATGAGCTTCCAGCTTACTACCCAAGCCAAAACATGTCCCAGTGCTGCCCGCCCCCATTTTTGTCCCCACCTGAAGCATGAAACTATAAAAGAGCTTCCATCTGAGCTTGAAAGGAGCCTTTTTAAAATTCTAGCTTTAGAAATTTTTTTCTTGAGAAAAATCAGTAAGCTTTCCTATTATTTTAGATTATTGAATTTGCAGGAAAGCACACATGGTAATAAATACATAAATCTCAATTTCTCACAAAGTCTGAGTAATGAAGTCTTGGTTTTATTGCCTTTGGGCTCTCACCAATTTCTTTTGAACTCTAAAATAAATCCACTAGAAGTTGTGATCCCCATCATTTCACTATATGGAAAATTCAATGTTAAAACTTGTTTGGGGTGATCTGTGAGTTTATTATCAATGTGTTAAAGTCACAGAAAGACATATTTTGGTCCCATATAAAACTGAATTTCTAAATGTAAGAGCTACCTCAGTAGGTATGAAGCTCCCCAACATGAGAGACATTCAATAGTCTCTTTTGAAGGCATCTGGCTGGAGTGAGGAGAGAGATGTTACTCAAAATTACCATTTATGAATACCTTCATGTCAACCTTGAGATTGTATGTTTTGATTAAACAGTGACTTCTCCAGCCCACAACTGGCTTCTTTTTCAAAAAAGGGCTTCCTATACATGCCTTCTGGAATCACATCTCAAAATACAAAATGGATTTCTCCTTAAATAAATGTATTTTTAAAGTATCAATTAGACCTAAATTAATCAGCGAGTACCTTTCAGTCTCTTCTGACAACATTGCCATAGCCCAACAAAATCAAATTATTAATGGTAACAATCATGATTAATATCAAATAATAACAAAGTATTAATAACATCAATAATTGTTGGTTCTATAAAGCAATTTAATTTTCTGATACAAGTTGCTTGGTTTCTGAGCTGACGTGGTATAAACTATAATACTGTCTTCTCAAATGAAGATATATTTAAATGATCATATGTTTATTTAGCATTAAATGAATCTGTATAGAGATGGGTAACTCAGAAATAGGCAAAACACGCAATTATTAAGACGGATAAAGGCTGCCAACTCAACTTTGCTCAAAATGGAGTCTAAAGTTTGAAAGCTCCACTGAATTGACCACTGTGGAGTTCCTTTGTACCTGCAGTCCTGAGAACCATGATTGTGTATTTTTCAGCTCCCAGAGAGGATGGTGAAGACTGGTCAGGCTGGTTTGAAGAACTGAATGCAAAGTGGTGTGATTTATAGTCAATTTTGGCAGGTCCTTCAAGTGTGTACTGTCCCCAAGCCCCAGGGTTTAAGTGCAGGGCCGAGGAAGACCTGTAAGACCAGGGATGATTAACCTGGGGAGGCTTGGGGTGTTTCTTTTTCAGGAAGGCTTAGGCTATCCCACACAGAGGTTGTTATGGTTTGAAATATGTTTTTAGGAAGCTCTACCTTTGCTTTTGATTCATTAACTGTCACTTAAGTACCACATGAAATTCTGCCTAATAAGGTCCTCTTTCCTCTTTTTGCTTTGGATCTGAATGGAAGATATCCAAAATTAAATGTTGTTTTTAGAGTTATTTACAGAATAATTATAATACTATCCTTAGTGGCAATGAATGTCAAAACATCAGAATTTAAGCCTCCTAATTTTGCCTGTTAAGTTGTTGATCCACAAGAAAGATACACTTTTCAGATTTACACACCCCTCTCCTGGGCGAAACTGTTCCTGACCTAGCATTGTCTAAAATAATTTAAGAGATCTTCGTGGTACAGTACTTTGGAAGTTACCTACCTAGAAGTATTATTAACAATGTTTATAATCATGCCTGTATTGTAGAAAGAACAAAAAAACAGGACAACAATATTTTACCAACCTTAATTTATTCCTGAGCAAGGCAACTGTGTGGTACTATTTTGCAAACACTGGCCTAAGGGCTGTGGAGTTCCTGTTCAGTTTTACTATAAAGTGCAAGGTCCAAATGGGCTCCCAGGAACTGAACCCATTTCATGGAGGAGGACCCTCTGATTCAGGCCTAAGCCAAGGGTGTTGCTAGCATGACATTGCCGAAAGTAGGGGAAGGATGGCTCCTTGCCCCAGAGCTGTTCAGATGTGTCCAAGGATTTGTGCTGAGTCTTCTGTTGAAACCAGGCCATCAGAAATGCTATGCTGGGTCATACCAGTGGTACCTTCAGCCAAACAAGGATCCAATACATTACAGAGTAATATGAGAAATGCTAGAATAAGGGGTATGTAGGAAATGCTGTGTGAAGAGCTGAGTGGTCATTATCTCAGTTCCCGTAGGCAGCAGTGTTTGTGTTATAAAAGAATGAATAAAGTGAGTAGACCAAAAGGAAGAAAGAGCCGTCTGTACAGAGTCACTAAGTTTTCCAGGAAGAAGAGGGTGAGACGAGAGGCTGTTAGGAGAACAAAATTGTGAAGGAGGCATGTGCTTTACCAGGAACATGGGCTTTATGCTTTAGTTAATGGAGAGTCGGCAACGGATTTTGACAGAGGAAAGACAAAACCAGGTGAGCATATTAGAAAGAGTCCTCTAACTGCTGGTTTGGCTGATGCATTGAGGGAAGGTGACATAACAGGGAGGGAACAAGTTCGGGGAGAGCACCTTTCATGCCAGTAGCAGTGGCAGCAAAGAGGGACATACAGACTAGAGAAATACTTTGCAAAGTAAAATTGACAGCATTCTGATGCCTGATTAGATGTGGAATTGAGGTTTGAGGCAGAAGTTTCTTGCTTAGATGGCTGAACTGATTCTATTGACAAAAACTTTATGCCCTTTAAAATCCACAAATTTGGTGAAACCTTCTCAAATCTGTAGTATGACTTCAGCTGTGTAATAGTTCTGTGGCATATGACATTTGTACTAAACTTTTAACTTTACGGAACATTTCCTTTTGTTTGATCTCACTACATACACAGTTTGACAGGTGAAAAAAACAAGTGAAAGTGATTTCACTAAAATCACCCAGCTGGATTTGGCCAAGGTGGGACTAGAACCAAGTCTCCACACTCCCTAGGCTTAAACTTTAAATCAAATCACAATAGGAAGCAGTGAGCTTTGGAAAAGCCACAAAGAAATCCCGGGAGCTTCTGGGAAGGAAGAGGTGGCTGGCAGGTCAAAGCAGAGCAAGGTGATAATGAATGTTCTGGGCCTTCCAGATGTATATATTTACACCACTCACAGTCCAAATGCATCCTGTTGCACTAGAACCGCTGAGTTTTCCCTGTACGCCGCATTAGCCACGGGTGGAGGGGAGTGGAAGGTGAGGAGGGACTGGCCGACAATGGCTGTGAATGACAACCACAGTGGCCTCTATGTAGGAGAGTCCCTGGAACCCTGGGTCTGTCAAGTCTCCTGTTTGTTCAGAGGGTCCTGTGTGGCTTACTAATCAGCATCACGCCCAAAATCTGTGCCCAGGCAATCTCTACCAGGGAATAAGTGGATTTGTTGATCATGTTGAGTGAGATTCTCTATTCAGAGGCTAGGAAAATAAGCCTGCTCAGTTTGAAAGTGGTAGAGGCTGCTCCTATGTAGTTAAAACAACCCAGCACCTCAACCTCAATGAGCAGAGATGGAAAGTCCTATCCTTGCAAAAATCAGAAATTCTCTAACAGAAGTAATAGAATCATTTTGCAATGGTGGAAGAGTCATTTTGCATTCTTTTTTATCCATGTTGGTGACGGGGAAGAGGTAAGACACTTGTCTTTGAAGAGACAGACATTGGTAAGCAGGAAGAGAGTTTTTATCCTGCATGTGTCATTACTATCTTTCTAGGAGCCAAAAGGGGCAATGGTTTCAGGATGCCTGGAGAGAAAAAGAGGCCCTTCGTGATGAAAACTCCTCGATGCACTCTTTTCTTTTAAGGCAGACCTGATGTCTGTCTCACAGGCCCTGCAATGACTGCATTGCCCTAGAGATTATCTTCCACCTGGAGCTGACTAACTTGGCAAATACCTGTGTTTGACAGAGAGATCTGTAGGTCTGTAGTTGTGCAGCCCTCATCCTTCTGGGAGGTTTGCTTAACTGCCTCCCTCCCTGGCTCAGGAGCTCACCTGGTTTCAGCATGTTCCCGTGTCATCTAGACCTGTCACTGGCAGACTCAATAACTAACTGTAAAATAAATGAGCAAAATACTGCTTTAAAAGAAAATTCTTTTTTTCCTAATATTTTTGGAGGGAGAGGGAGAGAAATTCATACAGAAAAATGCAATGCCACACTGGTAGGTGTGGTTTAAACAGACCATGGTTAGTTTCCTGATCCAACCCAAAACGCTGGAGACTCCCACATCTTTCAGACCCTTCAAGGGCAGCTTTTCTGTCAAGACCAGTGAGAAATTTTAGCATGAACCCCATTTTATCCCTGAAAACCACTTTGAAATTTTTTTTTGGTCTTCAGACAATTGAGCAGATTCAACCTTTCAGTTTTGTTTTCCTAGTGATAATTTGCTTGTGATGAACATATTTACAACTGATTTTTTAAAATAAAACATTTACACTGAAATGACTCCCCATCTCAGGTGAGTTTAATTGACTCCTGTTTGAGTTTTTTAAAACAATCATAGGATTTTCTAGCCTGTGCACTTTAAGTGTAATAAATGAAATAACAGGGAAAATGAGTGGGTGGTTACCATAGTGACCATAACAGCTGATTTGAGTAGCATTAGATAGGGCCAGGAGACAGTGCCATATTAAACCGAATTGCAGTGATGATCAAGCAGTAGTTGAGATGGGAAATTAAAATGTCCTGGCTCCACTTACCAAACAATCAATCAATACATGACTAATGATATCTGCCCCTTGGCTTCAAATGCATGTACTGTGCGGATCAAAACAAGAGTCTTTAAGCATATTTGGAAAATGCATTTCGGAAGAAATAAAAATCATCCTGATTTTCAAGTTTTAGCCATTTGACGTAAAATATCAAGAAAAGCTTTAATCAACAAAATCTTGATGTTGGCATTTAGGTTTCATAGTTCAAAATAAATGAAGACAGGGATTAATTTCTCAGATTCAGGGTACCTTGTTTTTCACTTGGTTTTGCCACACAAAAAGGAGCGATTAGTGAAAGTCTGCCTCCCTAAACCTTCCCTTTTTGAATACTCTTCCCACCCAAAGGGAGGATTTAAGCAGGCATTTCCTGGCCTAAGGGAACCAGTAGATTCCAGCCCACAGCTGAAGAATTAACACTCCGCTGTGAATAACTTTGTTTACTCTCTTCTGCATTTTAAAAGAGGATACCAGGCTAATACTTCAGAGTTGGAATTTCAAACACCAGCAGCTAGCTGGAGGGTGGGATGGGATTTGGGGATAAAGAAGTCTTCCCGGCTCCCTTCAGTGGGCTCCCCAGGCAAACTTCCACCTCTTCCACTTTTCCAGGGCTAAGGCCTTTTTACTGAGAAGAGAGAGAGAAAAAGGTGAGTGAGGCAGTCAACATCTGGAAAGTGATTTGTTACAGCTTTTTAAAGAGTAGAATGGAGAATGTAATTCCATCTTTTAAATTGGCCCTTTTGTGTTGCAAAGCATCTTGAGCTAGTTCTGCCCCTCACCTGGGAAGGTGGCCCTACCAGCTTCACTCCCAACAGGCTTTGGCCACCACTCAGGAGCGTCAGGAGGTGTGTGTTGCTTGGGCGGAGCTTATATACCCTGCAGTTCAACCAGGAGGAGCGAACAGGGCTGAATTTGGGAAGCAGCTGCCTGCTATGCTGAAAACCCCTGGAAACTGGCTAAGGAGCTGCGGTGAGAATCATGCTGCTTTTCTCAGACCCATTTCTCTTGACAGACCATATGGGGGAGTGTGGCCAGTAAACTGAAAAGAGGAGGGCAGATTTCCCTCCCTTTCCTTCCTAGACAGCAGTGCCTGCCGTTTCTCAGCACCCACTGCTCTCAGGCATCTTTGCAGCTGCTCTGCTTTCATGTCTATTGCTATCTGTGTTCTGGGAGAACAATAATCAGTGTTTTTTTTCTCTTCCTCTGCCTCAGTGCTGCTTAAAAATCACACTTTGCAAGTTTGATTCACCACTGGCCTTTTCATAGTAAGTCTATCTCATGTGAACTGCTAGTGCTAAATCTTTTGATATTGTATATCAGGGAGAGAGAGAGAGAGAGAGAGAGAGAGAGAGGGATAGATTAATTCAGGAATGTGAAAGTCTTGCTGCAGACTTAGATGGGTTCCAGAAATGCCCGTATCCACATCGATTTCAGACCACATTAATTTCAGATCAGATATTTTAGGGGCAGGGAGAGAAAGAAAGAGATATTCAGGAATGTGAAATTCTTGCTGCAAACTGAAATGGGTTCCACAAACACCTGGATCCACATCGCTTTCAGATCAGATATTTTATGCATGTGAGTCCTGTTCAAACAGAAGGCAGAACCTGCTCCGGGAGAGCCTAGTTCTCATTCAGAGAGGCAGATTTACATGTCAGAAAGAACCAGATAGACTTGAATGTTGAATCCTGCTTTCACCAGTCATAAGCTATGCAAACCTGGGGAACCACTAAACTTTATGCTTTTAGTTTAATCATCTGTAAAATGGGAATTATATTACTTTGTAGAGGTGTTCAAAAATTAGCAGTTTTATATGGAATGCTAGACTCTAAGATCCTCCGGAGGGCATGGTTCCTTTATTTGGGGCCACACAGTTAAGTAACTAGAAAAGGTAATTTATTAACTATCGTAGTTTAGTAGTTAAGAATGTCAGCTCAAATTATTCCACCTGAGTTCAAATCCTAGCTCTCTCATGATTAGCCTAATAACATAAGCCTATTTCAATGTCTATAAAATGATAATAGTGGTTGTAATTATTTTGTAGATTTTTGAGGACCAGAAAAGGTAATGCTTCATAGGTAAAGAGTAATACTCCTTAAATGTCAGCTGTTATTACAAGGCAGGAGTCTGACTGTGGGGCTAAGTAGTTAGCATCCTGGGACTAAATTCACCTCGTTTGTTGTTTTGTTTTTTCATGAGAAGTTGGATGAAATGAATCCTAAGGAACCTTCCTCCTCTTAATAGCTATATTCCTAAGTACCTCCGCATGTATGTCACATAGCCACACATCTTCCTCCGTAGGAGCCATAAATAAAAAATGTAAACATGTTTTATGATAGAAAAACAATCCGATATAACATACATTTTGGACTTAAAAATTACAGCCAGCTCATAAAGCCACATATGTCCCTTCATACGCTCCTATGACTTTTTCTTAAGAGCATATATTACGACAACCCCTGACGATACTCTGCATTTCCGTGACATAGAAATTTGCATCTAAAAACTCTATAATGGCTTTAAGAGAGTTTATTAACACAAGTTGGCTAAACGTGACACTCATTAGCATTTCTAGTTTCTGTATGATTTTTGAATGCATTCTGATGGCAGCTAATATGTACCTGGCATTACAACAGAGCAGTTGGCAGCCGGTCTAAAAACCAGCCCAGAGCCACGCCTCACCCTGCCCCTGGGGTGAGGAAGTAAACTTGCTGGACTGGAGAGATTGGCATTCTCCTCAGATTTGGAGCTCGCCCCCACCAGCACTTTCTTTGCTACTTATTCTCCCCAGATCCCCCTGCCAAATTTCCTTCCACAACTTCCCTAAAGCCTTTATGGGTCCTCTGAGCTAGGCTTGCACTCCCATTAAATGTAAAACAATTAATCACAGATTTTTAGAATGAATTTGTTGATGTAAGACCACCATGAGGGCAAGGGCTGTGTCTTCTGGTGCTTGGCACTTAACACAGGCTGTCCTTACTTTGCGTGACAGACAGCACCAGACCATAAAAATGGCATCGTAATAATGAGAAAAATTATTATTCGCCCATGAACTTTCCGGTTTCTGTCACAACATTAAAACTCTCTTTTTGTTGGTTATAAACGTAGAAGGAAATGAAAAAACAGTAAAATAATATTTGCTTAGAACACTGTTATTTAAAATATTAGAAACATTAAGAATTAAAGTGTTTCATTGCTTCATAAAAATGAGTGGTTTTAACAGTTCCTGCCTTTTTTATTTGTCAGTCATACAACTTATGATACTGAGCAAACATCTTTTATATGCGTTGGTGAATTGGCATACTTTTTTCTAATCAGCTTTCAACCTTTATCCTTTGCACTTTTAGTGTTATGAAATATCTACAAGAGTTCTTTAATGTGAAGTTTATTGCCAGTATCATTGCCTCTGAGACATCTTCATTCTTTTCATCCCAGCCATTTCCCTTGTTTATATTCATAAGTTTGCCTTTGCTGAGTTTCTCTGGCTGCATATCTGGAATTTCTCAAGGTGTGGCACTGTCTAGATTCCCATGGTCAGCTATATCTTTTATAATTCATTGTCCCATTTGAATTTCACTGACAGCATTATCACTTTTTATTTTCTTGTTGCACTTTCATCATTGTTGACAGAGTTCCTCTTTCAACTATCCATTTTTTAAAAATGTCACGTGGGTTTACGTCATGTAGAAACAAGGAGGCAAAACGAGTCCACGCTTTGCCGTCTGTGTGTGAACTGGGTAACAGGTGCTCAGTGACCAGTCACTGACAGACCTTGAAAGAACTGACACGAGTCACTGATGGTGACGCATGTGTTATGTAGGAATCTGTGAACCAAAGAGCTACTAGCAAGTTTGGACTTTATGCAATAACATATACTTCAGTAGCTGGAGTTTGAATTGTGTTGTTGGGGTACTGGAGCTACTTGATTAAACCATTCTAATGGAAATTCATGCATCCTGGAGCCCTGCAAATCACAAAATGCCTGTAGTTGCTTGATAATGTGTCTGTTGGATGAATAAATGAATGAACTTGTAGATTCACATTGATCTGTTTTGCAGCCTCAGTCGCCTTATAGTTGTGCCCACAACTGTCTTCATTCTTTTCCTGCCCATATAAGCTGTCCAAAATAGCTGGTTAAAATATGTCTGTTAAAATCTGGCTTTAAACAAGTCACTGACCCCTGAGACTCGTGTTTCTCATGCTAAAGGCCAAGATACTTCGTTTCTTATCAAAATTCTCCCTTCCTCAGTACTCAGCTCTCCACCTCTGAAAAGAATTAATCTGATCAACAGAAATAGCCACAGATGCTCAAAAAACTCTCAGGGCCCCAGGGTAGGTTTTTTTCTTCCTCTGTGAGAGGAATATTTGGCAGAGGAGGACTCTTGAACAATACTTTCACCAGGATACTCAGACCCAATGGGCAACAGGAGCAAGAGAGAGGGGTCCTGAGTTAGAGAAACTTCCCTGGCCCCCTTCTCTCACTATTGTAAAATCTGGTAATTAAAAAAAAAAAAAAATTGAGGAGGGCTGCAGGAAGGACTCAAAGATTGTCCTGAACATTATTTAGTTTTTTTTTTTTTTTCTTTGAGACAGAGTCTCACTCTGTTCCCCAGGCTAGAGTGCCGTGGTGTCAGCCTAGCTCACAGCAACCTCAAACTCCTGGGCTTAAGCAGTCCTTCTGCCTCAGCCTCCCAAGTAGCTGGGACTACAGGCATGTGCCACCATGCCCAGCTAATTTTTTCTCTATATATTTTTAGTTGTCCAGATAATTTCTTTCTATTTTTAGTAGAGATGGGGGTCTCGCTCTTGCTCAGGCTGGTTTCAAACTCCTGACCTTGAGCGATCCTCCCACCTCGGCCTCCCAGAGTGCTAGGATTACAGGCGTGAGCCACTGAGCCCGGCCCATTATTTAGTTTTTGATCTCAATGAATGTATATTCCAAGATGCACTATGAATTCTGGAGACATGTAACCAGTTTCAGTGTGGTGATTACTAGCACTGGCTTTGTCAGATACGGGTTCAGGGTGGGATCCGTCACTTCCTAGCTCTGTGAGCTTCCCCGAGTTACTTTGCTTAGTCTTGACTGAGCCTCAGAGGCTTTCAGAACCTCATTTCTCCAAGTGTAGATTGTAATATTTACTTGCCAGGGCTTTTGAGAGTCTTGAACAAGATAAAGAATGCAATGCACTTGGAGTAGTACCTTGGGTGGAGTAAGAGCTTGGGAAACAGAAACGATTTTAGTTACTTAGGCATAATTTGAGTAGATGTCATTCTTTTCACTAGGATTGTCTTGACCACAGTGTGCAGAGTTCTGGTTGCAGAGTCAGAGTGTAATATACAGGTGGTACTTGATGGAAGTTATCCAGTCGGTTTGTGGGAAACCAAGGCTAAGACCTGTGTTTTCTCCTGCCTCCTTATTGACTGGCATTTGGTGATTAAGAAATTGCATTATATTCTTCCTTTGTAGAGTCAGCCTCCCAAATTCCTTTTAACAACTCCTGTGGGTGTGTTCAAAGGCATTTTCAAAGCTTACAAGATCCAGACACTCAAATCACATAGTGACAGGGCCCCTCTTGCCCGTCTGCTAACAGTAATGCCTCCCCTGGGTTCTTAGGCCTCTTGTTTCACATCCATTACAATGTGTCCCCACCACCATGTGCATACTTTTGGAGACTTTTTGAGAAAGACACTGAATAAGAGTCTCACTATTATGTCTGATGTGTGTGGGCCATGGCTCTCAGTTCTGGCTGTGCAGGGCATTTAAAAAGTATAGGTCTTGGGCTGGGCACAGTGGCTCACGCCTGTAATCCTAGCACTCTGGGAGGCCGAGGCGGGTGGATTGCTCGAGGTCAGGAGTTCGTGGCCAGCCTGAGAGAGACCCCGTCTCTACTAAAAATAGAAATAAATTATCTGGACAACTAAAAATATATATATAGAAAAAATTAGCCGGGCATGGTGGCGCATACCTGTAGTCCCAGCTACTTGGGAGGCTGAGGCAGTAGGATCACTTCAGCCCAGGAGTTTGAGGTTGCTGTGAGCTAGGCTGATGCCACGGCACTCACTCTAGCCCAGGCAACAGAGTGAGACTCTGTCTCAAAAAAAAAAAAAAAAAAAAGTATAGGTCATCCCAAAGATTCTGATTCATTAGAAAAAGTATAGGTCTTCCCAAAGATTCTGATTCATTAGGTCTGGAGTAGAGCCAAGGCACCTCCATTTAAAAAATGTTTCCCAGTGGAGGTACAGGCAGGGCCAAGAACTGCTGCTCTTGTGTCTGTAGGTACCAGAGTCCAAGACCAAAACTAGTCCCAGCTGCAGTTGTCTGAATGTGAATGTGACCTTCACTTGCTTGGAGATTGACCTGGCCTGGGAGATGCAAGCTGGCCCTGCAGTGTGTTAGATTCTTTTTATCCTAGGACCACATTTTCCTCAGTATGTCTTCTTAGAGAGTAACCCCTCCCTCTCATCTTGACTAAACTTTTTATAGCAGCTGCCTAACTGGGCTCCCTGACTTCACCTCCCTCTCAGCCTCTCAATCCACTCTCCACTCTGCCAACAGAGTTACCTCCCTAAAATGAGAAAGAATAGCCACAAAGACTGTTTCTTGTTTCCAGAGCATGAGATATTTCTTAACACCTGCATCTACATTGTTTCCCTGCCTGAACATCCTTATTCCAATTCATAGTAATAATATTACTCTCATAAATAACAAAAAGTTTTTTATTTGAAAATTTAATCTTTGCTAGATCCTGTGCTAAGTGTTCTGTATATACATATATGTAACAAACCCTTAATGACCTTAGAAGCTTAATTCTAAGACCTGCTCTACCCTCAGTTGTCCACAGCAGAGTGAGTTACACTTTCCTCTGTGCCCCAATAGCACTATCAAAGAATTTACCCTTTTGCATTTTAATTTATGTTTATGATCTATCTGTTCTCCCAAAAGCATATGCTGCAATTGTTTTTGTAACCCCCTGAGCATAATGCGCCACCAGAGGGAGTTAGGGAGTAGGTTTGAGGGTAAACCCACCTTCACTCCCAAAGAAACTCATGGACGGGAATGGTTCCTTTAACATTTTTTAAGTCATTGGGCACAGAAAAGATATATCCCAAAGGCTCTGCCTTTATACACAGTAATGTGACATAGCACCTGACTCCTAAGGCATTCCAAACCTCGGTCAGCAAGGCTGCCTACCTTTCTGTGTCAGCGGACCAGACCTCCCATCACACGACCACATCACTGGGTTCATTCTGTCTCTCACCAGAGAAGGGCTGGACTGCATTGCATCATCCATTCTCGGGGTGTTCTACCAAGGACAGGCAGCCAAGCAGGGCCATGAGTGTTTTTGTGTTCCCCCCACCCCGTGTTTTTACAGGCAGACACTGTAATCAGCTGTCATGATAGCTATAATCAATTAGCGCATGGGCTGTTTTTCTCCATCTGGACTAATTGAACAGTTGCTTTTGTTTTTATTTTTGTTTTCCCCTCGCTACTTCTTCTCCAACGGCTACTATTGGACCATGTGACTAAGCCCCCACAAAATCTTCAGCTGCTCCTCTTTCTCTAGCAGCCACTTTTAAGATTTGGCAGTAACTCATTAATCTCCACACAGATTTGCATTAGGATTAACATCTAGGAATCCTTACTTATTTGAAAAATATATCTAAGTGGGTCCTCTACTATTAAGGTGAAAAGCAAAAATTTAAACCCTCTAGACTAGATGAGTTAAAATTTAAATTTAACATTGCAGAGGATTACTTTCAATTTGTATTGGTGATGGTGGTGTTGGGAGCTAGCTATGTGCAAATCATGTCCTCTTTAGTTTCAAAGGAAAAATTTAGGACATTTTAATGTTGAAAGGCACCCTGAACTTCCTTGAAAAAAAAAAAAAATAGGAGCTCCATTTTATTGAAGAAGTTTAAGTGAAGTGTACAATTGGTAAAATCAAGAAGGGAAAGCTTGCTTGTATTAATAGATGAATAGCTAATGGGGGAAAAGAGGGGAGAAGTGGAGGGTACTACAAAACATATTTCTTTTGAAGCTGAGATTTCTCTTCAGTAAATCACAAGACAGGGATGTTTCCCTGACAGTAAGCCTAAGAACAGGGTTCTCAGAGCATTCAGAGGAGTTGGGCAAACATTTCAGTAACATTTCTTGCATGTGTATACAATTCTGTGTTCTAAGTTAAGGACAAAAAGAAAAGTAAGACCTAGACTCTGCCCTCAAGTAGCTTAAAAATCTAGTAGAAGCATTGTTAATGCTTTAATGTGTTTATAAAAAACTAAACACATTAAGGCATCAACAACTAAGTGAGAAAAATCAGTGTGATGGAGAAAAAAGGAAGAAGTGGAAATACAGAAAGAAAACATCCCTTTTCGGAAAGCTATTATGTGCACAAAAGAAAATCCTCCCTTGACCTCTTGATCTTCAGGTTTCTATCTTTAAAATGAGTGTAATCTGTGATAGTGACCTAATTCTTTTTTAGATACATTTTGAAGAGCAATTGGAGAGGACTTAGAAGTTTGTGCACCCCAACCAGAGGTATCCTATAAGTCCCATGTAAAACACAGTATATCTAGAGCAATGCCTATTGAACTAGTGATTGATTTTTATCATCAGCTTCTTATAAAACTTATTGTAGAACCCTGAAGTCCTTGTAGAAATGAGAAACTGGTATTAATCCTACTGGCCAGGTAGGGAGAGCCAGGGCCTGAGAGTGAGAGACCTGGCTGAAACCCCAGCACTTGCTGCCAGGGCTACTGGCTCCTTGTAGTCTGTTTTCATGGCTCTGCTCTCTTCATTCTCTTGTCTCTGTACTTAAAGCTCTGACTATAGATTTATTGATGTGTGGTTTTCTTCTGTAGAGGATTAAAATAAACAAAAAACAAAAAAAACAAAAACAAAAAACTGTGCCTTCCGACCTTGGGAGAGAGGACACTCACGGAGTTTTAAAATGCACTCAGCAGATCTTTATTGAGTACCTGCTATGTTTTGGGCCAGCCATAGTGCTAGGCATTGGAGGACAAATCAGACACGGTCTCCATCCTCACAGAGCTTAGAATCTAGCTATGGGGCAATTGCAATGCAATGTCATCAATGCTGTAGGGGTCTGATAGGCTGCTAGGAGAGGAACCCTTAACTCAGTTTGGTGAAATGGGCAGAGAAGACTTCCTGAAGAAGAAGTGTCAAAGCTTCGATGTAAAATATTAAGAAGTCAGCCCTAAAGCATGGAAAGGAGGACGAAGAGTAAGAAGAAAAATAGGACAGCAGGAAGGAGGTTTTAGCCTGTCCTAGCAAGTGAAAGTAGTTCAATAGGCAGGAGCTCAGGCAAGTATCTGGTGGAATCTGGATTGTTAGGGAGGGCCCAAATCACAGAAGGATCATTATGCCCAGTTGGAGTTGATTTTTAGTCTGAAGGTAGTAAGTCCAGTGAAACGGCCTTTTTCAAACAGGAAAGAGACAAGATTAATTCTGCCATTAGAAAAAAATCACATCTCTCTGGAGTGAACAGAGGACAATCATTAAGAAGACAGGGACAGAAATCACTGGTGTAAGAGGTGGAGAGGTCAGACGTAGGCCTCAGCTGGCTGCCTCCAATGTGGAATATCATAAGGATGACACTCATGGCTGTCCCCAGGCTTTTTGAATACAAGGACTCCCCTTTTTAACTACCCAAGAGTGGTTGTATTTTTAGGTTCTGTTGATAGATATAACATTTAAATTTAATGTATTATGTTTAATACACACTGTATTAATTATTCACATTGCAACCTATGTACATTTACTGCTTAGTAGGACATATATAAATATATAGGAGATATTCTTGATTCAGCATATGGAATGTTTGCTGCCTGGTGAATTGGAGGATTCCTTGCCAAAACACCAAGGATTCCTGATAGTTTTTGATCCTTAAACTTGGAACCAGAGGGAAGGAGTTAGAATTGTAATTATCAGCAGTAAGTGAATTAATCCTTTTTGAAAGGCTCCTATGATGATACCTATTACTCGTTGAGCTTACTGTATCCAGCAGCTTTACAAGTACTACCTCATTGTTCAGATGAAGAAACAGATGTTAACATTAGAGAGGTTCAGTAACCTGGTATGGCTTCTGACTGACATTTGCTTCAATACCTCCTGGGTTTGAATGGATTGAATGTTTGATTCCATTTCTTCCACTTACCATCAATGTGACCTTAGACAAATTAATCTCCAGTAGTATTAGTTTCCTCATGTATGAAATGGGTATAATATCTACCACTTGGAGTTAGATCATTATCAAAGTAGATAATGCATATAAAAAAGCTTGCTAACCATCAATAAACTGTCTCCTCACCATGCCTTCTTTTCTTCTAGCTCCTTCTTTATCTTTTCTCCTCATTTCCTCTGCATCTGCCTACATTTTAGTCTCTCCTCTTCTTCCTCAATTTTCCTTTTTCTTCTTCTTCTCTTTTGCTTAATCTTTGCATAATATTAAACTGATATATTTTAGAATTTATAGTTACACTTGTATTTTCTGTTCTTAAACAGCATTCAACAGTTTCTGTTCTGTTAAGATTTTGCTTTGAAATTGAGTTGTTTCGTTTCTGTGACCCTTAGAAAAACATGCTCCACTTGCACAACACTGACCTAGTAGTATGTTGTCAGGTCCACTCTGGCAACTTTACTTACTACACACTCTTGATACTCTAGAGATGAATCATCCACCTAATGCTCTGCTCAAAAGACATCTGTGTTCCTAGCCAATGCTCTCTTCATCCTTGCACATTCTCAAGTGCTCTGGCAAACACTGTATTCCTCAGTCAGAAAACAGTGAAGTCAGGTCTCCTGGGATACAGCCAGTCGTTGACAAAGCAGGTGCAGAATTACAGATGGTGCAATTGCCACAGTGCAGTAGTGTAGAGAGAGATTTCTAAAATGTTTTTTGGAATTTATTCATCTCTCATTTTAAAAGCATATTTCCATTGCATATTAAAATCTACAATAAAAGATTAATGAACAAAACTGGAATAATTTATCTTATAAAAATATATTCCTTATGCCAGTCTTTCCATGTGTTACCAAATAGCCCAACTCTCTGGTCTGGTTTTCAGGCCTTCCGTGATCTGGTTTCTATCATCATTTCATTCTTTCTTCCTGCTGCTCATATGGGAACATGAAACCCACATCAAAATATTTTCTTCTGCCTTCTCCTGAAAAATACTTTCTCATGCCTTTCTCCAAGTATTTGTGTTCCTGCTGCTTCTCTACTGCATTCTTCAAATCTCAGTTCAAGTCCTGCCTTTTCTGACTACTGCAAGTTAAAGTAACCAGATTCTGAATTCATCTAATGACATAGTGTGACTTACAGGGAAAATTTTGGGATCTAGAGCTTAACTGCCTAGGTTCAAATTCTTTCCTAGACCTTTTTACCTTCTTTGGACAATTTCCTTATCAGTAAGAAGACAGGATTTTAAAAGCTGTTTAAAGGATGAAAGTATAAAAACATGTGAAAGCATTATGTAATTGGTATGATAAATCTAGTATATTCCATTATCTTTTCCTTTTTATAGTTAATTAGGTTTGCAATTAAACAGATATTTACTGAACAATAAATTCTTTAAAGTAAAAATGCAAACACTCTATATCAAGGCTTCCGAAATAATTCTAACAAGCTCTTCGGTGAGCTGCTGTTGCTGCTGCTTTTGCCCCTGGAGCACACGTTGATTAGCAAGGCTCCCTGTAAGCCCTAATGCAAAGGCAGGCAATGAGAGCACACCCGTGCTCTTAGTCTAGATGTGGTATTTTCATGGTGACCTTCATCTTAGTGTCCAATTATGTTTTTCTGCCTACAACTTTCTTCACGACTGCAAAAGCTGGCTAGCTGGGTACTTATCTTGGTTGCACATAGATATTAGTCAGCCCAGGGTGCCACGTGTAATTACTTCAGAACAAATATAAAATTCACCAGGAAACTTGCAAGGCTCCTACAGGGTGAACTTGATCTGCACCAAGGTGCCTGCTGCATGATGATGGTCCAATGACTCACTTGACGTCAAGTCACAGACAGACGTCATCCTGTTACCCGGGAAGACCTCCTTTTGCAGCAAATGATGCCACAGAGGCATCTAAATAAGGAGAAGCACTGGGAGGCTGATTATCTGACTAACCTTGAGCAGTGCAGTGCCTCTACTGACCAGAGTGGTCATAGCATCTGCAGACACTGTCCCGTGTGATCTCTCTTTAAATAGCTAATCAGTGACATGTTGGCCTTTGCTGACTTGTCATCTTTATCTAGTTCTCCATGCGTGCACAAAACAAGAAAGTATGCATATCTGACTTTGAATTGTATCCTTTGACTGCACAGTTCAATACAGGAGTTGGCGACTGTAGGGGCTCTGGTTTTGTTGTCATGCATGCTCATGCTCTGGTTGTGTGGGGCCTTAGGCATGTCCCTAACTTGAGCATCAGGAATTGCATTTGTCAAAAGCAGTTGTTAGAATAAATGAGATAATCCATGATAAGTGTTCAGTCCAATTCTTAGCATACAGTTAGGGTTCCATAAAAAATTAGTTAGTTTATTAGTATTATAAATGATAGTCATTAGCATGCTATATTACTATATTGCATTTAGTTTTTTTTTCCAGGGTATATTGATATTAAACCATTCTACATGCTTTCATCTTCTTGTCACTATTGGAAAAATACTCAGGATTTGGAGTCAGAAAATTTAAATACAAAACTAAACCCTGAATGTCTTCCAAGTTGTAGTAACTACATGACTGTCCTTGTGCCAGTTACAAGCTTTGATTATGCCACCCACATCTGCAAATAGAAACATGTTATATGAACTGTTTATTGTTAATTAGTCTTTGATTACCCTCTTCTCTCCTCCAATACCCCTGCTATGTCTGCCTAAGAATTGCCCATCTTAGCACTTACTAACTTACACTTAACTGATCTGCTTTATGTGTCTTCTCCTTGAGTGAATGGAAAGTACCCTGTGGACCAAGGTTAATTCAGTCCTGATTTCACATGTGTTAAATAGAACAGTTCAGGACAGTGTACTCACCTCATATTCCTCTCTCATTTGCTTTCATGTGCTCCCGGGAGCCTGGTTTTCATCATGTTACATTTTCCCCTTTGTTTAATACCTTTCTCTAAAATCCTCCACAAAATGCCCACTCACAACAGTGATTGGTAAGGGGGAAACAGACCAATCCAGTGGAGTATGGGCAGCAATAGGGTAAAGCTAGAAAGGGGCTGGGAAAAAAAGCCTAGCCTGATTTTTAGAGGCTATATCTGTCATTTCAACAATTACCTACTTATGCTCAAATCCTTCTTTCTCCTGCCTTCTTCTGCCAAATGCCTAGGGAGGTCAGGTGTCGTCGTTACCTTAGAAATGATTTGGGGGAGATAGCTTCCAGGTACATCAACCTCTGCTTCCTAAGACCTGTATCAACAGTTAATTTCGAGAGTCAAGGTTCACCTTCTGAAGCAGAAGCCAAGACAGTTATGTAACCTGAAGTTCTTTGTTAAAAACAAAACCTGCAGATGCTCAGAAAGCTAAATTAAACTTCTGACTTACCGCTCAGCCACTAAGCATTATGGGCAGCCTAAAGAATATTGCCAGCACCAGGGTGGTAATTTTAATGATTGTAATGAAACAACCATGTTCATCTTCCAGCCAATATGATTTAAAAGTCTGCCCAGATTAGTTAGCCAGAAAGCAAGCTGAGGTTAAGCGAACTTTACAGTGTGGTTTGTGGCTTAATAGAGCAGTCTTGTTTTTAAAGAAAAATTATTTTGCAAAATTTGGTTCTAGGCACTCTGATTTGAGAACTTTTTTTCTCTTTTCAGGAAGACTCTTTCTTGATAAGGAGTTGCTTGATCTAGATTGAGAAGGGGGCCTAAGAGAATGAATATTATTGGTAGCTACCCTAGGACTCACACTTATCTTTTACCTTTAAGAGAGGACAGGAACCAGCATGGATTAAATATACATCACACACCAGGCACTCTGCTGTGTTCTTCCAATAAATCAGCAGGTGAAGTCAGGAAAATGGGCACCTCGTATTGAGACTATGAAAAACAGACTCAGACAAGAAGGAAATAATTTTTCCACCTAGTAAGTGGCAGAGCTGGGATGTAAACCAGGTCTTTCTCTCATGATCCAAAGACAATGCTCACTGTTCCCACACAAACTTGAGCATTGATCCTTCTACCACCTAGTTTCTTTCTCACTACCTGGGCTCCACATCCCATCAAAACAGCAATTCTACGATAGATCCTTCAGTCTTCAGAATCTAAATTTAGATAGTATTATAATTAAATAGTATTAGCTAAGCAAGTATTATAAGGAAAATATAGTACTTCAAGGAAATACATAGCTCTGTAATAAAAATAAAAAAGAAAATATTGTAACATTACAACAAATTTTGACCATATAACATGGTGAAAATATTAAATTTGGGAAGCACATAAAGCCAAGTATTAAATTTGTGATCATATTGTAGATGAATTCCCTAATTTCTGGCCTTATTTTATGGCTTCACATCTTCCCTAGGTTACATAGCTCTTTCTCCTCTTTATTTATAGTCAGAACTTGGGCCATTGATATTTTCTGCCTGGCAAATGGTAGTTAGTTAGCAACCTATATTATATTTACCTATTTTCAGCATTTGGGCTAGTGATTCTTGCCAAAAGCAGACATGGCTCATTGTTTCATTTAACATTCAACAAACATTTATTGAACACCACTGTGCCAGGTACTGTCCCTCTACCAGATACGTTGCGTTCTAGAGATTGTCCCATGTGTGCCACCATAGACATACCAAAGGTCCTTGGATCTAGTTTAGGAATTTTAAATATACCATAAACACAAACAGTATAAAATTATCATAATAGCTAATATTTATTGCAAGTTTGCCCTGTGCCAGGTACTAATGATGAAGGCTTTTAAATATATCTCATGTAATCATCATAGCAACCCTATAATGGAATACAACTAGTGTCATGCCTTTTTACAAATGAGGAAACTGTGGGTTAAAAAAGATTATTAAGTGGTTGGCTCAAGATCATATAACAAGTGAGTCTCAAAGATGGAACTCTAACCCAGGCCCATATGAGTCCACATTCTTAACCCTGTGTGTTCTGCCTTCCCGAAAATTTCATTCTGTTAGGGTGAACAAACATTGAACTATGTGCAGAGTGCTGGGATATAAAGATGATTAAGACATGTTTCCTGCTCTCAAGAACCACTAATCCACTGGGGGGAATGGACGCTCAGCCAGTCTTAGAAGCATTGTACACTTGTTATATGTCATACACTGCTAGGTACTAGAGATAAAGCAGGAGTAAGACACAATATCTGCCTTCAAGGAACTCTGGTCAAAGACAGATATAGAAATAGAAAATCCTAAGGGCAACTAATTCCTTTTTCCATTTTCCCGTTTAGGAGACATTGGATGCTTATAGGTACTGGGGGAGTCGGTTTTGTTCTGGGGCTGTGTAGCCAGTACTTCAACCTCATCTTCTGTCCTTCATTTACTGATGACCTCAGACAGACTACATAGTTCAAGAAAGCTATTTCCTCATATTTAAAATAGAGGTGAATTGCAAAATGAAAATACTAGTACCAAATAAAAATAATAATAAAATAGAGGTGAGCGTATGATCTATTTCATAGAGTTGATTTTGAGAATTAAGTGATAAAATGTATGGAAAGTGTCTATACTTGCTCAATACATGTTAGTTACTCTTGTTATTATCATGACTTCATATGGCTTAGAGAAATCTTAAGGGAGGTGTCACCTCTTGCACTCAGCCTGTCTTTTCTGCCAAACTAAGTCAAGGTGTTGCTACAGCAACCAGCTTCATGCAGGTGTAACTGATACCATCTTACCTCATCTTCCACACCTGTGTCTGCTTTCTGCCCAGTTGTCCACTCACCACCCTGGCATGCACAAAACTGGAAGTGCAAGGGTTTTCACACCCCATGTGGCAATTGGATGATTGGAGGGGAATAAAACTGACCAATAGAGGCTCTCCTCCTCATTCCTTAGGTATATAGTTCTGAATTATTAATACATTAAGTATGCTCCTCTTCTGGTCCTGGTGGAGTGAGTTCCAGTTGCCCACAACAGTGAATAGCTCGATGACACATCCTTGGATTGCCTTTCTCTCCTTCCTTACTCTCCCTGGTTCCTCATTGTTCTTCCTGGGGATCTCTGCTTATAATGATTATCACACGTAAACCTTTAAATAAATTACTGCATGCCTTTGAATGAGGCTCTGCTTTCTAGGGGACTATGGAAATCGAAGGGAGTGAGGAGAGGTTTCCACAATAAGAAATGGGACATCTAAAGCATTGCCACCTCACATATTTGGATTCCCCTATGGTATCTTTGCCAAGCGGTCATTCAGCCACTGCTTTGGTATGTCCTGTGAAAGGAATGCCTAGTCTCCAGTACCATGTGCAGGCACTTCTATATCCCTGGCACCTACAGCAATACCTGACATGGAATAGGAGCTAACAAATATTGTTGAATGAATTTTTAAGTAAAAATTTTGTTGATTTTAAATTTTTTGTATAATTTTTAATTTGAAATTTTTATTTGTACAATGACTGCAAATCTACCTTCCTTTGCCATCCAAACATTAAATCTAGTTTTTCAAGACCCATACAAAATAAGTCTTCATATCCTTTTGAGTCTGTGGTTTTTTTCACAAAGAGAATTCATTGCTAGGGAATCTATGAATCTTTTAATGATGTATATTTAAAAATAAACTAATGAAAAGTAAGTAGAAACTGTGAATGTTTCTACCTTATTTAATTGATACAGGATTTTTTTTTCCTTGGAGAGTAAAATATACTTGGATTTAGAGGGTTAGAAGTTAAGTAGGTATACCAATATTTCAGTGACTTTAGAGTTAAATTTGGCAGGGCACAGTGGTTCACACCTGTAATCCTAGCACTGTTGGAGGTGAAAGAAGAAAGAAAAGAAAAAGAAAGGGAAGGAAGGGAGGGAGGAAGAGAAGGAAGGAAGGAAGGAAGGAAGGAAGGAAGGAAGGAAGGAAGGAAGGAAGGAAGGAAGGAAGGAAGGAAGGAAGGGGAAAGAAAAGAAAGAAAGAGAAAGAAAGAGAGGAAGAGAGAGAGAAGGAGGGAGGGAAAGAGAGAGAAGGAAGGAAGAAAGAAAGAAAGGGAAGAAAGAGAGAGGGAGAGGAAGGAAGGGAAAGAGAGAAAGAGAAAGAAAGAAAGAAAGAAGGAAAGGAAAGAAAGAAGGAAATAAAAGAAAGAAAGATTAGCCAGGCATGGTGGCGCGTGCCTGTAGTCCAAGCTACTTGGGAGGCTGAGGCAAGAGGATCTCTTGGGCCCAGGAGTGTGAGGTTGCAGTGAGCTATGAGGATGCCAGTGCTCTAGCTAGGGCAACAGAGTAAGAATCTGTCTCAAAAAAATAAATACATAAAGTTAAGTTCATTCTTTTTCCTGCTGAATAATATCTTTTTAAAAAATAACTATTTTTTTCTGATTTAATGGTATTATGTGTTTATTGTTGAAACTTTGAAAAATGTGGAAGCATGTAAAAAAAATGGATAGAAGAAACGATTGACAATTTCTACTATCCAGAGGCAACCCCTGATTTGACTTTTTTGTTTGCTTTACCTCAGTCCTATTTCTGCACATGAAATACATAGAGGGGAGGTTATACTATATGTGTAATTTCCTATCTTGATTCTTGTCAGTTACATTATAGCATAAGCATTTATGTCATTTAGCATAAGCATTTATGTCATTTAAAATGTTACAAATGTTATTTTTAATGTGGACAAAGTTTTTCATGTTTTCAGATGCATTCTTTTCCACACTTCTACTACCTGCCAAGGTTTACTGAACTGTGTCAGTCTTGGCACTAGATACTTAGCATTAATTATTCCATTTACTCCTCTGAACATCCCATGAGATAGGTCACATTCTACCTCTTTGTAGATAAGAAAATTGAGATTTACAAAGATTTGAAAAAACTTCCCAAGTTCACACCATTGTTAAGTAGCAGAAGACATTTGGAAATGTGTCTGTATCCTCTTCATTTCACCACACCTGATTAAAAAAAATTTTTTTTTAAACCACTACTGACACTGTTAATCTTTTTGTACTGTTGTACTGAAGTGAACTCCCTGTTTAAGAGAAGATATGTAAGCAAAAACAAACAAAACAACCAAACAAAAAAGTAAGGAATAGAGGGAATTAAAAGAATATTTTATTGGGATTTTTTAGATTACAAAACATAAATAAGGAAATGACTGAAAAAAAGCTTGATTTTGTTATAAATCTTTACTTTTTTTCTGCATCCTATGAAGTTGGAATTGTATTTAGTAGTTGATAACCTCCTTTTTCATTTAATAATGTTTGTGAGTGTTTCCTCATGTTATTACTTTTTTTTTTTTTGGTAAAAGTAAATTTTAAAACAATCTAAAATTCCGTTATATGGATGGGACACTATTGGCTTAGCCAATTTGCCATTCTTAAACTTTTAGGTTGTTTCTGATTTTTCACTACTGTAAACAACATTGTCATGATGAATTTTAGGTCAGTTTGTTATTTGTGACCTTTCAGACTTCTTGTCTAAAAACCAAAGCTTTTTAAGATGGCATGGGAAAGAGAAATTATTTGAAATGTAAAGAAAAAAATTTTTACTGAAATTGTTATGTGTACTTTTGCCTTAACACTTGGCATTAAACATTACAATTGAAATATCTAGGTTAATAACGTTCCATTTTGTTTGCTAGTCATTACTTTTTCATTAGTGGGTTTACAGGATCCAGATTATAGAATTTTTGTGATGTGTCAAGAGAGATTCCCTTTACATTCCATTGTAAGTGACCTTCATTATAAACACATTTGTGGACTACAGAGGTAATGAGCTTTTACCAGTTAAAGATACTGGGTTAAAAGGCAAAAGCATGTGGTTTTCCTAGGGCTATAGGAGAGTTCAATTTTATATGTGAAATGCTTGAACAACACAGATGTATCACAGAGGATAATGTATTCTCCCCACTGGGGGCTGGATTGATGCATTATGTTATCATTTATAGTGCATTTGGGAAGAACTGCAATTCTTTACCAACAGAGTGTATTTGCTTGCTTTCTATCACCTCCTCTCCTAAGAACTTTTGCATGGACTACAAAAAAAATTGCTTGTATTTAGCAAGTTTCATCTATTAGCAAATCTTTCTGCTCCAGCTCTAGAGACCTGAAGTAACTTGAAACTTCTGAAAGCAAACACTTTGGTTCCTTTATTGGTCCATAAAGCTCAGCCTAGCTAGAGAAAATTTTCATGTGAACTGGGGAGAAGAAGAGATCAGAGTGTCTCCAACCTTGGTTCAGCATGCAGAAATTAGAGCTGTTTCTGGGTCCAGCCCAGCCAGAACATGGCACAATTTAGCAGTGCAAGCTGCCCTAGCTTTCTCTGCCTCTACCCACACCTGGCTTCCTTCTGCCCTAACAGACTTGGGTTTCTCTCTCCCACGGCTGCCATCCAAATCACCTACTTCACCTTCACGGGCAATGACAGCCATCATTTGTGAAACTGTGTCAGTCTTGGTAGTAGATACTTAGCATTAATTATTCCATTTACTCCTTTCAACACTCCATGAAATATGTCACATTCTACCTCTTTATAGATAAGAAAACTGAGATTCACAAGGATAAAAAAAAATTCCCCAAGTTCACACCATTGTTAAGTTGCAGAAGACATTTGAAACTGTATGCGTCTGTATCCTGTTCATTTCACCACACCCCATTAAAATGTTTTTTAAACCAATACTGACACTGTTAATCCCTTTGTACTGAAGGAAGCTACTTATTCAAGGGAAAATATGTAAGCAGAAAAAAGTAGGGAATGGGGGGAATTTGCTGACATGTACTTATCCCAAGCCAACACTGAGTTTGCAAAGATGGTAAGTTCTGTCAAAATCAGTCAAGACACTCTTTCAGCAGATACCTTACAACGCTAGCAAAGGAAGTACAAAATTATCTTTCCATCATAATAATGTGGAGCACCCTGAGTACATGTCCCTGGCTGGGCAATACTACCTCACAACTTCTAATTGAAGTAGATTTGTCAAACACACCAAATTACAGAAGCTTCATTGTATACTCAGCCCTAGGTGATGTGGCTCCCAGCCCTCTGCAGCCTTACCTCTCAGAAGGGCTCAGTCGTTCACAAGACCCAGCCATACAAGACTTCCTGCCCCTCCCTACCATTCGTGGGTATCCAGTGTCTATGCCCTTCCTGTTGCTTTTGTCCTGAATGCATTGTATATACACATTTCAAGCCCTTCTCTAAGCATCAGCTCCTCTATCATGCCTCTTCCTCATTCTTGTAGTGCAACAAACCACTCCGGCTTTATGCCTCAGTAGAACTAATGTCGATTTCTGTCATAGCATCCCCAGTACCATGTATTGCCTTCTTTTGTTCATCTTCCCCTGCTTGGCTGAGAATTGTCTGTGTACAAGGACTGTGTCTTATTCTTCCTGAACTCCCTTCACCTAACTCAAAAGTTGACCTGAAGTGATTCCCAAATGAATAAATGAAAAGATCGATGATAATGATAAGGGCTAATATTTACTGAATATCTACTGTATTCCAGGCACTTTCGGAAGCATCTTAAATATATTATCTCTTTTGCTCCTCATAACATCCCTATAAGGTAAGGTTTATATTAATCCCCATTTTACTGATGGGAAATTGAAGTTCAGCAAGGTGAAATGACTTGCCAAAGTTATTCAACTAATGATTGACAGAATTTGTGCTCAGATCTGTCTACTTTCTGAGCTGGAATTTTAACCACCATAGCTAACAATATGGCAGCTACACAAACTGAGCCTCATCACCATCTCCCAGACTCCTGCCTGCTTTCTCCTTTTATAGAACCTACTTAGAGAAGCATCTAACAAAGCCAAGACATCCTATTGTATGCTATTTCCCCAACAAGTGCCCCAAATGATACTTTTCTGTATTACAAATGCTGTGTGTTTTAGTTCCAAAAGAACTAAAAGAATCAGTGTCTTTATTTTGTCAGTCATTTAGCATAACCCTAAGTAAAATAGGCAATATTAGAGCAATTGTTTGGGTTACAATATCTGAACAGTCAGATTCGTTGTAATTTCCTACCTTTGGTATCTGATTATTAAATCTTCTTTTTTGGTGCAGATGGGGCAAAGAAAATGTAGATTATTAATTTTGTGACTATATAAAGGGTTTTATTCAGAGCCAGATTTTTATTTTTATTATTCTCATTCTATTGTGGCATTTCCAATTAATCCCCTAAGATATATGCTTTAAGAACATTGAAGCTTTTTTTAGGAACAGAGTGAAAGAAAATGACATTTCATTGGCATCTGTTCATCTTTTCTCACTTTGTTCTGAGACATTCTTGCTTTAAAATAATTTCAAACTCATGGAGTCATGGATGGATTTAGTCTATGTTGGGTTTCACTTCTCTGCCTTTCCATACCCTTTCATCCATTGTGTTCAGGTTCTTGAGTGAAAGGCTCCACCTTTATTTCTGGGTGGGTATTTCGTCTCAAATCCCTAGGAATAAGGCTGGATGACCTAGGAGAAAACCAGAGATCATCATGGCCTCTCTGCTCCTTAAGCCTTAATCAGAGCCCACCAACCAAGTGGGCTGCAACTTGTCTCTGGCTCTCTTTGGCCCTGGAGCAGAAAGTCAAGGTCAAGGAAGTGCGCCTGCCCACTCTCCTTCTCAAAAAGAGATGAAAATCTCCACTAATGTGTACTTAGTGCTTACTGTGTGTCAAACCCCATGCTAAGCTCTTTAAATACATTATTTCATTTACTCCTCAAAACAACCTTATGAGATATGCATGGATTGCTATCCTAATTTTATTATTTAAATTAATTTAAATATTTGATTTTTATAAGATATTTATTGAAAAGTTTTGTTCCTCTCCTACCTTCATCTACCTCACATAGCTAACCACTATTTTTAGGTTTTTATATATCTTTCTGGAGTTTCCTTTACAAATACAGCAAATTATATACATACACATGTATAAATAGATAGATAAACAGATAATTACTACCCCCTTTCTTCCATACTAAAGGAACACCCTATATACTCTATTCTGCACAATTTTTTCACTTAATGAGGTATCTTAGAGATCTTTATATGTCAGTACATAGAAAGCTTCTCTATTCTTTCCCACGAGTGCATAGCAGCCCAATGTAAATTGAGACAAAGTTTTGTCATCCCAACTTTAAAGATGGAACCAGGCCCAGAAGTTAAATAACTTTCTTAAAGTCATAAGAAAGAGAGAGAATTCTTCTATGTCCCCTACCTCTGCTCTTGAGGGCCACAGAAATCTGAAGATTATCTGACAAAGACATAAAGGGCACAACACACACACACACACACACACAGTTCAGCAGCCCTCTGCTCTGCTCCCTTTCATACCTCCTGTGGTCCTGCTTGGAGCAGAGCAGGCTGCTGTGCTTTGTTTTCTTCTCTCCATCCTTTTCAACCCCTTTGACATACTTGGGGCTTTTATCCTTCTGCTCATGTCTGCTTTTATTGCGACCCTTTAGATGTCTGCTCTAGATAGACATTTGGAAGTAGTCGTTTGTGATAAGCTTTGGAAACATGAGGCATGACTACAAGTCCCAAAGTTTCTGATGTTTGTGTACATTCAGAACTATTTTTCCTGCCCCTGCTAGACCTCTATTAGCAGCCTGCCACTCACCTGTCAAAGACCCAGCTATCTCTAATGCAGCAAGAGCTACTGATATTTTCAGCTATCATTTAGCAGCTCTCTGCCTATCAAGTCACCTGACTGGTTCTGAACCCTTGGTTGCAGACCCTGACTCTACAAAAACCACATAGGATGTGGTAAGGATGAGATAATATAGTAGAGCCTTCCAGAGCTTGGCACATGGCAAGAACTCAGTAAAGATATCATCATCATTATTATTATTGGTATTGTTATTATTATCTAATGAAATTCTTTCAAAAGCATGTAAACTGTAAGTACAATTGTTATCCTTGTCTTTTGGATGTGGAAACAAAGGCTCAGAAAGTGTTTGTTTTCCAGAACTTACAGTCATTAAGTGATAAAGGTAAGATTCAAATCAAGGTCCTTCCAGGCTAGAGATCTTTATATTATATCATCAAATAACATTCAGAAGAGACCTACTTTACCAAATGGCCCATGAAAGTACATATTTAGTAAGACACTGTACATATAGTTCAGGTTCACTCACAAAATAATTTTACTATGAGAAAAGTTTCATGATTGGCACAAGATGCTGCTATGTTCTTCTGCACATTACAATTATATTAAAATGAAACACCCACTCCCATTTCTGCAAATCCATCATCTATATATTTTATTATTTCAGTCTCAAAAGTGTTTGAAACAAGTTTTTTAGCCAATTTTGGAAAGAACATTTCCCTTTCAGCAAAACTAATTGTAATAGTAATAGTTACCATACTTGTTATATGCCAGGCACTGCACTAAGCTATTTATATCCATAATCTCATGTATTCCGCACCACAGTCCTATGAGATAGGCATTACTGTCTTCATTTACAGGTAGGATTGATGCTTAAGTGAGGCTCAGTGGTTTGCCTAAGCTTGTAACAGCTAGTAAGTGGCAGAGGCCGGATGACAACCAAGACAGCCTGTCATCAAAAGCTGCTTTGTGAAATGAAATCATTGTGTTTTACCAAGTTGGCCTATAACAGCGTTCAAAGTCCATGAGCCAAACCTATTACAAGTCTTTTTGAATCATTCTTACTGGACAAAAATTTGAAATTAAATGTCATAATTCTTACCAGCTGGGATCGCAATATTCTGGGCCTCTCTGTTCATGAAAAAATATCACAATGTGTTGCATGTTCTTTTCTAATCCCACCTGTATTGTTAACACCTTTAATTTTTTTTTTAAAGCTTTTATGTATATTATCTCGTCTGCCAAGTCAGCAACTTCTCTCAGTCAGGTTACTTGTAGAATCTCCCCTCCTATTCCACCAAGACATTCTATTTCTTTTTAAGCAACACCATTCCCAAGTATGGTCTTTCCAGACTAGATGTTTATAAACAGATCGGGTTTGTTGTATTTAAAAGGTTGGAGGTTAATTTTTCATAAGGAGAGCTACCAAAACTAAACTTACCCTGGCTTAAAGAACAAAGTGTGGCCAACCAAATGCTGCTTAAAGCAAATTAGATGCCATCTGCTTCCCAAGACTTTGGGAATGGAGACCTGCTTAGAAATCTTGTTTGAATTAGTATTACAACAAGCCAGTTGCCTGTGGTTTGATTAATTACTCATGACTTCTTACATAAAAGCAATCTTTCCTTCGTCTATTCTTTAGATAATTAAATGTCAAGGATTTGTTATTTTAGAGTTAACTCCATTTTGTTTCTTTAAGTAACAGATTTAATATTGTTCATTTAAATTGGTCATTTATTGAGCACCTACAATAGGCTGAGCACTATTCAAGGCACTTTGGATTGTTAAGTAGAAAGAGTAGAACCAGACTTCTCTACTTTCTCCTCATAATCCAAAATGTTATAAACGCTGACTGGGATTTCTTTGAGGGCAAAGAGCATGTCTTATTGCTCTTATATGGAACACCTATTATAGGACTTCATCCATAGAAAAGTCGTCTTTATTTAAAGTGAATTACCTCTTATTTCATCTGAAGAATGAATAAAAATAACCAAATGTATGTATGAAGTGCTTTCTCATAAAGCCACAAAATGTCTCCCTCTCACCTGACAAGGTGGGAGACTGGGTCCAGAAAAGGAAGGACTTCTCTATGGTCACATAAAGAGATTATGCCAAAGCTAGGACCAGAATCCAGATTTCATTAACTCCAGACCAGATTTCTACCTTCTTAACATCCGTCCTCCTTCCCTTTCTTTACATCCCCACTGCTGCCATCTAAGATCAGGCCCTATCCCTCCCACCTGGACTGCTGCAGTCGCCTCCTGGCTGTTCTCTCCGCTCCCAGCCTCAACACCTCCAGTCCATCCTCCACACGGTTGCCAAGGTGATCTTCTAAAGTGCAAATCCGATCATGTTCACTCTGTTGTTTAAGGACTTTCAGAGGTTCCCACGGGCTATAGGATAGAGTGCCATGACCCACACAGCAGCAAATGATCCATCCCCTGACTTCCAGGCCTGCCTTTCATTTCTGTCCCTCAGGGTCTGTTTCCCAGCTGGGTTCAAGGGTCAACAGTGACCATAACCTTCAGGTTGTTTCATGCCACTGTGTGTCTATTCCCGTTCTTCCTGTCCTTTCTACCCAAACCATCAAGTCAACCTCTTCTTTGTTAGCAGCTTCTTGGGCCTTATAGGTAGATAGACAGGGGACTCCTTTACTGACCTGCAATCTCTATCCTCTTCCTCTCCCTACACACACTTCCTCCCTCATTAGAGCTGATCGCTAAACACCTCATACACTTTCTTCTATCTTGATACCTGTAACATGTCTTTCATTTAGTTTGTGCAGACATCTCTCTCTTAGGAGACCATGAACTTCTTTAGGCAGAGACTGGGCCTTCTTCATGTTTGTACTCCCAGAACCTGGCACTAGGTCAGGCGTATAACAGACACTCCATTACACTGCTGCTGACTCTCTGGAATAAATATAACTTCTATAACCCTTCACAGTGAATTAACTCAACTTATGGTTTTCTTTAAATTAAGCCTCACATGGGGTGATAGTTGAATTATGTAAGACTTAGAGGAAAGAGAATATATTTAAAGAAAACCAGCACTTGAAAATGTCTTGCTTTTATCGGTGGTGAACAAATATTTCACAGCAACTGTGGGATAATGTTATCAGCACATTGGTGATACAAAGTGGACAGAGGGCCATGAATATTTCTCTGCAGCCCTTTGTCACTGCCTCCCATTGCTGCTCTCTAGTCCCAGTTTGCTGAAAGGAGTCAGTGTGCTTATGTGGTAGGTGAAGAGAACTTGGGTCACATTCAGATCTTTCATCCCAGAGTAAATTTTCAGCTATTTTTCCAGCTCAGTTGCTAAACTCATTCCTGCCTGATTTACCAATTGCTGAATTGTTCATTTGTTTATTTATTTATGATGCATGTCCCCCGGGTTCAGAACGTGCTTCAAAATGCTACTGCTCCATCTGGTTTAAATAGAGCATACTAAGAAGGAATGAGAGAAACAATGAAACGGTGAGGCTGAAGGAAAAAAGGCTTCCTGGCAAATTGGAAGCTGAGAGAAGTTCAGTGTCTTTATTTTCCTTATGACTTTGTGCTGGGAGAGGGAAGCTATTTTCAACAAGAAGACATGCTTTCTCTCTGGAAGTTCACATTTCTACCTGCAATGATCTGATATTTAAAATCTATGAGGTTTGAGTCAGTGAATGACTATGAATCATGTTTGGGCAGGCTAGTCTCTGGGGCCCAGGACAATGGCCTTTGTTCTTCCCTTTTCTTATCAGTTTCATTATTCTCTCAGGCACTTAATATGCTGAGCACAGGCAGTCTGGTAGTATGTTCCGTCTATGCCAGGGTAAGCATTTTGGTTTGGGGCATCCTGGATTCTCCAGTAGAACCATTTACCTTGCTAATGCATTCCATTTGTTGGGAGTCCTTCAAGGGTATGGTGGTTAGTGAGGTTTTTTAGCATCTCTCGGTTCCCAGTTAGAGTCTCAGCTCTGCTGTTTACTACCTGTGTGATCATGGGGACACTGCTTTGTTTAACCTCTCCGAGCCTCAGTTGCAATATCTTTTAAGTGTGGCTAATAGTAATACTTACATAATAACCTTGTCAAAAAGATTAAACAAGCTATGTAAAAGGGCTTCACGATGAATACTCAGGAATCGCCAGCTATTTTCATAATATCTGAGTGCACTTTCACTGTACGTGACCATTAGGCCTCACGGTGTCCACCTGCAAGGAAGACCAGGAAGGCCCTGATGGCCTAATTTGACACACTTTCGCGAGGGAAGGGGCTCACAAACCTGAGAAACCCTCCCCCCTGTGATTGGTCCCTCTCCGCTCTGTTACCTTTTTATTGTGGTTGCATATCCTCTGTTCACCCTTTCTAAAGAATGACTCAGAGCTTTGCCTTCTGACAGCAAATCCTCTGAATGAGAGACAATAGCAATTATATATTTTGGCGTTATTCACCAGGAGAGCTAATAGCTCTCTTTACCTTCTACGTTTAAAGAATGAAGGATACTGCCTTAGAAAGCACTGAGCAAGGAAGATACATAATCTGATTGGGTCATATCTTTAATTTGTCGTTTTCCCTTTTATGAAAAGGGAAGAGAACAGGGTGTTGTCCTCCACAAAGGAGAGCAGGAGAGAAGCGTGGAACAGCAGGCGCAGAGCTGCCTTGCTGTCTCCGCACCCTGCTGCTGTGCACGGTCTGATTGCATGTGGCCTGCTGTTCATTTGGCTCTTCCTGAAGGGACTGGAGGGCAAAACAAGGACTCATCTTCCCCAAGTTCAGAAAGGTAATTAGAAGCTGCGTACTCTCCCCAGACTGTCCAATGACCATTTGACAGTGCTGAAATAGTGGTCAAATTCACCAGACGACATTTCCTCTGTGCTCTCAGGACCGCAGCCCCAGCGTGGTTAGCCAATCACAGTCCATTTATTTCAGACATATGACAAAGGGCGGAAGTTTCTCCTCAATTTGGAAGAGTTGAAACTAATAACAATGCATTAGTTAAGGTAATACTAATAGTTGGTACAGTCAAATCTCAAAATGAATAAACATTTAGAACCTTATTCTCTTTCTCATAAAGTCTAAAACTGGTCTTCTTGGCCAGTGGGCAACTCTCCTCTGGGAAGTATTTCAGGAACTTTGGCTTTTTCCAAGCTGTGGCTCCTCCATCTGCAAGGTGTAGCTTCCAAGGTCAAAAGATTCATTTGAATCCAGCTAGTGGGAGGGAAAGAGAACATGAAGGCTTGTGAGGGGAATGTTTTTATGGGCCAGGCCTGTCCCATTACATTGGCCGGAACTCATGTTCCCTTGGCCAGAAGCCAGACGCGTGGCCACGCCTCACTTCCAGGGTGGAGTCTAGTTTTTTGCTCAGGGAGAAGAGTACTCTGCCTCAAAACAATAGTGACAAAAACCAATATTTATAAAGCACTTATTTTGTGTCAAGCACTGTGCTAAGCACATTATTTTTAAATTCATATACTATATGATTCACTTATTTAAACTATGTAATGCAATAGTTTTTAGTATATTCACAGAGTTATGCAACCGTCACCACAATCGATTTTGGAGCATTTTCTTCATCCCCCAAAAGAAACCCCAGAGGTATTAGCAACTCTTCATTTTCTCCCAACTCCCTGCCTCAAATCCTAGGCAACCACCAATCTATTTTCTGTGTGTATGGATTTGCCTATTCTGAATATTTCATATAAATAGAATACCTACATTCTTTTATAAAATCCTCACAGGCCTGCAAGTTAGGCATGTTATTATTCCCATTTTACAGATAAATTTACATGGGATCAGGCTGCTTAAATGACTTGCTAATAAGTTTAAGCTCTACCTGTTGCTGAACTCCATAATGTCATACTGCATCCTCAATTATTATATAAAGAATAATCATGCCATGATTTGGTAGAAGGGGTGTTTATTTGTTTTTTATGATTATTATGGCAATTAACTGACTTCTTTGTGGCAGGCTCCTTTACTGAAGTGATGGGCATTTAGGAGTCAGAGAGCTTGAAGTTTGAAGCTAAGACATACCACTTATTAGTTGCATACAAAATATACACTGATTATTCTTGAGTCTCAGCATCTTTATCTATAAAATGGGACTAACAAATCCCTATTTGCTAAGAGGATTCAATATGTTTCACATATGTGAAAGCTGTTCTTACAACTTTACATAGTTGATGCCCTGCCAGTGTTAGCTGTATTTGCTTAAAAGTGAAGTTCTAGCTTCCCTGGGCAGCCACAGAAATTATGTTCATGTGCCTGGGCTTTCTGGACACTGTCCAGGAAGAAGTTATTGTAACTTGTAGTTTACAGTATCCAGATTATGATTCAGGAGGGGCTGAGACCCTAGAAGGAGGATCTGGTACCAATGAGAGTTAGAAAAAAGGGACATATTCTCTAGGACAGAAACGCATATGCAGAGTCTGATCTATTGGCTTCTAATCTCAGCTGGGCAGAGCAGCTTGTTATAGGAACCTGGAAAGAACCAGCCGAGCCAGCGTAAATTTGAAGTTCCCTGGGAAAGAAGATAAGCTGGCTGAGTTTCTGTAGGCAAAGAGCCAGTAATGAGGTTTCCAGCATTCCATCACATGTCCTTTTCATCACTTTCAGCTCAGCTAGAGACGTCAGAGCCTCATACTCAGGGGCCAAGGGTGTTTATGAGACTTGAGGAAGTAGAATGAAAAATGTTGTGAATGAGTGAATTGTGTTTTTGTTCCATTGACCTGTTCCCCATTCTACCCTGTCCTTAGCCATAATTATATTAAAATCTAGGCATGAGGACACTGAAAAGACAGTGGAAACAGTAGGGCAGTTATATTGGGGTGTCTGGCTAAGTTACATAGCCAGGAGATACCATCAGGGAGAAAGGGGGCCTGAATTCTAGGTGATACCAAGGGCATTTTTCAACTTAAAAATTTTCCTAGAAAACTCTGGTTCAGCTATTTCCTAAGTGCATGGACAGGTGACATAACCTCTCTGAACCTTAATTTCTAAATAGAATTGCTATTGGAATGATAGCTTATAACCATGAAAGCCGCAAACCTGTGCAACTCCAGGAGGCTCCATTCACATATACAAGGGGTCTACAAACTTATTTTGTAAAGGGTCAGTTATGAAATATTTTAGATTTTATAGCTCATATGATCTTTATTAAAATAATGAACTTTGCCATTATAGTGCAAAAGCAGCTATAGAAAATACATAAATGAATGAATATCACTATGTTTCAATAAAGCTTTATTTATGAACTGACATTTGAATTCATATAATTTTCATTTGCTACAAAACAGTATCCTTCTTTTGATTTTTTTTCCCACCAATTAAAAATGTGAAACCATTCTTAGCTTATAGACTGTTTGAAAACTGACAGTGGGCCAAATTTGTCTTGAGGCCACAGTTTGTAGACCCCCTGGCATGGACGAAAATGTTTGATATTCTCTCCAGAGATGCAATACGGTATTTGAATTATTGTAAAGACCGAATAAGAAAGTACATGTAAAGTGATTAGCATAGTGCCTGCCCTTTATAAGTATTTCTCGAATGGTTATTACTATTAGCCCTCTTAAAAAAAAGAATGGTAACTTTCTATTTGCAACTGAACTTTGGGAAGAGAGGCAGTTATGTTTGGTGGCTTAACATTTCTCTTTCTCCTATGTTAAACTTTTATTGTAATTGAAATATGTATTAAAATTAAAACCCCAAAACTGGTTTGAACAGGTAGTGACATTAGTAATCTACCCATTTTTTTTTTCTAATATCCCAGTGTTGCTTCTTCAATTCCCAGTCATTTCTTTAGTGTTTGGTCTGTGTTGCTAGGCAGGTATTTCATGAACAAATGAGATTACATCTTTTCTTTCCAGGAGCTCTCTGTAATTTCCAAAGCGATTATATGTACCCCAGGAATATATAAGACCTTCTCTTTTTATTAATTTTCCATCTCAGGCTTTAAATTTCTATTTTGGCATACATTTTATAATACATGCTGTGCTGCAGTAATATGGCTGTGTAATAATTTATAAAGATGTAAATAATAATGGAGGGGTACTCAAAATGATTTCAAATGATGATGTCAGCAATCAATGTTTTGAGACCACTGCTCTAGGAGGGAAACAAAATGCATCCCAGCGGGAAATCAGAGTTGGTATGAATGATATATGTTCTTATTTATAATGACACAAGTGTTCTTAGGGCATGAGTTGACATTTACTCTGGTGTCTCTTTTTGGCACTTAATAATGTAAGGACATGTGATGGAAATAAGATACTTTACATTTTTAATTTCATTAGAATATAATAGCTGTATGAGATAGATAGTATTAGCCTCATTTTATAGGTGAGGAACCAAGATTCAATTCAGAGAAGTTAAGCAACTTGCAAAGGTCAGGCTTGAATGAAACAGGATAGTCTAACTATAAAGCGTGACATTTTTCACTTTAGCCTTCATTGCATTAAAGTTCATAAAAAAAGAGATGATTATTGTGTTATTCCTAAACTCTGAAGTTAGTCTCTTTTCCATCACATGTATTTATGTTATTAAATAAATGGATAAAATTGCTAAATGGATTCGCTCCTCCAGAGTTCCATGATTATCCCTTCCCTCCCGACTCTTTGCATATGCTCCTTAATCTGATTAGAATACTTCAGGCCCGGGGCGGTGGCTCACGCCTGTAATCCTAGCACTCTGGGAGGCCGAGGCGGGCGGATCGTTTGAGCTCAGGAGTTCAAGACCAGCCTGAGCAAAAGTGAGACCCCGTCTCTACTAAAAATAGAAAGAAATTATATGGACAGCTAAAAATATATATAGAAAAATTAGCCGGGCATGGTGGCGCATGCCTGTAGTCCCAGCTACTCGGGAGGCTGAGGCAGGAGGATCTCTGGAGCCCAGGAGTCTGAGGTTGCTGTGAGCTGGGCTGATGCCACAGCACTCTAGCCTGGGCAACAGAGTGAGACTCTGTCTCAAAAAAAAAAAAAAAAGAATACTTCAGAGTGAGATATCTCCGTATGTCCTCTCATCCACTAAGACCTAGTTTAAAACTCATCCCCTCCTTCAAGAAGCCTTTAGGACCACACCCTCCAGGTTGTATCGGGTGCTGTTCCTCTAGGTCTCTATAGGACCTTAATGAAAATCCTTATAAAATATATTATGCAGCTGTATCGTTAGCTATTATCTACTTATTACTCCCTCAACTGAGAGCCCTTTAGGGGACAGAGAATCTGATCTTAACTGCACTGTTCTTCTGGCAATGAATATAATAATACAGTGCCTGGGACATAATGGGCCCTCCATATATACTCGTAGAATGAAAGTATTCCTCCTTTACTGATTTGGAGTCTGAGATAACTTTGGCAAAGAGATAGGTTGAAGTTTGTCTTAACTAGAGTTTCTCAAGATAGGACAAATTGGTGGACATAAATTAGATTAGGGGACCAGAAATGATAAAACAAAAAAAGCAAACTCTTAGATGCAGGAAGGCTTTTTCCTTCTGGGTTTCTCAGAAACTGAAGAGGGTACATACACTCACACCAATCAAATTTATATTAGTGACATATAAAACTTATCAATATATATATTAATGTCCATATTTACATATGTTTATATATGTACACATATATATGCACACATATTCATGAACATGAATTCATAAAAATAGACTGTCACAATTCTATAAATGATCTTATGGCTCACTGAATGCTCAGCAAGAGGGTAAAGTTCATTAACACTCTCCAGGCTGCCTGATCTTGCAAAGTCATCCAGTTGCTCTAAATCTCCTTTGGTCCTAACGCCATTTCCCTTCTGGATGCATAATGCTTGACTTCTTTTTTTGAAGGGTACTTGCATTTACTGAGAGCTTTTGTGGTGTTCTGGATACTTAACAGAGGTGATCTCATTTAATCCTCAGACATTTGCACAAACCCACAAGTCCTGAACCCAAAAGAAAATGGATCAAGTCAAAAGCAAGCCAAGAATTTTACTGAAAAATGAGAAACCTTCACTTCTTAGGAAAGGGAGCAAGACTAAGGAAACATCTGAATTAATAAATATTGTTAAATTTAGTTAAACAAATTTGTTGCCTGGAATTATATCAGATTAATGTAGTGATAATAAGATGAGAGATTGTGACCATTAACATAGGTTAATGTATGTTATATATGAGCAGCGGGCTTTTCAGTTAATTGAGAGAAAAGCTTACTTCTTCCCACAACCAAATGTGGCTATATGTGGAGCACTTTCTTGGACTTGTTTTATAAAGGGACCAGCATTGGAACATTTGTTCCCAGACTTTTATACTTCATAGACCAGAAACATTTTAGAACAAACTTTTATAAGCCAATAGAATTTCCAATGTGTCATCTTGCCAATAAAATGAAGGACGTTAAAAAACAAAACAAAGACATAAGAAAAAAATGAACTACTATTTATTCTCACCATCATTTCAGAAGTAAAAGGATAATAGCAAAAACAATAGAAAGAAAAAATAATCTATAGGAAGGACATAATCCAATAATAAAGGAAGGTCATTTTACCTTGATGAAAAATCACTGTATGCGACTTGTTTTTCCCATTTTGCTCTGAACCAACAAGGTTCAGGGACCAGTGTCTAGGAACCACTGCTGCTGTGCATGGACTTGGAAGTTGTATAGACCTTGGTTTAAAGCCCCGCCCTGCCAATTCCTAACTGTGAGAACTGGGGCGAGTTACTCAGTTTTTCTGAGCTGCAGTTTCCCTGTGCGTTAGATGAGGATACTATCTGACCAACTGTGTTTGTTTCCTAAAGCTATTGTAATAAAGTACCACAAACTGGAAAGCTTAGAACAACAGAAATTTATTGTCTCACAGTTGTGGAGGCCAAAAGTCTGAAATCAAGGTGATGTCAGGGCCTGTGAAGGTGCTAGGGAAAAATCTGTTCTAGGCCTCTCTCCTGGCTTCTGGTAGTTCCTTAGTTTGTGGCAGCATAATTCCAGTCTTCACATGGTGTTTCCCTATTTGCATATCTTTGTCCAAACTTCCTCTTTTTATAACAGCATTACCCATGTTGGATTAGGGGCCCACCCTACTCCAGTATGACCTCATGTTAACTAATTACGTTTGCAAAAATTCTGTTTCCAAATAAGGTCACATTCTGAGGTACTGGGGTTAAGGATTTCAACATGTGAATTTTAGGGGGACACAATTCAACCCATAACACTGACCAACCTCTGGAATTCTTGTATCAAAGTCATATCCAGGAAAAGGCTAAATATGATGTAAAGTACCTAGAAAGCACTAGAACTACATAAGGGTTGTTTGTTTGTTATTTGAGAAAATTTGTAATTGAGAAATCTATGATGTAGGGAAAATAAGCAATTTATATAAGAACATAGAACTAAGACATAGTAAAGATAAGACTTGGAACACATTCATTTAATAAATATTAGATAAATATTATGTAGGAAGCTCTGTTCTAGTGCTGAAGATTCAACCATGGACAAAACAGACAAGGCCCCTGGCCTCATGGGCCTTAAAGTCTAGTGGTGGGGGGAGAAAAAGTTAATAAAATAAAGAAATATATAAATAAATTTAAGTCATCATAAATGCTATGAATTTTCAAAAAGTGTATACTAAGAGTGTAGGGATAAATGGAGGATGCTGTTCTATACAGGATATTAGGAAGTCTCTTCTGAGGAGGAGAGGCTTGAGCAGACAGAATTCTGACAGCAGCGAAGGAGCAAATCCTAAGTGAACGGGAAGTGGCTTGAAGGGACCTGAGCAGGGAGTGTTGGTGACTGGCTTTTGTTTAAAAGAATCACTCTGGCTGCTGTGTGGATGATGGGTTATAGCAAGGCAAGAGTCAAACAAAGGAACCAGTTAGAAGGTGATTGCAGAAATCCCTGGGAGAAATGATTAGGGAGATAGAGGTGGAGATGAAAAAAAGATTCAGGATGTATTTTGCAGAGTTGACAGGATTTGATGATGAATATAGCATGGGGTGTAAGATAAAAAGAAGAATCAAGAATAACTCCCAGGTTTTTGGCCAGAGCAACTAGGTAAATGATTATGTCATTTATTAAAATGGTACATACTGGGAGTAGAGCAGATTTAGGAGAGAAAACCAAGAGTTTGATTTTGGACATTTTTAATAGAAGAAGCTTATTATTAAATACTTAAGTAGAGATGCTTAGATACAATATGCAGCTGGATATAAGAGTCTGGAGTTCAGGGCACAGACTGGGACTGGAGATGTACGTGTGGTAGCCTTTAATCTATAGATGGCATTTGAGCCTTGAAACTGGTTGGCTGGCCTTGGCAGTGAGTGTAACTAAAGAGGTCTAATGATCAGCGCTGGGGCACTCTGGATTTGAAAGATCAGGAAGCAGAGAAGGACCCATAAAAGGAGACTTAGAAAGATGGATTAGTGAGGTAGGAGGAAAACCAAGGGAGTCTCAGAAACCAAGTGAAGAGAGTGATTGGTTCAAGGAGGTTGTAACTGATTCTGCCAAATGTTGGGAAGAGGTTGGGTAAACTGAGCACTGTGCACTGGCCATTGATTTTGTCAGTGAGGATGTCCTTGTTTACCTTAATAAGAGTGATTTTAGTGAGATAGTGAAGGTGAAGCCTGATTGAAGTTAGTTAAGGAGAGAATGGGATGTGAGGAAGTAAACATAGTGAAACAGACACTAATATTTTTTGTTATCTGTTGCCTCAATTTCTTAGAAGCGGTAGGTATATATAATAGTTAAGAGAACAGGCTCTGCAATCTTAGACATCAGTTATTATTCTGAGTGTGACATTTGTTAGCAAATCATCTAACCTCTCTAGCCATACAGTCCTCATCTGTAAAGTAGAAATAATAGTACGGCCCATTTCAAAAAGTTGTTGTGAGGGTTAAATAGAAATTTGAGTAAAGTTTAGCATGTCACCAGCCAATAAGTGCTCAATAAATATTAGCACCATCATTAATATAAGCAAAATATTCTTACAGCTTCAAGGCTCTACATAGTTTATTATGTCTGAGAGTAATTGGTGGCATGAAGTGGTAATTATGACAGAATATGTATAAAGTTATAGTTATTCATGACAGGGAATGGAGAAATGTTATAAAAGTTATAAAAACTCATCTATGTTAATTTTTCATGGGCTGTGACATAATGGTGGAATAGCCAGGTAGTAGGAGGGAAAGAACAGGAAGGAAATGGATCCTGGAGGGATTTGGGGGGATAATGGTAGGTTGAAAGAGCTGGAAATTACAGAAAGATTTAGAGATTAGACCAAGCCACTTCAGGTAGTGGATAATCCACTTCTAGATGTATAGGCAGTAACCGTTGGTCTAGTAATCATAGTTATTATCTGCTCTTTGCTACACATGGTGTTTATATATGGATTTTCTTACCATTTTAGAAGCTCATGTCTCTGCCCACCCTCCACCCCCAATTATGGTTCTCACCTCTGTTCCTACACTGCGTAGTATTAATTGACGTCGTGAAAATGGGCACCTCATCCATGCATATTTCAAACCCCTCAGTTCTGTTCATAATACAATGCTTAGAGTATAAAATAAACAAGGAGAGAGTAACCTGTATGTGAACAAATTAAGTTGGCTGCAGAGTTGTTCTCCAGAAACATGGAGCTAAGGAAATCTCTCATATTTAAACCTGCATATCATGCAACATTACAGCCTCACCTGTTCCACAGAGAGTAACTGCTAATGGCTCTCAAGGAATGCTGATTGCATGCCTTGAAGATAGCAGTTTCTTATATAGACAAATTCATCTGATTGGGACCTCATCAGTGGCCAAATACTAGGTTAGACTGACTTAAGGCAGGAGTTGGAAGTGGAACCTTAAGACAGAGATACCTGTCTCCCTACTTGACTTGACACACCTTGACTTAATGGCTGTTAAGCATATAATTACCTGCAAAAGTTCATTGTTTTTATGGGTTTTGTGGTGGTTGCTAATTTGAAAAGGGCAAGGGAAGCCAAGTCTCAGTGATTAGCAAACATGCTTCGAATTTTTGTGCTTTCCTGGGCTGATGAGTTCATTTGACTAATGGTGGAAGTAAACTAAAGAGAAGCTAGTGAGCTGGACAGGCAGCCCGGAGCAGAGTCTTCAGGTTCTTCCATTCTCTGGTAGAGACAATGTGTTTCTGGTGATGTTCTAAAGCTGTAGTCCCCAACCCCTGGGCTAAGGATGGGTACCAGTGCCTGTTAGGAACCGGGCCACACACCAAGAGGTGAGTGTCAGGGGAGTGAAGCTTCATCTATATTTACAGCTGCTCCCCATCACTTGCATCACCACCTGAGCTCTGCCTACTGTCAGATCAGGAGCCAAGTTAGATTCTCGTAGGACTGTGAAACCTACTGTAAACTGCGCATGTGAGGGATCTAGGTTACGCTCCTTATGAGACTCTAATGCCTGATGATCTGAGGTGGAGCTGAGGCAATGATGCTAGTGCTGGGGAGCGGCTGCAAATGCAGATTATCATTAGCAGAGATGTTTGACTGCACAATAAATGTAATGTGCTTGAATCATCCCCAAACCATCCCCTCTGCACCCCAGGTCTGTGGAAAAATTGTCTTCCATGAAACCAGTCCCTGGTACCAAAACCTTTGGGAACTGCTGTTCTGCAGCCTGGATGATAGATCTCTCTAGGGTTTTTGTTTTTCCGCCTTTATAGGCTGACAGGTTAGAAGACTCCTTGACAAAATACAATCAATATTTTAAAAGAAAGTTTAGGGAGACAGTGGAGCAGAAATTCTTCCAAAGGAAATATGGTAGGAATAATAGCCACCAACTGGGGGGAGAGTGGGTACATACTATAACCTAGGCATTATATTTTCTTGATATAATCTACCTAATCTTGTGAGATAAGTATTAGTGTACCCATTTTACAGATAAAACAACCTATTCTGTAGTAAATTAGTGGCTAAGACAAGGTTTAAACACAATTCTGTTTAATTCCAAAACCTATGATCTTTCTGTCATTTCTACTTAAAAGCCATAGTAAATAAATCTGCTTTCATTGTTCATCTGCCTTTAACAGTTTAATATGAAACACTGCTTGGGATAGGATGATGTGTTTAAGAATATGGGCCTTGAATCTGAGTTGCCTGGGGTCCATTCCAGCTCTGCCACTTAACAGATGTGTGATCTTGTGTGCCTCAGTTAACTGGATCTCAGTTCCTTTATCTGCAATATGTTGCTCATGACAGTACCTACCTCACAGGGACATTTTAAAGATTAAATGAGTCCAATACATGCTAAGCATTTAGAACACTGCCTGGCACACAAGGTGTGCTCATTAGATAGTATCTGTTATTATCCAAAACACGTTTTCCAGTGTTGATTTGATGGACCTAAAGAGATTATACTGACCTTGTCAGAGAGGAAACCAAAAGCTCAGGCACTGCTCCTCCATGAAACCTGCCTATCAGTGATTTTTGGTCAACAATACTGGTTCTGATTTCCACATCTTCCCATCTCCAGGGCTTTTGTGTTTTGGAGGCAGCATGGTAGGATAGAGAGACACTGTATTTTACATCAGAAGACTTGGGTTTGGGTTCAAGCTCAAATCACACTTAAAAATTGTGTGCCTTGAGCCAGTCACTTTATCTTTCTTGCCAGGGGTTTCTTATCTGCACAGTGAGCAGGTTGGAGTCTAGGGTTCCTTGTATCCCCTAAGTTTAGTGAATGCTAAACAAAGTCACTTAGCCTCTCTGAGCTCTGGTGCTCATCTGTACTGTAGCCCTCCTGATGCCTTTTCTAGTTACCGAGAGACTCTGTGACAGTGGAAGTGTTTGGTAGACTGTGACATGCTATGCAAATATAGGGGTTGGTCCTTACAGAACTGTAATGAGAACCCTGAATAATACACCTTTTTATGTATGCATTGGTGCAGGGGCTTTTCTCCACATTTTGTCATCTTTGCCTAACCCCCACTGGGTTGGATGGATCCACCTTAACAAGGTGTAGGGGAACACGAGTGGAAGATGGGGGTGTGGTACTGATGGTGGGAAAGCATTTTATTGGTTAATAGTGGTACATCCCAAACACCAATTTATTGTCACTGCTTCTAAGGCTGATATATTTATCAGGATGAGTTACAAGGAAATGTATGTACCCAGAGAGCGAGGATGCTGCATGGTCACCCCTTGTGATGTAAAATATGAGAGTCTAGGAGGGGCTGTTTTATAATTCATCAGGTTCCGCTAGTGAGTTCTGTCGGAGTCTTAGTTATAAAGGCAAGTGTGAACCGGACAGCAGACTGGAGAACCTGGCACCAGGGAGACGGAGAAGCTGCCTTTGGTGCCTCCTGCCTCCTCCCTGCTTTGTTCCAATAATTTTGTGCTCGGTAAGTTCCCTGGCTTTGCAGCTAATTGTTGTTGTTAAATAAGCTTGGCAAACGTATCCGTAGTTTGGAATATGCACTTGCTGTCAAAAGTGTGCATCAGTGTTTGGGCTTCTGACAAATTTCACAATTTCCCTTTAATGAGCAAAATAGCTTAAAAGATGAAACAAAACCCGACAAATCAATTATTCACCTTGATCCTTGGAAGGCTGCTTTCTTTGGTTGCTAAAGTTTCTCAGGTTTCATTCTGTCAGTTTCATTTGTTGGGTGAGCTTTGAAAAGAACAAGTCTCTTTGTCACGAAATTGTTTTTCTCAGCTGCCAAGAGGAGGTATGTACAGGGTGGTTTGTACATCCCCACCCCCCAACTTACTCTCCCCAGCGATCGGTGAATCTTAAAACAGACCGTTTGCCTGGTAACCAGCTCCAGCGGAGCTGAACCTGTGCAAGGCAAGATTCAAATTGCAATCTTTTGTGTGAACAGAACTGAGGGGCTGTGAATAATTGGCATTGTGGAGATTATTGTGAAACTCAGTATGGTGGTAGTCCCTGCATTTTGCTGGGATGGGATCAGAATCCGATGAGATTTGCATTTGGCATGCCTGTTGATGATGTGGGAGAGGGAGTGAAAGAAAAGACCGGAGCATTATGGAAAGAGCCGTACACCCGCAGGACAGACAAATGCAGGAGGCATGACTGTTGTATTTGCATGACTGGTGGCTGGCTGTTTTCTCTGGTTTCCTATTCCCGTTAACGGTTACCTGAAGCTGCATTTCGGTCCTCATCTGGGTGTGCTCCGGGTACTCGGTCCAGGTCCTGGCTCTAGGTAGGATGAGTGCTAACTCCGGGTTAGCTAAGTGTAGGAGGTCATTTCCTCATCAGAAGGAAAAAGAAGCGAGAGCTGTACCTTCCCTAACTCCTTTCTGCTGTGCTGTTTTGCCTCTGTCCAAATCTCATGGAAACCAACAGCTTGACGTACTTTTTTTTTTTTTTTTTTGAAATAGCAGATTTAACTGTGGTGTCATATGGCATATTATATATGGAAAGGAATAGCAAGGACATTTTTCCAAATGTTTCAGTGTCTGGCTTGTTGACATTTGCTTAAGGAGCTACTGTATTCTGAGCCGGAAACTGTTTGTCCAACGTGTTTACCTGTACACTGTTGCATTTTCTCTTTAGATGTAAAATCCACAGATCTGACAAGAACATCCTCTTTATCCTCAAAAAAGCGCAACTCATTTTAGCATCTCTGAAAAAAATGAATGCGTTTTTTTTTTAACCAAAGACTTATCTTCTTAGCTTGCTCTTTGCTTTTTTCTGATAAATATTTTGGTCATCGGTACCATCACACTTCCAATAAAGTTATTTCTCCTCTCTTAGTATACTTTCTGACTGCACCAAAAACTTGGCAAATATGGAATATATTTTTTTCCAGGAACATATTTTTCATACATACTTCTTTTGTCCATAAATAGCTTTTCCTTATTTTCCATTTCTCTGAATAAGTTTTGCTTAAAGAGCAGAGGAGTGATGTATTGTGGTTGGCACTTAGGGGTGTGTAACCTGAGACTTGGTTTCTAATCTGCAAGTGGCTGCCCCACGAGGGGTCTGTAAAATGTCTTATGTTCAGCTCAAAGCCTTTGGCTACAGCAGTAATGATTAAGGTAGTAAATTCAGCAAATCATTTCAGATATAAACGAACATCTGCATTTGATGGTATAGCCAGCCCATGACATTTTGTAAAGCTCAGGACGCACAACTGAAGGTTCCTAAAAGTGTTAATATATCTTAATGTCAAGAACACTGTAGTTGTAAAATACCTTTGAGATGTACCTTAAATTTTATTGTACCACATTTTTAAAAATTGCATGCCAGTCCCCACAGTTTATTTTGCAGCAGTACCTGGGTTTTGATTCAGTGTGGTTTTATGGAGAAATAAACTAATGCACTAATCTCAGTAAACTGAGTTTCTCTCATTTAGTGGTGGTTTTTCCATCTTCTCCACCCACCAAGGATGAGCTCTATTTATAGCAACAAAAGAAAATTTAGCATGAGTTATTCTCAACTAAATTTACAGCAAGACAAATACAAACCGAGACAAGAACCTTCTGAGAGGGCATACACACATAAAACCATGTCTCTCAAAAAAGGATTAAAAGCCAAAGAGGCAAATGGCAATTCTGCCTACTTGACACATATAATTTCCTTTGAGAGGCTGGGGACAGTAGCAAATGGGAGAGGCTTAAAGGAGCTGTTCAGAGACCTGGCTCCAGCAGGGTGCAAATGGAAAGAGTAGGGGCTTTGTGTTCCCCACCAAGTGTTATCTTTTGCACCTCACTCTTCTTATCTGTGAAATAGGGGAGGGGAAAGTTAGGAGGATTAAACCAAGTAGATGATGTATGTAAAGTAATTGGTATACTATTTGGCACAAAGGGGCACCCAGTAAAAGATAGTCATTGTTATACATTATATTTTGTAGAATATATTAACTCATTTTGATAGACGTTGATTTTGAAAAAATACATACAGTAAAGAGGAAGATTATAAAATTTTTCTGGTTAGTAAGATATACTTTTGATAGCTAGATAAATTTTTGTTTTTGTTTTTATTTTGAAAAACTAGTAAAGAATTATTGCCTTTTACTTCACTTTTAACTAATTTCTGGATGGCATCCTAAGTCCTTATATAATTATTCAAAGAATATATTTTATTTCAAATGGGAAGCGTGGAAATAAACTGATGCCAAACAATATATCACAGATTTCTAAGTTATTTGCCAAACAATGATGAGGCCATAATTCTAGCCCTGACACTATACTGAAGTACCTAATTATAGTAGTAAATATCATTTATGATATCCCAAGTACTGTGTTGAATGTTTTACATACATTTTCTCATTTAATCCTCATTGCAACCCTACCAGGTAGATTCTATTTTACTTTCCATTATTAAATGAGGAAAGAAGATTCGAGAAAATTTGTTTAAATACTACTAATTTAAATTGGCATATGGCAGTGTTAGAATTTAAACCCACGCCTGTCTGATTCCAGAATCCACACTGTAACCACCATGTTGGAATTTTCCAGTAGGATTTGGACAGCTCTTCATTGTTCCATTTTGGGATCTTGGCCCTATATCTGCTTTGATTCCTTTCCTCACATATTTAATCCCTATTGGAGTTTAGGGAATATGAGAAAAATGAAATTGGCTATTTCTTTTGCTCTTATTTTTGGTCTTTGCCAATTAAGATCACATTTTCCTGAGACATCTTTCCTATTCTAACCAAAGTATAAAGTTTGGTAGAAAAATATATGAAACTTAAAAAGGTCATAAATCTACCAAATTCAAGACAAGATCTAAAAGTTACCTTGAATCAGTAATTTCCCTTGTATCTCTGGCTTTAGAGGAATCTGTGGGCCAAGATGATGGGCCAACTTAGATCTTGCTCTCTCTCCCTTCTAGACCACATTCAGGTTAAGTAGGACTCTGGACTTTCTTCCTTAGACATTTCTGAGCCATATTCCAGGAGTTGTAGGATGTGCACATCCCTAAGTCTGAGGGGAAACCAAGAGGATACTATTTGCATGAGGATAGGGAATGGGGCAAGGGGTGGGATATTGTTGATCACAGCTTCCCTTGATGAGCTGGGATGTCCACACATCTGCATGAAAGGCCTGTGTGGTACAGGAAAAAAATATGGAAGAGAAGAGGGGGCTGGTCCAGGTCTGGGGGCCTCCACTTGAGTTCTTGTCCTTTGTCCCCAAAATGTTAGGGACAGCCCTACCTTGAGTTGCAGAATATTTACTTATATTTCAGAGCAGTAAAACTAAAATTCCAGTTGGTTGGTTTTCCGGGGCTTTTATTTGGTTTTGCTTTTGACTTTTTTCCCCACTAAGCCAAAATAAATTACTTGAACAAGAAAGCAGTCAAAGCTATGAAGATCTCAGACTAAAAGCTTTGTAAGTGCCATTTTGGAACTGACAGCGACCTGATCCACCAAGAGTAGACACTGGCTTTTCTTACAGCTCAGAGGCATAGACTTACTTTGGAAGGCGATTTAAGGGGCAGCTGGATTAAAATTGTCTGCCATTCTTTTTTTATGGCATTTGATTTTTTTTTTTTTTTTTTTTTTTGAAAACAGTTTCTCAGGGAGATTCTTGCTAATTTCAGGTGTCTTTTTCTTATTTGTAGTTTTAAATTTCAGTTGTAACCCTCAGGGCAGGGGATTAATGGATGCCTAGTTGAAGGATCCAAGTAGAAGAACTCTGTTTACAGGGGGAGGAAGGAACTCCTCCTGCAGGGACAATCAAGTCAAAGCAGAGATGGCTATCAATGGCTTCATGTGGGCTTAAGCCATTATCACAGCCCCTTCCTCTGTCCAGTGAATCATTCTCCTAATAGTTCCTTTTCATCTTATGTCATACTGGAGACAGAGACCCACTTAAGGAGAACGAACACCAGGAGCTCTAGGCAACAAATCTGTGTAATTATTAAGACCCTTGAAGCTTTTTGGGGGTTTGTTTTTGTTTTTTAATGCAATGAAAGCTATTATGTAATGTAAGTGATTTTTGCTTTTGTTTCTATTAGTCTTATTTTTACAAAGTAGTTTTCTAGGTGGAAAAGTAGAATGCATCTTGAGAAGAATTCCCTACTACCAATCTTGCAACCTTGCTTTTCTTAGCTATAAAGCAGGTAAAGCCTTTCCTGTCTGGAAAGGCTGTTGGAAAAATATAAATGAGATAACTTATCTCCCAGTATTAGCTATTCTTTCATCCATATAAAAACAATGGTACATCAAATACTTAACACATAGTGTGCCAACATTAAATTTACACCCAATTTGAAAATATAGCACTTAAATTGATGACTCTGTAAAGACTAATGTGTGTGCTATATTTATTTTGCCTAGAAGAGGTAGTAGTAGGGATGATGCAAGGAGATCAACAACAACAACAAAAATGACAAAACAATACCCACCATTTAACCTCTGCATTGAAAACTCTTAAGAGTGTATGCCTTGAGTGGCAGTATTCCCATTTATTTTTCCTTTCTTCTTTATGCTTTATATATCATTTGAACTTTTGTAATAAACATACATTATTTATATAGTTAGGAGAAAAAGATAGAAAATACTTTTAGGAAATTGAATTAGGGTGGGAAATGGCTATTGGTATATTATGCACATCCATCTCTACAGGGAGAGTGAAGTTAGATATAAAAATATGCAAAATACTTGGGAAAGAGACATGTTCTCGTCCAAATGATCCAGATTAGCTTGTTTTATAGAGTTGTTTATTTGTCTATCATAAATCGTTTATTAAGCATGGACTATGTGCCAAGTGCTCTGCTAGGTGATGAGATTGCAAAGATAAAATACTTTAATCCTTGAACTTAAGGAGTTTATAAAACAAGATAAATGGATAAGTGAGCCCGCAATTCCAGGTATGATTCCTGCTCTGCCATGATAGGAACAGGTAAGGTTTCTGTCTGTTGCAAGTACCAGAAACCATGACTCAAATTGACTTGCTCAATAAAGGAAACGATATCGCTGATTATAACTTAAAAGTACAGCAGTAAAGCCAATTGCTAGAGGTCTGAACCTAAGGCTTACAATGTTGTCAAGAAATCTGTTTTTTGGCTTTGCCACACTGCCTATCTTGATGTTAGCTTCATCCCAGGACTAATTGCCCTCATAGTCCCAGGGTGGTTGTCAATGGCTCCTGGGCAACTTGTTTTCACAGTCATATCCAGCTAGAAAGAGATCCTGGCAATGGTCCCTAGCATTCACTTTGAATGGACAGCTTATATCCACCCCTGAACATAGGCCCGATCACCGTCCCCATTCTGAAGTTTAGACAGGATAAAGACAGCCTTCCTGGGACATTCGAAGTCCTTAACTGAAATCTGGCCACTGTTGCTATATTAGGAAGGGATAGTGGTAGTGATGGATGCTGGCAAACTATCCAACAGCCATCTACAACTTGTGAAATGAACAACGTATAATATATAAATGTCTACTAGAGTTAGTATGTAACATAATGGAATGAAGCCCAAGCATATGATGGTGTGTGTCCTTAAATTGACTTCCAGGATGAGTAAGGGTTTGCTAGTGGATAAGAAAGAGAGAAAGGCTTTGGGGCAGAGAAATAAGCTCTCTACAGTCACAAAAGCTAACCAAGTAATTTTTCAACTCTCTGCTTATCTTTACACTGTCACAATTACAAAAGTTACTAGCCAGAAGCCATGTGCCCGGTAGTACAATGAATGAGAAAAGCTAAAGTATCGGTCTCAGCAAAACCTGGTGTTAAATGATGGCCATAGAGTTATAAGCTAAACCACAGCCAAATGTTCTTATTCTTTACAATGTGAAAACAGATTTGGAGTCAATTCAATGGGAACTTTAAAATGTATATCCCTAGATTTCAGAATTATAGTATTTTGAGCCGAACTATATCATCATCTTCTCCTTTTTTGTTTCTGATGAAATCTGCTCAGAAAAGGTTAATAACTCTCCCAAGCCTTGAGTGTATTTGGATTTTGATGTCATGATATTTGTGATGCTAAAAAATGTTATGAGACAAATGTGGGTGCTTTTGAACAGATGTGTTTGCCAATTGTATAGTGTGTATCACATTAGGAATGAGATATAATAGAGAAAAATATTTGTTAATTGAATATTAATGCTGCAAGGGAAAATTAGATTTAACTTTGATCTCTGTGTGATTCACAGTTTCTATAATTTATAAGTTCTTCAGCCTTTGGCAATATTCATCTTTTCTTTCCGCTGAGGAAGTAAAATACTTCCTTGATAAGATTATAGTGAATGGGCTTGGTAACAGTTTTCCGCTAAAATTCCTGACTCCAAATTTAATTAACTACACTTTGGATTGTTTTCCCAGTTTTGTAGCATAGAAGAGGAAGAAATAAGACTATTATTTGCTTTCTATTGGAAGTGTACTTATGCTCTTCATGATTTTCTGGCATCTAAATGTAATCATAAAACATTCTTTTTTTTGCTCATGAAGCTTGTCTCAGTGCTGTCAATCCACCTACCTGATGGGTATGCTCCTTAATAACTCATTTGTCTATCTTTTTTCCAAAGAATGCACAATAATGGTGATAAACAGAATCAAAGTATATTTCCTCTCGCCATTTGCTTTTGGCACAGCAAATCTGTTCAGAAAACTTGCAGCCAGGCATGGGTAAGTGGTCCCAGCCTAGTTGTATCAGTGAGGAACCTGAGACTTCGGATTCAACTCAGAAAATGTGCTTGAATCAGAGAACGATGCAGTGACCATGCAGGAAATGTTCCCCAGGGCACTAGCTTCTTCCCCTTCAGATTAGACAGCTCTTCAGTGCAGAGAAAGAAGCAACTAAAAATTGGGGCAGGATGATAGATAATGTTCATTTAAAAGCACATATGTCACACAAGCGTTAAAAGGTGCCATTATCCCATGGCATAACTTCACTTCCCCATAGTACAAATCAGATAAAATCTTCTTTGTCTTGTTTTATGGCTTCCTTGTACAAGTAGAGAAATAGCAAGAGAAGCTGTTTCTTGGCTGAATTTCCTATCTATTAGTAAGCGTGTTCCACATTAACATTAAGTGCATCGAGTTTCTGACTAACGGGATACCAAAGAGCGTCAAAGAGACAAGTTTATATTCCAGCTGCATACAGTACTCCTGATTATTAAAATATGAAAATACTTACATTCTTATTGGCAAATAGTTTCTGCCCTGGGCTTTCTGAATGCCCCTGTCTCAGCTGCTTCAGACTGGCCCCCTCAATCCCTTCCCCAGGACTTTCATGCATCTCCATGATGGAGCAGCCAAAGTGTTAATGCCTGGCACAGCTGGCTGTTAAATATTTTGATATCATGTCTGTATAAGACCCATCTTATTTTTTAGTAATTTATGGCTACAATTGGGGAGAATAACATTCAGACACAGAACAATATATAATTAAGTATTAAGATGTTTAAGACAGCCCTGTTTGATTTTTTAAAGAGTGGTAAAAGAGATATTGTTTGAGATTATCTAGAAAAATTGTTCAGGGATTTGAAAAGGACAAGGGTAAAGGACAATGGCAAAATTTTTAAATTCATTTATTTAACAAATAGTTTTAAGAATTCCCATTTGTTTGCTGCCATTGTGTACAAAGCACTTTACACATATTATCTCGTTTACTTCTCACAACAGCACTATGGAAATAGAGGAGAGAACGAGCCTTGGTCACACAGCTAGAAAGTGGCAGGCCAGCCCAGGGGTTACCCACCACTTCCCACTGTATGCAAGACACTGTATTAAGTGCTGACATGGTGAATACGAAGATATATTTTTCTACTCGTATTGGCCAATAGCACATCCAAGGAAATACTGATAGCTCCTGAATTAAATAAAAGAATGCTAGTAAATCAAGAACGTCATTTACAAATATGACTGGATAACACATTTTTATAATGCTCCCTTTAGTCACCTCAATAGCAATATAAAGAGGAAAATGTGAGCTATAGGGTACTAGCTAAACTCATAATTTGATTATCTGGTCTTCCAGTATTAGTCTTCTCATGACCTTTGCATTACACAGGACATTACAAAAAGCAGTAAAACACACAGGCTAAGTGTTTAGAGTATTGACAAAGTGTTGCTTCCCATCTTTAAATGGCAACTGAAGAACTGGACTATTTATTAATATTTCTATGGCAAATATAGCTTTTTCTAGCTCTCCTTTCCAGCTTATTTGTTACACAACAATGAACATGTATTTGCCATGACTAAAAAGTATATGAAAAAATATGTTTATAGGCTAGAATATAAGCATTGCTTCATTTCTTACTTAAATAACTCACAGTGAGTTTCTTGAAGGCAGGGAGTTGATTTCATCCATCCCTGTATGCCTAGCATCTCCATGGTGCCTCAACACAAAGTAGACACTAAAAATGTTGGTTGATGGATACCAGTTATTACATACTTCAAGGAAGGATAGAGACAATGTGAAGATTGAGAAGGTGGGAAATAATTTCTGGAGCTGAACTTTGAAGGTGGTGCAGGGATTTACTAGCTATACAGAGAAGGGTGTTGTTAGGAGGGAGGGTATAACTGAGCAATGTTTGCAAAGTAAGTATGTTCCCAGAGTTTGTATGTTTAAGGAAAGCAAGGAAGGCCTCAGTGCCTTTGCAGTATTTTTCACTCCTGGAATCCCATTTCTCCAGATTTTTTTCCCTCCTCCCCTCACCTTTATTTTATTACTCCCAGTCATTCTTTAAAAGTCAGCCTTCTTCCAAAAATAATTGCCAAAGAAAGAGGAGATATAGGAAAAACACTTAAAAGACAAATCAACAAATGGGAAGCAAAGAATCTTATTGTATCACAATTCAAACAAACTATAAAAAATAAAACAATTCATGACATTCCTGAGATAATTGGAGATTTAGGTATTAACTATAATTGATGATAAGTTATTAGTAATATTTTAGATGTGATCATAGTATTGTGGTTATGTTAAAAACAGATACCGTTATCTTTTAGATCTACACACTGACATATTCTTGGATGAAATTATTTGCCTCAAAATAACATAGGAGAGGGAAAAGTGAGTAGGGATATAGATGAAACAAAAAATAAATAAATAAGCATCACTTGTTTACATATTGATTGATTATCTTCCTGGAAAATGTTCCTTTTCTCTTCCCCCTCACCAGCTGGGTCCATCTTGCTATATCCCAAATACTCAGGGCTTGGTTCTGTAACTGTGTTTATCTCATCTTGTTATAATTATCTGTTTACGTGGGTCCCATCACCAGAGGGAGCTCATTGGTAAGGACAGATTTTTATTTGTCCTCCCATTTACTGGTTCAGAGAAGAGGCTCAATAATGTGGAACAGAAGGATGAAAAGATAAGTGAATGAATACAGACCCCCAAGTTCTACATCAAGATGCATAATTTAAACAGTGAGCTCCCTTGATTTCTCCTACTTTCACCCATTTCTTATGGAACAAACCTCAGTTCATGTTCTATATGCAAAACAGCCTTTGCTCACAACTGGAAGCCACAAACATAACAGCTTAATTGAAACTAGATAATTCACACATTTTCATTTAATATTAATAGAATGCCATGTTGTGAGGCCATGTTCTTAATTAGAATAAGATAGCATTGTTCCAAGCCTATTTAGTTGTCATAGTGATAAGGAAAATAATAAAGAAAAACATTTTCCTTGTGTTTAAAAATTCTTTGAATTAAATTTGTGTTATCTGAATCAACTTTTTAAATGTAAATTTGCAAAAATTCTGAGGAAACCTTCATGAGCTTCTTTGTTATGGTCTTATGAACAACATTCTGGTCTCTTGCAGGTATTTATTTTGTTCCAATAGAAATTTCATCTCTAAACACTGTGGAATTGAAAGACTTGAGGGGTTTAGCCAGGTGACATAGTCAGTGCTCTTGCTTTGATCCAAACTATGCTGAAGCAGCCCCGACAAACAAAAGTCTGCCTTATTTTTATTGTTTTAAGGAGAAGATTTTAATCAAAGCTCTTCATAGTAGTAAATTATTATTGGAAGTATTAATTTACTTATATTCTTGATCATTTCCTAAGCAAATTTTTAAGCACATACATGTTATTAGTAGCAGTAGAAAGGAATCTTTCTGTCCCTCAGAGTTCTTAGTTATCTGCCCAGGAACAATACAATGAGATGAATTCATTACAGCATGCATGGCATTCCCTAGAGAACCTATTTCACAGACCAGATGGAATTTGCTTTTTTTTTTTTTAAACGAAATATCTTCATCTATGACAACATGATGAATTTCCTTACATTTTGGAATTTCATAAATATGTGCATGTGAGTGAGGCCAAAGGGATCTGTTTCCTTGTGTGGTATAGATAAAATTCCTGCTATTGAATTGCAAGCAAGGACTGTGTATACCAAGACCTATCATGGTGCCCAATGACTATTGAGTCTCCATATCTAGAGCCATCAGTGGGAGGTATTATTTTTATGTTTTTATGTCCAGAACCTAGCACAGGGCCTGAAAAAATGTAGCTGCTCAGTAAATGTTTGTTGACTTTTTTTCCTGCTTCCACCTTCTCCTGTGAGCCTCATCGCCTTCTAATACAAGCATTTACTTTATCTGGGACAGGTAGAGCAAGCCCAGGAATGATAAAAGCACAGTAACTGGAGAAGGGTCTATGGAAGACTATTGAGAAATGTAGAGGCTAAAACAGGGCATCTGCTTACCCCTAATCTTCACTGGAACTCATTAGATTGTTATGATTCCTAGCTTCAGCCAGATAAACTGGTTGGGTTAGGTAGTTGGAATACTACAGCCACCAAAGTGTGTATCATTGCCTTAAGAGTTAAGAGACTAAAGAATTTAAAGCATAGCTTTAAAAATATGATTATTTTTTAAAATAATCATCTACATAGAGTTCTTTTCACTATTCAGGTCAAAATTTGGTTTTGAACTGTCGTTCTCTGTTAAAGCCATAACATCTTCCTTTGGCTTGCCCTAATGAGGAACTTCGTAATTACAAGTATTTCTTTCATTTATTCAGTTTTCTAGAAAGTGTAGAAAGTATTCATTTAGTGCACTGTTCTGGGTGCTAGAAAATATATCATAGCTTTTCATATTCATTTGGTATTAATTTTTTTATTTCCTTATTTTCAAAATTGGAAAGGTTGTCCATCTTTGTTTCAGGGCATAAATACACTTATGGGGCCTTCAAAATGGGGTTAAAATAAATAAAAGAACCAATATGAAAAGACTTAAACTTGAAACTCATAAGTCATTATGTTAAGGGTACAAATCATGCTTTGTTTTTAATTAAGTGGGTCTAAGTTTGAAGGGCCAGGGTATAATTTCATTTATAAATGGGTTGTGTTCTTTGGTGAGCCTGAATTGTATATTGCATATCTGTAATGTGTGAATACATTGGCATAGAAATGTATGTGCACACAGAAATACATAGATATAGATAGATACAGATTAGATAGAGATAGAGATGAAGACAGAGTACACCTTACAAGGAACACAGCATCATAGAATGTTTCTCGGAAGATTTTTCAGCTGAAACATACTCAGCACCAGTTTGTTTCTATACATGGCCTTGTGAATTGAAGAGTTATCTCAAGAGTATTATTTTGTAGTAAATTAATAGGAGTGAGTAATTTGAATGAGTTTGAGTAAGGAGAAGGGGTCCCGACAGAGGAAGGGCCATGTCTATGTTGCCCACCACTATATTCCCAGGACCTAACACTCCGCCTGGCACATAGTAGGCATTTGGTGGATGAACAGATCAATTAATGCAAGCTCAGGATTGAAAAAATATTCTAATAGAGCATTTTGATAGGCCAGGAAATTCTTTGGCCAGGAATAAACAAGAAATCTTTACCGTCTAGAGATTTCATTAAACTCAGCAAACATGTATTGCCTTTTAAGTTTTGCCAGAAGCTAGGGATTTGGTGCTAAGTGAAACGTAGTCCTTGAGCTTTAGAAACTCACAGTCTAGCAGAAAGACAAGAATATATACAGTTTTACTTCTATTTCATTGTAATTTAAATTACAATAACAGGGTGTGACTACAATTATATTAGTGTTAGCAAAGTACGAAGATAACGCACAGAAAGGAGTCATTACGTCTACTTAGTAGGGGTAGGGAAAACTTCTTTGAATATCTCTGCAGTATTTTAAAGAAGCAAGGATATCCCAGGTAGAATGAGCAGCCTAAACAAAAGTATGGCGACATGAAATAGCAAGGAGTATTCTGGGACTCATAAATAGATTTTTGTTCTAATGCTATAAAATGAATTGTCAGTTCAGAGAAGAGTGATAGATGAGGATGGAGAGGAAGCATCAAAAATAGATTTTCTAGCCCTACATTTTTGCACATTGACAATTGGATGTTTCTATGCATCAGTCTGAAGGCCCTTCAGTCTACCTTGTTTCTCTACAAATCTGACCCTGCCTCAATGTCCACCACATCTTTGATGCCAGACCTAGCCATTGCTGTCCATATAAATCTCTTCTTCCACGGACCTCAGCTTGAGCTCCATCATTCTGGGTTTTTGGGTTTTTTTGTGTTATTGTTGTTTTACTTAATTTCCCCAGAAGATTATAAAGTGACCAGCAGGCAGAGGCCATGCTTTCTTTCTTCATTTAATTTCTATGCATGCTTAGAAGCAGACCCTAGACCAACCAGAAGGAAGTTAGGTACCTCTGGAGAAAACATCACTAATTTCCACAGCACGGACCCTAAGAGTTTGAATATGAATAAGCTGGCTAAATTTTTGGACCAACTGCCATTTCAGGTAGTTTATATTCAGGCAACAAGTATTTGTGAAGACCACATGGAAATGCCCCTCTTAAGATATATGCTGGTGACTAGAAAACGAAAGTTCAACCCAAACCTCAGATCGACAGAACCAAAAACAGGGTTGTTTACAAGTGAATGAGAAAATGTATTAACATCATGCCAGCTCTACGTCCACCACTCTCCAGCAATGCACGTCAGACTGAATGCCAATCCTTAGACAGATAATAATAAGATAATAAGCGTAGGTAGGACGAGTTTGCATGTCACTGTTAAATGGTAATAATTCCATTTCAAAGGGCAAATGAATGAAAAATGCACTTGAAAACTTATTGGATACACCGAGAAAAGGTTACCTAGACTTCACTGTAGACAAAAGACAAATGCTTATTATAAGAAATTCTTTCTTAAAATCTCCTTTATTCATATTTTTCTATATTTTGTTGTTTTCACTTATGCCTGTGAACACATGCAATTTTAATTATCAAAAGGCAGATGTGCCTAAGGAAATATAAAAGAGTGACCATATTTCCCAGTTTGCCCAGCCCAGTTCCACTATATGTCTGGATTTGGAAGGTCATTGACCAGAGGTAGAGAGGGCTGGAATTGAGAGTATTATGTTGTTTAAGGTCTGGTTGAAGAAGGATGAAAGGGACTTCATTCTTCCCCTAGATTTAGAGGTTGGATGAGAACTGGCATAGAAGGCTGAAACTGTGGCTTTGAATTGTGCCCTGTCCACTTACCAGCAGTGTGACTAGACAAGTCATGGAACCTCTCTTGGGTATCAATTCTTTTTTTTTTTTTTTTTGAGACTTTGTTGCCCGGGCTAGAGTGAGTGCCGTGGCGTCAGCCTAGCTCACAGCAACCTCAAACTCCTGGGCTTAAGCGATCCTACTGCCTCAGCCTCCCGAGTAGCTGGGACTACAGGCATGCACCACCATGCCCGGCTAATTTTTTCTATATATATTTTTAGTTGTCCAGATAATTTTTATTTCTATTTTTAGTAGAGATGGGGTCTCGCTCAGGCTGGTCTCGAACTCCTGACCTCGAGCGATCCACCCGCCTCGGCCTCCCAGAGGGCTAGGATTACAGGCGTGAGCCACCGCGCCCGGCCTGTGGGTGTCAATTCTTTTCCGCTCATGGTAGAGTCTTGTGCTCAGTACAAGGGTCATTTTTTTAAACAGTTATAATTAAGCTGTTTCTAGAGGTAATCACTTGGGAAACAAAACCTTATCAAATAAAGATGTGTTAAAAGAAATCACAGATTCCTAGGTTCAGGGGATAAGAACAACAAAGATAGTAACATTATTCAAAGACAAGAGAACTTTTAAGGAGAGGAGAGATTATAAACTTACTTTATATAACTGCAAAGGGCAAAATTAGGTCTGATGGGAGGAAATTAAAAGAAAGAGATTTCAATTCTCTATAAAAAACTTTTCAATAATGAGCCTTTGCAGTGGCTGGTGCCTATAATCCCAGCTATTTGGGTGGCTGAGGCAGGAAGATCACTTGAGGAGTTCAAGGCTGCAGTGAGCTATGATTGAGCCACTGCACTCCAACCTGGTGACAGAGCAAGACCCCTTCTCTGGAAAAAAAAAAAAAAAAAACTTTAATAATGAGATCTGTCTAGCAATGGGATAGGCTGATCTAAGAAATAGTGTAGTGAAAGCATGAAGGAATGAACTTGACATAAATGTCTATAAAAATCATGGGGGCGGCAGTGGGTCAAATTGGGGAGCGGCCTGAGAAAAATCCAAGAGGGACATGATAGTCCTCCATTTGTCTTCCAATTTCCATGCATACCCATGTATGTCACTGTATTGTCTTTTTGACTCCTAAAACCTCCACAGCTGACAGAGGACTCTAATTTCATGTTCCTATGGTAATGCATTCCCCATTTTCTAAAAAACATCCAAAAAACCTCCAAAAAGGCAGTAGAAATTATTCATTTTCTTTTAGGCAAGTTGTCTAATTGTTGACACAAGGCATGTCTGATCTGTCTTTCTATTGTCCAGGGTACGTGATGATTTGAATATTTATTTTGTAGTTTAAGTAACAGATAAATTTGAATAGATAAAAGAAAATGGTAAGCTCTATAGTCTTGAAATTCTCTCTCTGATCTCTCTTCCTTTAAGCTTGTTTAACCCCTGAATCACAAGATCTATTTTATCCTTTGGGCCATCCTCGGCAAAGACAAAGCATCCAAGAGATAATCTTTAGAAAGCATACCCCGTTTGTACTCTTCTTTTCTCTAAGCTGTGCTACTGTGTTGTAGGTGACCACTTCCTTGTTTTACTCCATAATGTAAACTCTTACAACCAGACACTGTGCCTTATTCATTCTTATATCCTCATTGCCTAGCACAGTACTTGACATAAGACAACCCGTGCATGGCTGGTTGAAGAATGAAGGACAGCCCGTCTCTTCTCTCCTAGAACCAACTCTACAGCCTCCCCCATGCACTCCTCCTCACACTCCACTTCTGTGTTTACCAGGAGCTCAGCACCTTCTGGTCCCTTAAGCCTTCTTTTCAAGCTGAGCACCAGTCATTTCTTATTTGCACACTTCATTTTTCAACACTTCTAAGGTTGTAAACCATTCTATTTTTTTTTCTTTTTCTGACAATACTTTAAAACTAGCTGATCAATCAAATGCTAAATTCCTATGTATTGAGAGCTTGCTATATAGCCAAGCACCCTCATGTACACTGAGGAATTTTCAGCCGTGCAAAAAACATGGTCTCTGCCCTCAAAGTCTAGTTGGGCCTTAAAATGTATAGATCGGATAAGAAAACTCATAATGCCTTCCAGGACTTGATTAAATGCTAAATAAATATCAGTGCTGGCATTATGGGCTTTCAGAAGAGGACCTTTCCAGACTGAGAGACTGGAAATCATCAGGAAGTACACAGGCTTCAGTTAGCTTTTCAAAGATAAGATGAGTCTAGATTATAAGAGAAGTCAGGGACACAGACATTTTAGGAAGGATGATGCACTGTTTAACCTGATGTTTATTTGTTAATTCAACACATACTCATTGAGCATCTGCTGTGTGCCAAGCACCAAGCTAGAGACTAGTACTGTGAGTTTTCTGAGGTCAAGTGTAGTACAGTTTTCCCTCATTTAATTCCAAACTGTCCATGACCTCATTCATTCCTACAGCTTTAACTACTACCTCCCAACATGCAAAAGGCACCCAACTCTACCTGTCCACCCCCAGATTCTTCTAGTGAGTCTAATCTTGGCTCTCAACTGTGATGATTCTGTTCTACCCACTCTGTGCCAGCCATCCCCACTCCCCCCACCCAAGGCACCAGGCACTGTGAAACCTACAGAATATACAGACACTCAATTCCTTGCAGCTACATAACTTCTCTAGGCAGTGCCATTATGATTATGGAAAACATGTTTTTAAGTGTTCGTCCACACCACTGCTGCCTATTTGGGACTAGAGAGCCTTGTTTATAATGTGGACCAGCCTGCAGGATGACAGCCCTTAGTCCATGTTAATGATGACAGTACCATTATATTCACTGAAAATACCCAAAGCATGGGCCAGATGCTGTGCTAGATTCTTTCTGTCTACTATAGCTCATCCTTACAGTAGGCTCTATGAGAAAGATATCACTACCACCATTATATAAATGAGAAAACTGAGGTCACAGAAACAGCTTGTCCAAGATTTCAAGTCTAGTACATGGCAGAAGTCAGGATGAGATCCCAGATCTATTTGGTTCCAAATGTGATGCTCTCACTACTACATTACAACAAAAGTAGGTTAATGGCTTTCAGTGCCTCAATCTTATCATTGGGAAAGTAGGAATGGATTCTTGTCTCTATCTACCTCAGAATTACAATGCCCTTGACAACTGAGGTTTCTCAAGGAAAATTGACAGCTCTGTGTCAGTACCTAGGACATATTCTTACTATGTTGAGCAATGAGAGAGATCCAAACATTAAGGTTAATGGTATTACCAACCCACAGTGGTTTATGACCTAAGTGACCCTTAATCAGAGCATAAAATCTGCATATGAATTTCTGGCCAAGCAAAACCAGTGAACTTTCATTTGTTTATTCATTCATTTAATACTTTGCAAGCTTCTACTGTATGCCACACACACATTATGTCTACAAGTGACACTGCAGATACAGTGTACATTTTTAACAGAATGTCTTGCCAGGTCTAATACATATTTAATAAACAATTTGTCTGAGGAATTAATGTACCTTTCCAACTTATGGAGACGTTTCCAGCTGTAATGGTGCACAGGCAAGAGGAACAGTTGAAACAACAGCTCTTAACTTCTGAGATAAGATTTTGGCAGCAACATGGTGTGTTATATCCACTGAGGGCAGTACCTGAATGGAAAAAGCAAAAGCACATTGGCATCAGACAGTCGAGGGTTCACCTCTGAGATCTGACATTTAATAGTTGGCTGTGCAATCTTAAATTATTTTGTCTCTAAGGAACCTTAATTCTATAACTGCAAGGTAGGGATGATAATGTCTATTGAATGTGTTGCTTACTCATTCAATTAGGTAACAAACGTTTAGTGAGCATTAAATCAGTCCAGAAAGCAGATAGCACCTGTGGTGCTTCAAGCAGAAAGGGATACAATTCAGGGTAATAATGTGCCTAGAAAGTGTGGGAAGGGTTGCAGGGGTGATAGTCATGGGTGAAGGCAGTTATAGCCAAATCAGGTGGCTTCAAGAAGCCATTGCCTGAGCCACAGTTTCCTGCAGGCCTGAAGCTAGAGACCAACAGTGGATTGTGGAGTCTGAGGAAACCGTGAGATACTGAAACAGTGGTTAAGAGCTGCAAAATCCTGTGCCAGTCTGCCACTGCCATGCCACATCTCAAAAATTGTGGAAATGACTCTGGTTAGGAGAATCTAAACTGCAGCTCTGTTGACAAGAGATTCTGACAATATATTTCTCAGCTTTCCTGCCCTTGTGACACAGTGGGAAGCCTGAGGGTGGGAGAATTAAGGAATGGTACGGAGGACTAACAGACAATAGCCAGAACAGGCATCCTATGTGCCAAGAACTATTCTGGCAGTACAGGGACAAATAGAAGAGACAAAATATTCTCCTCATATGTATGGCTCACATTTAATTGGGGGAGATTAAATGAATTAATGTATTGATGCATTTAATAGAGCCAGGCACAAAGCAGGCTCCTGGGAAATAATTATTTCCTTCTTTTAAGTTCTACACTGTCCCCAAGAGAATATAACACTCTGCCCCCTCTCCATGAGATTTCGGACAAAGCAGATAATTTTGAGATTAGAGAGAGAAGAGCTGAGGATAGGCTTTTGGGGCCAAATAGTGAGGTTTCAACTGACAGTGCTTGCTTTTTGCAGATAGCACATTTCAATCTGTGTTGACTTTGAAAGCTGTTTGGACCTGCCTCAAAGCATATATTCTCTCGATAGATAATAACAGACCATCTTTGAAGACATTTATCAGTAGCTGTGCGTATTAACTCATTCCAAGTATATTAAAACACAAATGTCCTATAGAGATACAAACATTGCCTCTTCGCAGTAGGCATGAGGATGAGAGATGAATATGTCAGGACATGCATTAATGTTTCCATTTCCATGAATGATTCATTTACTTTGTCCTGAGGATTTTCTAGTTACCTTCATATCTGCCTCCAGTAGGAGGTCCCTATGCTTTGTTCTCTGTCTTGAGTCAGAAATGTAAGGTGGCAGCTGATTCACTTAACCCCACATTGAGGCAGCTTTGCAGTGCCCTTTGGAGTCTGGGGTGGAAGCTGTCTTGAGCACTTTCCCTTGGCCTTATTCCAACCTATGGGTCACAGCAGACGGATACAAGCTTTGGAGTCAAACAAGTCTGGCTCCCCTATTACAGTCATAAGTGACAAAGTACTTTCTCTTTGGTGCTGCTTCCTTACCAAGAATTTGGGATAATAAAATCTAATTTACTGTAGTATTGTAAGAAGTAATGAGATGAAATATGTAAATTATCTGGCTCATAGTAGGGGTTCCACAAACATGAATTTCTTCACCCACTAAATATGTTGTCTTAAATATTTTCTTCATTGTGGTTTTAAATTTACCTTTTATTTCATCTGAATAATAATACTCACAGTAGATGTTTCCAGGATTTTATATGGGCATCTTATTTAATCTCCATAATAACTATTAATAGTTATTATGAATAGTTATGAATATAACTCTATGAATAGTTATATGAGTAATTATATTATTCTCTGTGATATATCTGGAACTTAAGCATAAGAGAGGTTGAATAATTTACCCAAGGTCACTGCACTAATTAGGAGTCACAGGTGGGATTTAAATGCAAATGCTCCCAGCCTAGAACCAGTACATCCTCCGCAGCACAAGATTGTCTCCCACACCAGACACTAACCTTGTGCAAAGCAGAAGTGGTATATTTGCTATTTGAATTCTGTGTTACCAAGAGCAGAGCAAAGTGCATCATGTAAAGAACATGGTGATTGGAATTTTTAAAACCCATCCTTGTGGTAAAATATCAGTCTGTAGGGTGGTTGTTCACAAAATTTGTGTAGTCTCCAACACTAAGCAGGTGCGTGATTCAGGGTTGTGGATCTTATTATGGGGGAGTCGTGAGAAGCAGCGTACATATAGGGAGAGATGGGAGGAGAGAAATAGGGAAGGAGGACGAGATAGAAGGTGGGAGGGAAGTCAAATAGTACAATTTTATCACCTTTCTATCTTCCCATCGCTTCTTTCCACCCGCACCCCTCATCTGCGTACCCCAATCCTTTCTCTTTCTGCCAATACTGCCTCGATCATTTTTATGTTTGTCACCTTAAATGTCAGTGCGTGACTTTATCTAAAGTCACATGGAGGCCGGGCGCGGTGGCTCACGCCTGTAATCCTAGCACTCTGGGAGGCCGAGGCGGGTGGATCGCTCGAGGTCAGGAGTTCGAGACCAGCCTGAGCAAGAGTGAGACCCCGTCTCTACTAAAAATAGAAAGAAATTATCTGGCCAACTAAAAAATATATATACAAAAAAATTAGCCGGGCATGGTGGCTCATGCCTGTAGTCCCAGCTACTAGGGAGGCTGAGGCAGTAGGATCGCTTAAGCCCAGGAGTTTGAGGTTGCTGTGAGCTAGGCTGATGCCACGGCACTCACTCTAGCCCGGGCAACAAAGTGACACTCTGTCTCAAAAAAAAAATAAAAAATAAAAAATAAAGTCACATGGACAGTGTTACCAAGGTGAAATATTATATCAGATGTGCTCCTGATAGAAAACGGCTGTAGGGAACTCTCCTAAAAATTGTTAAAGAAATATGGGAGGTTATGTACAAATATATGTGCATAACACCCTTGTGGGGAGCAGCTACTGGTCTCAGATTGAAAGTGGCCACACAGGAATGGATGTTCAGGGTCATCAGACTTTTCATTGTTTGGGTAGCCACGCATGTGGATGTTGATGTGAACTTTCTCAATTTTTAAATGTTAACCCTTGATTTATATTTCTGCAAACACTGTGAAATCAAAGGAAATATAGTTGTGAGTCACACGTGGTCGGCAGGCTATTGATTTGTGACCTCCTCCATAGTATCTTCTGTCACAGAATCTGAATCATGTTGTTACACATTATTGTTTCTGTGTATTCTCTCCACTGTGCTGAGAGCTCTTAAGGGCTAGGTTATGTCTTATTTCTCTAAGACCATTAATTACCATAATGCCAGGACATAGTAGGTGCTTTAAAAAGGGGGCGGGGGGGGGGGGGGGAGGGAGCCTATGCTTTTGTAGAGTCTTTTTCTTTATCTTTGTCTTTTTCTTAAAAGTGTGAGCCTTTATTAACCTTCCAGAACAATTTTTTGTGTCTTAGTGTTCTCTGCTATCCAAAATTTATTTGTAAAGTCCTAATATGAGTCATCATAAGTCACAATAGTTATAAATAATATTTGCATGAATATTTTAATTTGGAAACATGACAGCTAATACTTTGAGGAACTTATGATCTCCCCGATGTAAGAAAAAGAAACAAAATTTATTCAGTTTCTTTGTCCTGTTTTCAGATTTGGTTTATTTGGAAATTGCATAGGGTAAAGATAACATTTATAGGCTTTAAAGACAGATGTGAATTTAAATTCTGCCACTGTCATTTGTCAGCCATGGGGACTTGGACAAGTGATTTCACTTGTTGGGGCCCCAGTTTATTCATCTGTATAATGAGAATAATAATACCTACATCATAAGATAGTTGTAATGATTACATTAAGTGATGTATTAATACATGTGACCTTGTACACAATAAAAATTAAATGCTAATACTTTATAGGGCAAAAAGCAACACAATTTCTCTCACTTCTTTGACTCATTAAAGCCTATATGCACATAGGAAGTAGGGCTACATATTTGGTTTTTAGAAGCAGAAATAAAAATTTTTAGTATATACAGAGAAACAGGAAGCCTTTCCATATTTTGAGAATTATACAGACCAAAATTACAAAAATGACATGAAATATGTAAGCTTAAGGGTCTTGGTATTTATTATCTTTAATATTAGACCTTTAACGCAAATTTCAAGATCTAATTCCTGCTGATGTTTTTGAGTTGGGAAACTGGGTGTTGCCTAGTGCCTTCCTAGATGAGGAGTAGGTTTTGGGAGGTATGTATTCGGTCTTTACCTGCTGGGATGTCTGAAGGACACCCATGAAGGAGAAGTGTAGTAGAGTTAGGTAAATTAAAGATGTAAAGAGAAATGTGAGGTGAAGAGGGTACCTGATGACAGAAGAAGGACATACCCAGGGAAGGGTATATAGAGTGAGGACAGAAGAGAATAATGGAAGACCAGTTAGCACTTGCAAAACTCTTCCTGGTGGCCTGGAATTATAGCAATTTTCTGGCTTTGCTTGAGCAGATATTCCAATCTGGGACAAAACCCCCAATGTAGGATTCAGCAAATAATAAAAAGTCTGACATTGGGATAGGTACTCTGAGGGCCACAAAGGAAAGGGGATGGCATGATCCCTTAAACACTTTATAATCACATGGACCGCATATTAGAAAGCAATTACATAACAATACAACTTAGTATAAGATCAATACAATATAATACAATGCAGTTTAGTATGGGATCACATGTACAAGCGCAGGCTATAGGAATTCAGGAAGGGAGTGGTGGATTAAAAGCCAGGATCTGGAGCCAGACTGTCTACTAGCAAATCCCAGATCAGCTGCTTACTTAGCCGTTCTGCTCCCCAGTTTCCTCATCTGTAACAAGAGGGTAATTTCTACTCCACAGGGTTATTGTGTACAAAGAAAGAGAGTTAGAGCCCTACTGGCATGCCAAACTAGATGAGTAAGATTGTGAGATGAATCCAAACCTATTGGTCTGCCAGGCAAGTAGCCTGATAGCACCTGGGGAAATAATCACCTGGATGAAAGATTCAGGAGTAAGGTAAAGAAAGGCAAAGGCATAAGCCAAAGGAAGTGAGATATGATTGTATACTTTATGTCTGGGGAGAGACATTATTTAAACACCTACAGACCCTCTAGTTTGGGTGTGGACCAAGGATAGATAAGGAATAGGTGCTAGGGGTGTGCTCTTTCTCTCTCTCATTAGTTAATCCCCATGTGCTTCAGTTTCTTCATCTGTAAAATGGGATAATATTACCTACTTTATAGATTTTTTTTTCAAATTAAGTGAGTTAAAACATATAAAGCTCTTAGAACATTGTATGACATGAGTAAAGGCTTGTAGCGTGTTGGCTATTACATGACTATTATCCAACAATCATTGTTGTGTTCCTCATGTATATCATGAACTGTGACAGGCCCAGAGATATGGAAATGTAGAACATTATGGGCGGCCAAGACATTATAGGATAGTAAGTGAGAGTGCAGAATCTGGACAGAAGGACCTGGTTTCAAATCTGGGATCCATCATTTAGTTTCTACCTATGTAACCTGGAGTTTGCTTCTATAAACTGGGTGATGCTAACACCTACCCCTGGTTTTTTGGCAACATAAATGAGATAAATTGCTATATGTGGCATTCAGTATAGCTCCTGGAATACTGTAAATGCTCGATACTAGAAAGACAGAAGAAAACATTAGAGAAATGGTGAAACTTTAAGGTGCTTAAAATGTGGAAAGCTTAGGAATATTTGCAATTTCAGGGCTTTCCAAGGGAGAAGATATTTTTCCAAGTCTTTTGTTATATTTGTTAAGAAATGCTCTCAAGAAGTAGAGCAAATTGTGAGTAGAAAGGTGGGTCATGCTGGGCAAAGATGAGTTTTAGTAAGCTAAAAGCATCTATTGTTTCAAACAAGAAATGCACTGCAAATCATTTAGCTTACCAAAAAAAAAGAAAGTCAAATGGTGTCAGTTACAATTGCATAATATACTTTGGCCACTAAGAATAGCTATGTTTATTATCATTACCATTCTGTGAAGCTGAGAACAGACTTAACCTTTGATCTCTTTGCTGACAGTTGGATATAATTACATAATTATGGTTGATTGGACTGATCAATTTTGGCAAGAATTTTTTTCCTCTCTCATGTATCTGCACGAAATATGGATTATCACAGTAAAGCTGCCTTTTTCAGAAATAATATAGTCTCTATGTGTTTGTCCCCATCCTTCTTAAGAAAACAGGAACTATAGAAATATAATTTTTCAACAAGCCCTGTAGAGGTAGGAAATGTCCAGTTTAAAATCTGTTGGGAATTCACTATCAACAAATAAGAATACAGAAATACTACGGGGCTAGAATATAATTAAAAGAGAGTATAGATGTTATAGAAATAGCTCACATTTTGGAGCACTCCCTGCTAAGTGTTTTCCAGAACTTAGAACTGGTCTGTCTGTAATCATGCAGTCTAGGCTGGTATGGCTCTTATCCTTATTTCGCAGAGGTTAAGTAACTTGCCCAAGGTCACACAGCAGCGCCACAACTTCCTTCCTCCGCAGCCATGTTTCCTTTGGTATGGGTATCCAGGGAATAAAGCTGGCTTTATTTTCCATAGGCTGCTATTGCTGTTCTCTTGGTCCAAATGTCTTTGGTAGCCAGGAGATTGTAAGAGTAGACTATATATAAAAACATGGAATATTGATAAACAATGGTGTAACCCAGGCAAAGTTTACTGATCAAAGTTACCAAGTAAATAAATGACTGATAAATCAAAGGTAGACTTTTGGTTTACCATGGTGTGAGTTTAGGGAAAATGTTAGTGACAAAGCTGAGATTAGAACCAAGGTCTGTTTGCTCCTAGGTTAACAACCAACTAATGAATATCAATCAGCCTTTCATCTAAATAGCATTAAGTTCCTCACTCATGTGATTTTTCACTTTACCCCTAGTAATGGAGTTAGTGAGCTAGGGAAATCAATTTAAGCCATCCAACTAACTCACCATGCCAGGCACTAAGTATGTTTAGTACATTTTCACTGGAGTTGTAACAACAGGGAATCACAGACAGAATGAGACAAATCCCAATCTATGGTGGGAACACTGGTGAAAGAGCAACTCTTGCTGACTGAGGATTCATGGAATTTTGACTTGAAGAGATGGCATTTGCACTGGGTCTGGGAAGATGAGTAGGCTTTCAGGAGGCCCTACCAGGGATAACAGGAACCTTGTCGAGAGAAGACCTAAGGTGTGAAAATCTGTAATTATTGGAGGCTCTTTGTCTTGGTGATGGCAGGGAGTGGGGGGCCAAGAGGTGGAAGGGAAGATGTTGGCTTCTATGTCAGTGAGTGCAAAGCAGTTTGGGTTGGCAACCTAAGCATCATTATCCAGTGTTGATGCTGTGTACATGTGGCATTAGTTTCACATATCAACATTTTAATTCACTGATGATGTCTAAAGTACAATAAAACGTAGTTTAACAGACTACATTGGGATCTTGGATTCCATTGGGAAGGAGTAGAGGAAGAGAGAGAGAATGACTTTTCTTGAAAAACAAATTAGTAATTTACTTGAATAAATGTGAAGATGAACAAATGTCCACTGTGGAAGGAATTCTGACCTGTAGTATAACAAGTGCCCTATGTCCCTCCTTCACTCATTCTTCCTTCCCTCCCCTTTCCTTGGGTGTTCTGCTGGGGAAGAAAAGTAGGCAGAGGAGTGAACATCAGGCTCAGGGAGAGGAGTTCTGAATGCTACCTGGTTTCCTGTCCCATCTACAGAGCCTAATAAGGCTGGAGGGGAGATGTGATCAGGACCCACCGCTGAGGAAATGATGGATGGAAAGTCCCGGAGGCTCTAAGAGAGTCCTTGTTATGTGCAGAGCTTCAACGAGGACTGGCATTACAGTACCCTGTAGTCACTTTCATTTAAGCAGACTGACATTTTTGGGGAAGTAATATTTCATTGGAATGGGATTTTGCTGGAAATGCATTCAGTGATGACTCTTAATGAGTGTCACCCTGCTGCCTGTTCAGGGTTGTGTTCTGCATGCCATCTGTTAGCATTTCTGAGTTCTCTGCACAACCAGCAAGTGCTGCAAGATGTTTCCTGACCTGCGTAGTCTCAGACGTATCACGGCCAGATGAGCCAGGTGCTGACCAGGGTACCTCTGTGGCACAGCCTCTCCTAGAAGGCTCAGGTTGCATCTGCAGAATTCCTACAGCACCGTTTTAAGCATTTTTGAGGAGATGCCAGGACTTTTATTAGCACAGCTTCTTTGGAGCACCATGATGCCAGCGGCTCACTGCTGAAACAGTAAAACAGTACATGATAGGAATTTAGGAAAAAATATACATTGGGGCAATGGACTAGATCCTTTTGGATTTGAATTTAGGGAAGGAAGTTCTGGCAATGAGAATGGGGAGGGAGGTGGTAGGCCCTAGTATACGAGTGTGGGGAGCTGTTTCATGCTCTCAAATGGCCTGAACACTCTAAATTAAATTTTCCCATTTCTTTGAAGGAATTAAATGTAGATGATAAAATCAAATCTCTTAAGACTTTCCTGAGAATTTATATTATTGCTTCTTTTAAATTCACATAAGCATGTGCACATACAAATAAATTCCCAGGATTACGGAGCAATTGCTGCTGAGGTCTGGGCAGGGAATAGGATTCATTTTTCTGTTCCTGAAGCATGTCCCAGCTAACCCAATATAAGCATTCTGACAAGGGCTATTCCTGATCTTTAGCTTTTTCTCAACAGAAAGTGTATGTATATTGTGGTAAAGCTAGTAATAGTGCCTATCCTATAATGCTCATGATCTCCATGGTGATTCCAATGGATATTTTTTGAAAAGCTAAATAGGAGACTTCCATGTTTACATTTATTGTCTTTCATCTTTTTCTCCTTATATTCTTTCCTTCATTTATTCAACAAACATTCATCTGTTTATCTAGGGCTAAGCACTGAACTGGATCCTAAGGTTATGTTTTAAAATTGTCATGTCTTAGTTTTTGGTGGCAAGCACAAAGAAGTCACTCATTACAATTTAGCTAGGGGATAAATGCTGAGATGGAGAGAAGAACTGGGTGGATATGTAAAAGCACAAAGGATACCTCATTTATTAAATATCTACTTCAGGCCAGGCCATTAGGTATAAAGACAACCATTCATCCTCACATGGACTGGAATCTTACAACAGCCTGCTACAGAATGTCTGTACAGTTGTTTGTGGTAGTTGTTTCCCTTGTTCTGGGCCTGGCCCTGTCCCCAGGCCATCTCACCCATGCCCACATCTGCAGATGCTTACAAGAAGACCACACAAACCAAATTCTGGGACCAAGGTCTTATGTTCCCATGAATGTGTTGATTAGCTACTAGCACACATAAAACTCATTGTCAGTATCCTAAGAAAATGCTGCTGTAAGTTATTTATTTCAATTTCTGCAGACATTTTTAAGTTATCCACACAAGACTGTGCTGGGGCATTAGATGTTAGAGCAATAGAGAGGATTTGTCTCCTATCCTTTTGGAGTGTGTCTTTCTGGGGGAAAGAGTACATACATATAATCATCACAATACAAAACAGAGCATGGGTGTCATAACAGAGTGCTTTGTGAGTGTGCAGCAAATGAAGTGGCTTCATTGGGATCAGAGGACTCAGGAAATATTTAGAGGAGGACGTGTTAAGTGTCCTGGGCCAGGAAGATTGGTTAGAATATCAAGAGAGAAGAGCATCATTCTAAACGGAAAAAAAATAGAATTAAAAGAAATATAAGAAGTACAAAAGATGCTCTGAAAACACTTGGTACATTTGAAATGTTGTAAGGGAAGGTTGTGAGTAGGAGTTAAGAAAGGGAGGCTGAGGGCAGATCATAAAAGTCTTGAATGTCAGGCTAAGTCATCTGAGGCATATTCTCTGATATTGTAATTCTAGTCTAGCTTCATGACAGAGTCCAAAATGGCCATTTAACTTGGCAAAAATTTTGTCTCATACAGGGACAAAGAACCATGTTGAGTGAGAGGTGGCAACAGGATGGAGAAAAACATAATTACTGCTTTAGGAACTCCTAGTCTGGTGGGCAGCCAGTCTTATCCACAGAGTAGTATAAATTCAGCATTTTTAAATTTAATATTCACCAATTTAAAAATTTTCTCAACCTCTGCCTCTCAGTGTGGTTTATTTTCGTACTTCTTGGATATGCATGGTCACTTTCATCAGCACATAAAAATATATTTATTTGTGAAATTGACCTCCAAGGAGTTCTTCCTGTGGTGGAAATGAAGAGAGATAACTAATATTTCACCGGATTTTATGCCTGCATGTGACATATATAGTGATAGTCATAAATCTAGAAATTCTCAGGGGCCCAAGGTGTAGCACGCATGGATTTATGGAAAACATAAATTTAATTCAGGACCAAGAAAAATGCATAAAAATGGTAACATACATGGAAAAGAGATTCATGCTGATTAAGAGAATTAGGTATGGACATGAGAAGCAGGAAGGAAGAGTTGTTGCTGACATTTGAAATATGATCCATTTGTGAGTTGTGTCTTCTGTCTCTAGAGAAGATGAGAGCAAGGGAGATTCACAGCAAATCTAACAATAGTTAGTCCCATGTCAGGTTTCTTCAGTTGATAGTTGTTACATGTGGATATGATGCAGCCCACAGTGGATATTAAACCACTATTGTAATTGGGCCTGTGATAGAAAAATCATTTTCTTCTCTTTGCTCTTCTATGCTATGAATTCAATTTTCTAACAGGGCCAAATGTGATTGGGCTAACATAGGCTGAGTTTGTATGTGTAGACTTCAGATAGCTTGTTTCTTGCTTTCTGAGAAGGTAATGATATCCTGTAATATTTCACTAGAGCTTCCTCTAGCCTGAAGACTATCCTTAGATGGCCAATAAGACCTTGGTAACTCTGAGCCAGGTGGGTAGCAAATCCCTAACATGATCTAATCCTTTAAGTATGTTTTGGAAACAGGATTTTCGGATCTCTCTGTTAGATGCTCTTTACTTAGAACCAAACAGCAGTATAAATTAGACTTTCTGGGGCATTCTTTTTCTAGTTGGTAATTTAATTAGAATAAATTGAATGGACTGGATGTTTTCTTCTTCCTTCTCCTCCTTTTTTTCTTCTTCTCTTTCTCCTTCAACTCCTCTTCTTCCTTCTTCATCATTGTCAACACCATCAAATATTCATAATATAGCAATTCTATAAAAGAGTTACACTAAACACTAAGTAATCCTAAATTAGCTTAGAAGGCCCTGCCAAACCCTGAGTACAAAAAAGGCATGGGCAATTTGTTTGCAAACTAATTTTCAATTTCGTATGAAAAGAATGGGCATTTTCTGGGCCCCTACTTTGTGTAGGTTCTTTACATGTGTCATCTTATTTACCCTCACAGGAGTCTCGTATTAGTAATTGTAGTTGGCACATTTCCAGCTCAGATAGATTAAAATAATTTGCCCCTGGTCACTCTGGCAGTAAGTATTTGGAGTATTCCTTCTGAGTTTTTTACCCTCAAACATACTCAAGTCAGTTGAAATTTACTGAGCATCTATTATGTACAAGGTACTTGTAATAAGAGCTGAGTATACATAGTTAAGTAAGACAATGCCTTCCTCCACGGAGTTTTAGGCTAGCAGGAGAAACAGGTAAAGTACACACAGAAAACTAACTGTCACAAATGCAACAATGAATATATGTGTGAAGTATCAGTAAGATAAAGAAGGTGATGCTCACTTTTATTTAAGAGAACAAGATCAGAAAAGACTTACTATTAAAGGGGACATAGAACTTGAATTTTAAAGAGGAAGCATGCCATTCAGATAAGGATAAAGGATGCATGTTGCAGACAGGCCATTTACCTGTTCAATGGAACAGAAGCGTGAAGAATTGAGTGGGTTTGAAGTACTTTTAAGCAATAAATACAAATTGCAGCAAAACTCTTGGGGGTTCAAATGCGTCTAAGCCAGCTCTACAGGTTTCAGTTTAGTGTGGAAAACATGATTCATACGTAAGTAACCATAACACGGGGTCTGATGTGATAACTCTTGAAGAAGTAATATATACACTAAGTGCTATAGACCAGCAGTCCCCAAACTTTTTGACACCAGGGACTGGTTTCATGGAAGACAGTTTTTCCACAGACAGGGGGTGGGGGGGTACAAGGGGGAGGGGGTGGTGGTCACCACCTCGGCTCCACCTCAGATCATTCAGATCATCAGGCGTTGGATTCTCGTGGGAAACGTGCAGCCAGGATCCCTCGCACGCACAGTTTGCAGTGGGGTTCGCGCTCCTATGAGAGTCTGATGCTGCCACAGATCTGGGGAGGGGGGCTCAGCGGTGAGCTGAGCAGTGGGGAGCAGCTGTGGGTGCAGCTGAGGCTTTGCTCGCTGGCCCACTGCTTGCCTCCTGCTGTGTGGCCGGTTGCTGAACCGTGCTGGTACCCGACGTGTGCTGGAGCAGGTGTGCGGCCCCAGGGTTGGGAACCGCAGCTATAGACATTTGGAGGTAGGAGAGATGGCTTCTGTTTGTGGTGGCTAAAGAAGGCGTGAAAGAGGAGGTAGCATCTAAGCTGAACATGGAAGGAAAAATGGAACTGGAAGAAAGGCATTCCAGGGACATGGTCTCTATATTCCAACAAACCTAGATTCAATTTTTAACTGTTCTCTAGCTATATCAGCTATTCTCGTTAGGCCTCAGAGTCTTCAGCTGTAAAACTGGAATAATGATATCTATCTCGGTGGGCAATAAGAATGAAATGCACAGTGACTGATAGCATATCTCTTGTCCTTATATAGCTCCTTGATACACGTCAGTGCTTGCCAATCTTCAGCCCTTTTCCGATGCTATCTTCCTCTTTACTCCCTAACTCACCCTGCACCTGAGATCACAGCTGAGGGAGAGTTTGTGAATGGTCACGTTACTTTTTGAGAGGATCTTGCATTCTTCTAAGTTATTTTTTAGTTTGCTGTATTATTGCAGGAGAGTGGGTTGATAATTATCGGCAGATACATAAAGAAATTTACCAAGTAGTGTTTTTGCCTAAATATAGATAAATCAGTTTTGCTGATTGGGTTCCTAGGAAAGTAGACTCAGAAGGAGATTGGCAGATGGGAAATTTACTGGGGAGTGATTCGGAATCAAAACCCAGAGGAAGGGAGTAGGATTATGCAGAAGGAAAATTTGGGTGCTAACTGCAATCCTAACAAAGACTTCTAAATGATTGGTTCTTTAGAGTTGGCCTGAGTGGGATGAAGAGGCTGGGCTTTTATACCCTTTTACCAACCAGTCATTACATGCAGGTTGCCCCAGGAAGGAGGAGTGATTTGGGGTGATGCAGCTCTCTCCAGCCAAGGGCGGCTAGGGAGTAAGGACTTCAATCTTGAAAGGGCATCTGAAGCACTGCGATATCTGAGGCAAAGAAATTTTATAGACTTCCCTACAGGATAATTTTATAGCAAGCTAGAATTTAGATATGGATTTTGCTAATAGCCTAGATGTGGAATTTTTAAGCAAGAGGGATCTGTTCATATTTGGGGGCATTGTATTAGTTTCTTATTGCTACCGTAACAAATTACCACATATTTAGTGGTTTAAGGCAACACAGGTTTATTCCTTTACAGTTCTGAAGTCCAGAAGTCTGAAATCTGTTTCACTGGGCTAAAGTCCAGGTGTCAGCAAGGCTACTACCCCCTGGAGACTGCACGGGAAAGCCATTCGCTTTCCTTTTTCTAGCTTCTGGAGGCCGCCTACACTCCTTGGCTTGCGACCCTTCCTCACGTCACTCCAATCTCTCGCTTTCATTGTCTTACCTTCTACTTTCTTCAACCTTCTTCTACCTCTTATATAGACCCAGGGAGTTATATTTAGGACCCACTCATATAATCCAGGATAATCTCCCCATCTTGAAATCTGTAACTTAATCACATCTTCAAAGTCCCCTTTGTCATATAAAATAACATTCACAAGTTCTGGGGGTTAAGATATAGATATCCTTAGGGCCCTTATTTAGCTTATGTGAGGCATTATAGTCAAAACTTCTTGCACTGGCACTATCTATTGGGTGCATTTATCTGGTTAGAATCTAGTGCTAATTTACTCTGGTCCAAGTCTGTCTCCAAACTACATCAAGATCACTGGGAGCAAATAATTTATTCTCCAGCAAACCCCTAACCTCTATAAGTCAAGTCAGAAAACTTTCCCTTTCTGTTCTAGTAAAAGGAAGCCATAGCAATAGCAAAATGAGAAATCTATGCCAATGAAGCACTTAAAATTCAGAAAAAAAATCTATAGAAATCATGGAGGAAAAACATACACTCTTGAAATGCCACCTGAAACAGAGAGGGGAAAGAATTACCCTTGCTCCTCCCTTCTTCCTGCCCTCCAAGCTCTTGTCAGTGCCTCCTGTTGGCTGAATCAAGCCAGAAGTCATTTTTCTAGGAAGCCTAGGAAATGTGATCTGCATGAAGTCAGCTCTTATGATATGAAACAGAAGTGTGGAAACTGGATATGAGAGAAAATGATAAGCATACAAACTAAATCTTGAAAAACCAAGGGCTCAAGTTTTTGCTAAGTTTGTCCTGGTTATTCCTGCCTCATCCCTTCAATTTTGCCCAAATATCCAGATATTCTTTTGCATAAAAAGAATTTCCTCACTCCGCAGGGTCCTTACACCCTGAGTCATTAATGATGGCATTATCTACAGTGCATGATTTCAAGATCGAGTTCCTGACCGTGCCTTGGAATTTCTTTGCCATCTCCCTTCCAGCACCAGGAGGGAATAAGAGCTGAGAGAAGCTGGGAGCTGGTGAGACGTATTACATTCACCAGTGATTGGGCCTGATAGTGGAACTAGAAAATAGAATGCCCAGCAGGAAAAATCCCTTGCTTCACAGTGGATTTTGGTCAAATGCTAAATATCCTGAGTATATTTTAAAATGTTTTACCGCAGAAATTATGCTTAGAAGCTAATGCTTTAAACTCCCCACTCAGTACTACTTCTGTTGAGCTCCTCAGTATTGAGCCTGGCCTTTAATCCAAGGTTTTACCAGGCCCGTGAGACCTCCTAATTGGATTCTAATTTCACAGTAATCTTCAGCAGCATACTGAGTTCAATTCATTATAGCCCTGAATGGAGATGCAAATGAAATAGAGTGCCCTATCTCTGGCCGTGAGAAGCTGCTCCTGTTTTGTTTTGTTTTGTTTTGTTTTGTTTTGTTTTGTTTTGTTGTTGTTGTTTTGAGACAGGGTCTCACTCTGTCACCTGGGCTAGAGTGCAGTGGCATCATCACAGCTCACTGCAACCTCAAACTCCTGGGCTCAAGCAATGCTCCTCCCTCAGCCTCCTGAGTAGCTGGGACTGTAGGCACATGTCACCATACCTGGGTAATTTTTTCTATTTTTAGTAGAGACATGATCTCGCTCTTGCTCAGGCTGGTCTTGAACTCCTCCCACCTCTGCTTCCCAGAGTGCTGGGATTACAGGCATGAGCCACCGTGCCTGGCTTTTTTCTTTCTTTCTTTTTTTTTAACTTTTAAAAGTCATAAAGGAAGTTTCAGAAAAATGTACAGAGAGCTCCTGTGTATCTTCCACCCTGCCTTCCCTCAGTGTTGACATTGTGCGTAACTGTGGTGTAATATCGAAACCAGAAAATTGCTGCATCCACAGAACAGTAGCTTCATTTCGTAAATTTAAGGGAACTCCTCAGGGCTGGGGCTGGTGGTGATTGGCAGTACTACTACTACTAATAATAATCCCATATATTCACACATTGCTTTTGTACTTTTTAAAGCTCTTTTGTCCCTTCCCAGTAGTGCACGGGTTCTATTAGCAAGCTTCACATTCAGCCAAAGGTTGCTGACACCTCAGTTTTACTTGATAATTCAAAAGCCAAGGAGTTTATCATAGGGGGCTGCTTGCCATTTTCTCATGGAAGGACACTGACATCAAGTTGTCCTATCAAAAGGTGACTTAGTCCCCTTTGTCCTGCATTTTCTATTGATTGAGAGAAATTTTTCCTCCTCAAAGGCAGAAGAAGTATAAGGCTTTGCCTCTTGGCTTTAGAATGCCTTCTGTTACCCCCACACCTAGTCATCTTCTTTGCCTACTCAGTGCTTCCTCTTCCTCTATGATTACTTCTAGGTGCTACCTCCTCTTGAGCACCATCCTCTTTGTACTTCCTCTCAAACTGGGTTGGTGCCTCTCCTCTATACTGTCTGTATTCACAGGGCTCCTTGTTTATGCCTCAATAAACATTTTTATTGTCTGTTTTCTTTCCTGTGTCTCCTAATAACAGGATGTTCTTTGAAGGCAGGGATTAGATTATCTAAACCTTAATTTCTATCCCCAGCACATTTTTAAAATAGATGAATAGATGGATTCATGAATAATTCTATGTCAATCTGGAAAGGTAAGAAACCTTTAATAAAAACAGAATGAAATGTATGAAAATAAATGAATCCTAGCTTGTCTTCTCTTGAGGTCGTCTGTGCTTTTTACAGATATTGCAAGGTTTGGGGATACTGAACATGTGATGATAACAGAGCTGGGGTCCATATGATCTTAGCAAGATAGACTAATGATAAGAAAGCACCAATATTAAATTTAATAAATATAAATTTTGAACTTGTTAGGTGTGGCAGTTTGAATAGCTGCATTTATTTCTATTCCCTTCCAAAATGCCACCAAAGTAACCACTAAAGAATTCAAGCAGGTAAAAATCTAAGGTCAAAAGCTAAGTGGGTCAAGACAACACAGGTAAGAGATATGAACAAGACTTTGGAAGCTGGAATGCTGATGGGAGTGCAAAGTCACAAAGCAGAGCTGAGAAAGCAGGAACCCAAGTGCCTACAGGGAAATGAAGCTAATGAGAAGTACAAAATCCCAGAAGGACTCTGGTATTAGAAGCCTCAGGTATCTAAAAGCATGGATGCGGGGATGGCTGGCTAGAAGTCTTATAAGGAACAACTGGGGTCCCGAATTCCCTCTTTGACCTGCCAACCATTCCCAGTCCAGCAAATGGATGTTTCGTCTTTGGAAAGGTTGGACCAGAGAGTCTCTGAACTAGGGGCATTAGACATGGATCATGGTGGAGGTAAAACACTGCACAGAAAACAGAAATATTAAGGAAGGTATTTAGTGAATTATAAGACATCCCCCCCACCCAACCCCTGCCCTCATCTAAACCACTTCCTTCCCTCCCAGAACTCAGAAACTAGGGTTTTAACCTGAAAGAAATGATAGTAAAAAATTCTGGGGAAACTGACCTGGCCTGAGCATAGAATCTCACAGGTCCTGATGTTGGGTATCTCCAAAATGAACATGTCCCCAGCTTACCACTAGTCCACAATCCCTGCCTAGGCGTGCAGAGCTTAAAATCAGCATTTTAGTGCCCCATTCTTAATTTGGATTTATAAGCAAGGATCACCAGACTCCTGAGGACATCCTTAAAGCAAAAAACAGAATCCTAAAGAATCCAGAGATAATGTAGGGAATGGAGGGAAACCTCAAAATACCTCCAATTAATAAACGGATGAGACATCCATGAATTGAGAACATGAGCTGTTAAAAAGGAACTTTTAGAGAAGAAAGAGCTTTTGGACATTTAAATGTATTAGATCACACTTGTTGCTTCTTGTTCAGTTCTAGGAAAACCTTCATCATAAGAGGGACATTGAGAAAGTAGAAGATGCCCCGAGGACGTCAGAAACTGGGTTTATTCATGCGCACACATACGTGCACATGGCAGATGTTTATCATGTGCCTCCATGAGCCAACCAGACACAATTCTGGGAATGAAGGAGCCAGAAATGAGTAAGATGAGGCTGAGCCATCAGGAGCTGGGGTAGGATGGAGACAGATAGAACACAATAAAGTACAGTGGTGAGTGTTGGGGGAGGAGAGGAGAGACCAGCAAAAGCATCTACACAGGGTCCTAAAGGCAGCAGCTGAAGAATATGAAGGGAGGAGGTATTTTACCAATAGACAAGAAGACCAGGGAAAAATGTGAGCTTTTCTTCCTTCCCCCCTCCCTCCCTCTCTCCCTGCCTCCTTCCCTTCCTTGCCTCTTTCCTTCCCAATATCTGAAGGGCTATTAAATAGGGGGAGAGAATTTATTCCACATAGATAAAACAAACAAACAAACAAAAAAAGAAATAAAAAGGATTCAGATAATGACTCCAAATGGGAAATAAACTAAGCAGTTTAGGCAAGGAATATTAAATTCCTATTTAAAACTGACTTCTATCTGAAAGGTGTTCTTTTCATACCCTCACGTGTCCTGATGAATCCAAACTGGGCCAAACAGAGACCTGCTGTTTCTGCTCTCGTTCTCCGTTGAACAGAGCAAGCTTGGTGCGTTTTTGTAAATCCGTTAATTTATTCTAAAATAGGGCAAACATAACAAGATTGTATTTTTTCTTGGATTGATTTGTAGGAATCAGCTCTGTTTTGGTTAAAATAAATAGGAAAATTATTGAAGTGCATTGATTCCTGGCTCTTGGATTGTAAACACAAATACCATTTCCAAGAAAGTCCCACAAATATTTTCCAGGCTCAGACTAAAGGAGACAGAGAATAAATTTGCCCGCAAATAACAATTGAAAGAACTTCCCCTATGACTGTGCTAAAACAACCCCCAAATTGAATTGAAATTCAGTCATCCTGCATCTTCCACATTTTAGGCTTTCATTGTGCAAACCGCAAATAATTGTCACCAGGCTCTGAGTCAGCTTTGTGATCCTCACCCTCATGGTTCAGATTGGAGTCTAATTATAGACTACTCCTACACCTCCAGAGGCAGCATGCTCAGGATTTCTACTTAAATTATTAATCAAGAGGAAAGATAAATTTGCCTGTTTCAGTTCTACAGGGATCAATTTTCTCCTAGAATATTTTCATTTATTTGTGTATGAAATTCAATTTTTAATGATTACTTATTTTATTATTTCCTGATATTTCTGTGAGTGTGGAGCACAGAATGATCAGATCAGTGTGTGTTCCACACAGCCCTGTCTAACTGTTGTTGCAACACAGCCCTCATCTATAACTATGCCTTAGGCCCAGGAAAGTCTGGTCTATAAATTGATTTGGTTGTTAAAGATCTATCTTCCCATCCTCCCTGTCACTGGAATTAAGAAAACCTGGCACAAGAACCCTGGGCCATAATGACGTCCCCTTAAACTCAATGTGTACCATTAAACTCAATTTCTTCCCCTCAATGGCAACTTTTTTTCTATTTTCAGTCAGTTGCCCAAGCCAGAAACCTGAGGGAACCTTGGACACTTCTGCTTTTTCTAACATGCCACATCGAATTAATCAATAAAGCCTCTTGTTTATATCTACCAATGTCTGTCCCCTTTTCTTCATTCCCATCATCCTCGCCATTTCTCACTGAACCATTGAAAGAGACACCTAAATTGTCTTCAGGTTTTCTATCCACTGTCCAGTCTTTCCATCACAACACTGGTAGCTAAATGGTGAATATCACATATCCCGTAGAAGATACTCAATGGTTCTGTAATATCTTTCTGTTTTAGAGTTCAGATTTCTTAGCAAATGGTACTGTGCAGAGGACAGTATAGGGTTAGGTTTTGTCCTTACTTAAATGACAATTCCAATTTCATGTACACCCAGGGAGTTCTTCACTTTCTCGTAGATCTGTTGCCAAAGATCAGGGGAACAATTTTATAGAAAAAAATTACTGAAATAAGCAAAAGAATTTTTTTCTGAGTCATGGAAATAGCTAAACTGAGCATGAAATTGGCACCATAAATTGTGCTGGAGAATTTCTATTCAGCTTCTGTTTGTGAGTTTGGGGGGTAGGGGTAAGTTCCCATTATGTGATTTCTCTGGCTGCATACCATAAAATGCTTGTCATATTAAGATGATAAATAGGAACACAGTCAGTATCTCAAGGAGTAAAAGGTAATCTTAGGCTTGAAGAAGAATCTAGCTAGGTGATTTTAAGATTCAGAAATTGATAATTATGTTGAGAAGGAAGTTAAGGATAATTAATTCTCTCATTCCGTATCTCTGATGATTCTTCCTTTCACTTTGAAAATTGAAAATTATTTTAGCGGAAGAGCAATAGAGGAATAGATCATATTTATCAAAGTCATCACTTTTCAAAATGGTTAGATCACTTTTTCATAAGGATGAGGGAGTGATGGCCACATTCGCAGCCTCACGTCATCACTTAACAAACATTTGTCCAGTACCGACCATGTGCCTTACAAATATTAAGCAAGTGGTTATAGGTAATTAAACAGTTGTGTGTATGCTGAGTGCTACAGAAGAAAAGTATCTGTTGTATTTGAAAGAAAGACTTGCCATAGCTCATTTGAGGTATCTGAGGAAGTGATGTTTAAGACAAGATGGAAAGAATGAGAAGCTAGGTGAAGACTGATGAGAAAGGTGTTCCAGGCAGAGGGACAACATGGGTAATGTTTTGGAACTGAGAGAGAGTAGAACTGAAAAAATCTCCAAAACTAGATTCTGAGGGAGCCAAAATGGAGGGGAGACTAAGAAAGGGATGCGGCTGGGGAGTTAACCTGGGCCTTCTGGCCTTTGTTAAAAATTGTAGACGGTATTTAAACCATTTGCTATAGCTAGTTCTGGAATGGCCATCACTGTGGCAATCAACGGATACATGAGATAGTAGTAACGGAAAGTCCTTGAGTGCAGGGACTACATTTTGGTCATTATATCTTATGTGTCTGGCACAAGGCCTTGCCATGCTTGATACTCAAAAAAATCTTTGCTGATTGAACAGAAGCATTTTTGCAGCAAAGCACTTTCATGGCTATTTCCGTAATAGACTCAAAATGATACTAGATCTAGGTGTTACTCTACCGATTTTACTATGAGGAGACCGGGGCTCAGAGTGGCACAGTTGAGAGCACCCAGCCCAAAGAGCCAGAAGGAGCCAGGCCCTGTTACTCCCAGTCCACTGTAGGGCGACAAAGTTGTCATCAGTTTTTTAATCTTATCAAATTGGGATATTTAATCTTTCTAAAAAGCAAATTAAAAATTCTCTATTATGAACATTTTCAAGCGTATACAAAGGAAGAGAGACTTGTACAAAGAATGTTTATGAACTTATTACCCAGATTCAATATTAGTGAAGAGTTTGCCAATGTATTTCATGTTTCACTTAAAATATTTCCTTTGTTGATACATTTTGAAACAAATCCAAACATTATCTCTCTTCACTCCTACAATATTCAGAAAGTATTAAGAAAAGAAAGTGAACATCTTAGTATATTATCACAATACTATTATCACATCCAACAGAATTTAAAAAATTCTTATCATCGGCTGGGCATGATGGCTCACGCCTATAATCCTAGCTCTCTGGGAGGCCAAAGTGGAAGGATTGCTTGAGTTCAGGAGCTCGAGACCAGCCTGAGCCTCAGGAGTAGAGACCCCATTTCTACTAAAAATACAAAAATTAGCCAGGCATGGTGGCACGCACCTGTAGTCCCAGCTCCTCAGGAGGCTGAGGCAGGAGGATCACTTGAGCCCAGGAGTTTGAGGTTGCTGTGAGCTAGGGTGATACCATGACACTCTAGCCTGGGCAACAGAGCAAGACTCTGTATCAGGAAAAAAAATTCTTATCATCTAATATTCATCTATAATGACTTTTTAAAATTGTGGAGTTTTTTTTTTTCTCTAATCAGGATTCCAGCAAGAACAATACATTACATTTGGTTGTTTGTTATACCTCTTAAATGTAGAGAGTACATTTTAACAACAAAAAAGCAAGACAAGCATACTTTTAAAGAAAAAAAAAAACACACAGTCTATTAAATTATGTAAGTTTAAGTTTATGGTCAGTTCTTACCCTTGGCCTTATTTTTCTCTAATGCTGCATGGCCATGCTCTCTGCAGCCACTGTGGGGAATTCCTGCTCCCTTCCAGGGATTGAGGAGTATTAGGTCCAGGGGCTGGTTGTTCTCTCTCCTGAGTATCTCCTATCTCCCCTCGATCCTGGGTAGTGCTCAGTTGTGCTTGTTGGACAGAAGGCTACAGTATGAGCCCGTCAGCCCCATGTGTGCACAACCTGCACTAATATGAACCTGCCTGAGGCACGGTTTCCAATGGACTTCAGCCTTAAGTCCAGAGTCATACTAATGATATTTTGAGAAGCTTTTATTTGAAGAGTATATTGAGAAGACCAAACAAGGCCTTTTCATTTGATCTTGCCAACCTACGTATAGAATTCACTACAGATATGAATCTATAATTGTATCAAAAATTGGCTGTTACGTGGTTACTTAGGGAGGGTGACCAAGCCAGTCTGAGACAGCTGTGCACCTGTACATGTCAGAAGCAAAAAAGAGAATGCAGTCACTTGTAGAGGAAAACATAGAATCTATGTAGTGAGAAAAAAAAAATCACTGAATGAGGCTAGGACTAGAAGGTTTGGGTTTGAGTCCCAGCTGTGCTGTGTGACCTTGAATAAACTGGCTCGCCCCTTTGAGCCTCCATCTTCTCTGTTCTTCCCACTGTGTCTCTATTTATCTAGGAATAGTGGATTATCCTCCCAGATAATATGTGTGTATGTCTCAAACTATAAGAGGATAAATCGATAGGAAAGTCATGGAGGCAAGACAGATATTTATGCCCCTCAAGTCGTATCCAAGGGGACTGCCAACCTGCCTACCTCTGGAGCCAGAACTGCTTTATCTCCTTTCTCTGTCCTTGTCTATAATTAGGCAAGAATATCACCCTTTTCACTGGGCAAGATCTAAGTGATTATTACTGCAGAACACAGGAAGTTTAAACATTATTATTTTAGCTCCTAGCTTCATGATTTTTATACAAGAGAACAAGACAAATCCAGCAAAGATTTAATATTTGTATTTGTCAAGGAAGGTTTTCTTATCCGGTGGATGCAATCTTAAGCATTACGCCTTAAGTTAGAAGGCACAGTTCCTTGTTCCTTCTTCTGGTGCACCATTAACTATGAATAATATTAATTAAACTACAGCCTGTGCATCCTCCCTCTGAGACTTTAACCAACCTGCCAGCAAAGTCTTTAGAGAGAATAACCATTGGCAGCTAGACCCAATAATATCTGAAGTTTCCATTTTCTCCCACAGTATTTCACATTTGCTCTCTCATGCATGATGCCCTATATGGCTTTATATCCACACCTAAGACAGAAATCACATTTCACTTTTGAGATAGATCTCAGGACACATTCTTGTAGGCAAGTTGAGATTTTAAAAAAAGACTGTATTGGTATGAATTATTTTTGTCATTACTTTCTATTTATATGGTACTACTCAATTTACCGAATATATTTGTTTCTGTTTGTTCGCTTGATCCTCACAACAACTTTGTGATGTAATCAGGGGATTGATGATATCTCCATTTTATAGACAGGGAACTTTAAGTGGGGAACCTGTGACCTCAAGGCCACATGTGGCCCTCCAGATCCCCAAGTGTGGCCCCTCGACTGAACCCAAGCTTCACAGAACAAATCCCTTTATTTGTTCTGTAAAATTTGGATTTAGTCAAAAGGCCGCACTCAAGGATCCAGAAGGCCACATGTGGCCCCAAGGCCACAGGTTCCCCACCCCTTCTGGCCCTGAACTGTGCCATTTACAAATGCTATCACATTTACCTTTGAACAATAGGACCAGGTAACTATTGTTTTCCTATTGTATGCATAAGAAAACCAAGTATTTTCTAGGTAGAGCAACTTGTGCAAAATCCACACTGTGAATCAATAATAAATTTAAGATTTAAACTTGTATCAGATTTATCTCAGAGTGTTTAAAAAAATAATAACTTGGGCCGGGCGAGGTGGCTCACGCCTGTAATCCTAGCCCTCTGGGAGGCCGAGGTGGGTGGATCAGAAGTTCGAGACCAGCCTGAGCGAGACCCTATCTCTACTAAAAATAGAAATAAATTATCTGGCCAACTAAAAATATATATAGAAAAAATTAGCTGGGCATGGTGGCGCATGCCTGTAGTCCCAGCTACTCGGGAGGCTGAGGCAGGAGGATCACTTAAGCCCAGGAGTTTGAGGTTGCTGTGAGCTAGGCTGACGCCATGGCACTCACTGTAGCCCGGGCAACAAAGTGAGACTCTATCTCAAAAAAATAAATAAATAAATAACTTACTACACAAGACTACTCTCAATTGCCTGAAGAAACAGGCTTTGCTAAATTCAGAAAGTTTCTGTGCTGACTTCATTTTGTAATAATCCTGGTAAAGAAAATCTGCCTTTATGAATCCATAAAACAAAGCTTGCGTGGAGCCAAATTGAAATTTGATGTATCTAATTTTCAGAGTTACATGCATATAATATAAAATAGCTAGTTGGGGATTCAGATTGTTGTTTGCCTTATAAAACTTACTTTATTTCACACATTAAAGATCTCTTCAGTGTTTGGCTAAAACCTCTTTAAAGGTTCTCCAGCCAAGCTGCAGAAAATTGTTCTACTCAAAACAAATAATACCAATACTATCTGAAAATGGGGGGCGGGGTAGGGTGGGGGAAGGAATTGTGGAAGACATACCTTAATTCAGTGCATTATTAAAAACTATTCTAAGAGGTTGATCTATTTAGTAGATGGCCTGGCAAACTAAATGACCAGTTCTCTTTCTCTGAAGTCTTCATTTAACTCATCCAATTCAGCAAACGTTTATATTAGCATTTATTAACTGATAACTATGTGACATATTCTGTGGCAAGTGTTAGGGATACAGAAAGACATGATAATGTCCTTGCCCTCATGGTGTCCATAACTGAGTTATTAGTACTCAGTACCGATATGTATGAGAGATAGATGTATACCCCCTCTTTGTGAAGTGCAGAAAAGACAGCAAACTCCTCCTATTGTCTAGGATTTCTGGTTAGAGTTGGATTCTGATGAATTTAGTTTATAATCGGTTTGTTTCCATCTCTCTGTCTTTGTCTCTCTCTCCCTCTCCCTCTCTCTCTCTCTCTCTCTCTCTCTCTCTCTCTTACGCACACACACAGACATACGTGCACACGTGCATACACACACAGTGGTTTGGATCTGAAGTAAACCAGGCAACATCTGTAAATCTTTAGCAGTGGAAAATTCCATTTTACCACTTCAACACAGAAGCAGGTTGGCAACTTGAGACATGAGCCCCATCAGGGGTTGAAGTAAAAGGCTAGTAAAATCCTTAGGCAGAATAACTAACCTGGGGAGAGCCACTGAAAATCCTGCCAGTGGCCAGAGCTCAGTGCTCTTGACAGCAGATGGGCATTCCAGTGCATATCTGGGAGGGAAGCCAGGCCTTTAAAACAGTTTGTAACCACACCCTCCTGACATGACTACTTGAAAAGCAGCCAGGTGAGAAATCTCTAAGGGTATCTTTAAAGCCTGAGGTGTGCCTATCTGGCTCTGAATACCAGGAAAACTAGCAAAAGAGGAGGTGTTGAAATGGAAACCACTGAATATTTTCTGAACGCCAAGTAAATAAAGTTATTTTTGTACCATCATATGAAAGAATTTTGCTTCTTGGACTTGAGGTATAAATAGTATAAATAATCCTCTTATGTGTGACTATTTGCTTAAAAGATTAGTGGAAAGAGAGCAATAATATATTTGTTTGGGATTTGCTAGTTTTAAGCATTCTTCATTATCATAGGGTATTGATTATAAGACTTACATCTTCCCCCTCTACGAAAATACATTTCAGCTTGTGAAATCGGGAGAGTCTTGTGTCCACCCTCTCCAGAAAACACTGTTATCAACTAATGGTGCTTTTTGAAATCAATAGTGACTAGAATAATGAAAGTGAAGAACACTGTATTAGATATTTAGAACAACACTGTGTAGTAGCAGGGATGATTTCCTCATTTTACAAATGAGGAAACAGTATCTCTGAGTGGGTAAGGGATTTTCCCAACATCTCTCAGAGCCAGGGCTCAAATCCAGAAACTCTGATTCCAGGGCTTGGAAACCCTAGTTGCTCTTCTCACTCTGAAAGTAACCAGGTAGTTTTTCAAAAAGATTTAACTTGCCCCAGTTTATCCACTGTACCATGGACCTGACCATATTGGATTCTTCCCACCATACTGATATCCTGCTACCATCTAAAAAGCACATGTCCTTTGCTGATTTATTGATGGGGTTGTTTGATTTATTTTTTGTTGATGTTTTTGAGTTCTAGATGGATTCTTGTTATCAGCCCTTTATTGGATATGTAGAAAGCAAATATTTTCTCCCGTTCTGTAGGTTGTTTATTCACTCTAATGATAGTTTCCTTGACTGTACAAAAGCTTTTTAATTTGATCAGGTCCCATTTATTTATTTTTATAGCTGCTGTGATTGCTTTGGGGGTCTTCTTCATAAATTCTTTGCCTAGGCCGATGTCTAAAAGAGTCTTCCCTACATTTTCTTCTAGAATTCTTAAGGTTTCATGCCTTAGGTGTGAGTCAGTTATCCATCTTGAATTGATTTTTGTAAGAGGTGAGGGGGGGATCCAGTTTCAATCTTCTGCATGTAGCTATCCAGTTTTCCCAGCACCATTTATTGAAAAGGGATTCTTTTCCCCAGTGTATGTTTTTGTCTGCTTTGTCAAAGATTAGATGATAATATGTGGATGGTTTCATCTCTGGATTCTCAGTCTTGTTCCAAAGGTCTATGTCTCTATTCTTGTGCCAGTACCATGCTGTTTTATTTACTATAGCCTTGTAGAACAGAAACTTTTCAAAAGAAGGCAGAATAATGGCCAGACAGAATAATGGCCAGCAAACATATAAGAAAATGCTCAACATCTCTAATCATTAGGGAAATGCAAATCAAAACCACAATGAGCTATCACCTAACTCCAGTGAGATTGACCTTTATCAAAAAATCCCAAAGCAACAAATGTTGGCAAGGATGTGGAGAGATAGGAACACTCTTACACTGCTGGTGGTACTGCAAATTAGTGCAACCTCTGTGGAAAAGAATTTAGAGATACCTCAAAGAGCTACAAGTAGAACTACCATCTGATCCAGCAATAGCACTATTAGGCATCTACCCAAAGGAACAAAAGTCATTCTATAATAAAGACATCTGCACTGGAATGTTTATGGCAGCACAATTCACTATTACGAGGATGTGGAAACAACCCAAGTGCCCATCAATCCATGAATGGATTAATAAAATATGGTATATGTGTACAATGGGTTACTACTCAATTATAAAAAATGACGGTGATCTAGCACCACTTATATTTTCCTGGATAGAGCTTGAGCCCATCCTCCAAAATGAGGTATCACAAGAATGGAAAAATAGGCATCACATGTACTCGCCATCAACTTGGCACTTACTGATCAACACTAAGGTGCTCACACAGTAGTAATATTCTTTGTGGGTAGGAGGGTTGGGGGTGGGTAAACTCACAACTAATGCACATGGTGAGCATTGTAGAGGGGAAAAGAGCACGCCTCAAATCATGGTTTGGATGTGACAAAGTCATAACATGTAACCAAAATGTTTGTACCACTGTAATATCCTGAAATAGAAAATAAATAAAAATAAAAAGCACAGGCTGGGCGCAGTGGCTCACGCCTGTAATCCTAGCACTATGGGAGGCCGAGGCGAGTGGATCGTTTGAGCTCAGGAGTTCGAGACCAGCCTGAGCAAGACCGAGATCCTATCTTTACTAAAAAATAGAAAGAAATTATATGAATAATATGGACAACTAAAAGTATACATAGAAAAAATTAGCCAGGCATGGTGGCACATGCCTGTAGTCCCAGCTACTCGGGAGGCTGAGGCAGGAGGATTGCTTGAGCCCAGGAGTTTGAGGTTGCTGTGAGCTAGGCTGACGCCACGGCATTCTAGCCTGGACAACAGAGTGAGAATCTGTCTCAAAAAAAAAAAAAAAGCACATGGTATTTCTCAAAAGGAGCAGATATTTAAATAGAAGATGCTCTTTTATATTCACAAGAAACCAGAAAATTAAAAGCTGCTATGCACCAGCCTGTAATTCTCATGAGGTAAAGACTTATGCAATGGATTTGGTATCCTTAGCAATTAGTATTGTGCCTGGCATGTAATATATCCTGAAGAAATGTTTGCTGAATAAATGAAAGAAGGATGTTTTCCCCCAAAGAAATTGAAGCATTTACAATTGCTCACACTACCTCATCCCTGTAGCAGTGATCAGATGCTGTGCTAAGAATAGATGTAAACTCTTCCTGCTTCATCCTTCCCATACTCCCTTTCTGGGCCCTAGTGACAATGAGGGCCATGTTCAGGTGAACAATATTGTGACCCCAATCAATAATGGTGAGACTGCTCACCATTAACATTTATTCCAGCCCTACTGGAAGGTGCCCTAAAGCTCATACTTACTTAGTTTATAAACCATCAAGAGCTTCTAGTGCAGGTCTGTCTATATAAAGCATCTCTCGTGTACAGCAGGTGGTCTCTTCAAACTAAATCCCCTGTAGTGTGGAAATGGATAACTCGGCAGGAAAGCAGCCTCTGTAGCTTAGATGTGCAGAACCCTGTTTACAGCCCAGTGATCTTACCAGTTGTTGTTAAAGCTGCACACATGTTCATAATGAGAAAACAGGAAGGGTGCTATTATTGCCATTAGTACCGCTAAGGACTGGATATGTCTTTGTCCTGACAGGAGCCACCATTGGTAGTAACAGCAACAACTATCTTACATTTACAAAATGCTTCATGTCAAATCTCATTTTGATTCTCACAAACCACTTTGTGAGGTGAATATCACAATTTGCAGAGGAGCAAACTGAGGCTCAATAACTTCTCAAGGCCCCACAGGTAATAAATGACAGAATTAAGACGAAAAGCTGGCCTCCTGGCCTAGAGTTCCTAATCTTCCTTATTCCCTCTGCTCACTGCTTGCTCTAGTTGCTGACAATTACAAGACTCTGGATGAGGTCATGACCGTGGAGGGCCATGCTTCCTACAGCTCACTTGGAGGAGGGCATGCGCATGGCCTCGTGCTGTAGTCTAACTCATTGAGCTTACTGTTTCCTCCTCTCAAAACCAAGGGAGGCCCCCTGAGTCTTGAAGGCATGATCAGTTGGGCAGCTTTAATCACTGCAGATTAATCCTACTGCATTAAACAACTCCAGCCTTTTCACAGGAGGCAATGCTTCCTTTCCTGTGTGAATGGTAGGATAGACTTGCATGATTTGGATTCTGGGTCACCTTACTCACTTTTGACAAATTGCAAAGGAAACAAGTACTAATATATGGCAGAGCCCCCATTCACTGTATAGTGTGTTGTTCACACCCTTGCTCTTGCTCCATCCAAGTGTCTATCAGTAGCTCAAAGTCCTGAAACAATACTGACAATACTGATATAACATCGTTGATATTCCTAAAAATGGCAGCAGCTTTGGAATTTGGGGCATCATTCATTCTTCTCAGCTCCAAGTCACTATGAATTTATGACTCGCAGTTGCCTAGTAGGTAAGAAGTTCCATCCTGGTGCCAAGTGTCCTGAAGTATGGCTATCTATGGCTCACTCCTCTTTGACCTGGTAGAGATATTAATTCATAATAGGCAGAGTGAGGCTGCACCAGGGGGCTCTAGGAGTGGACACAGGTTTCCATGCTACTTGGTACAGAAAGGGGTTATGATTTTTGCAGGTGATGAAAAAGAATCTATTACCAAGTACCAACCTTTTAATTCAGTCAGCTCTCTCTTATAATATTCCCAACATGTCTTGAGATCAGTCCAATTATTATTCCCATTTTACTTATGAGAAAATAGACTTAGAAAGGTTAATAACTTCCATAATAATGTACAGCTAATTAGTGGCAAAGCCAGGATTTTGACCCCATCTACATAACCCAAATCTTGTATACTTTTTACTGTTGTCACTCATCTTGTACAAGTGAAAACAAATGCCAAAGCCCCAAAATGAATGCATCTAGTCAGGAACAACTGTACTTACATACCCAAGAATGTGGAGGGAAAAAATGGCTTATCATATATAGAAGAGGAGAAAGAACTAGCTGGTAGTAATTTTTATGAAGCTCCTCCAAAACATTTGCCTAGGAGTTGGGTTTCAGTGGTTTGCTTCTTGTTGCAGAAGATAACTCTAAGAAACATAAAATATCTTGTACTTTAAAAAGCATTTACCAGACACCCATTTCATACAAAGCAAGGCAGAATAAAGTGCTACTTCTTTAATATTGTTCTGCACTTCAGCATTATCATGTTTAGTTTTCTTGTCAGTGTCTCCATTCTGTACGCAAATTCTTTCAGATTCGGTCTTGTTCAAAACTGTATGCCAGGCACCTAGTAGAGTCCTGGGTATACAGAAGGTAGAATCATAGACTCTGTGGGTTGGAAACAGATGAGTGAGGTATGCCAATTCTCTAAGGATCTTACAGCACAATAGAGGAAATGCGCATAACTAATACGGTATATGAAGGGAAGAGCAAGATGTCAAGAGGAAGGAGTAGAGAATTGAGGAGGCCTTTTATTCTAAAGGAGAATTGTCGTGTTATAATAGGGCATCGTGATGTAATGGAAACAAAATGGCTTCATGGAGATCCAGGGTTGAATCCTAGCTCCATGTCCAATGAGCTCTATTCCCTAGTAGCTCTGTGACTTTGGTGAAGTTAGTTAACCTCTCTGAACGTCTGTTGTTCTCATCTCCAAAATAATATACCTATCTCAGAACTTTCTTAGGAGAAATAATACAATTTTTAATGTATATAGTATAGATCCTAGCCCCTTGCAGGTCCTCAGTAAACATGAATTCCCCTTTAGATGATGGAAAGATTGGAGCATTTTTAAAATCTCATTTGAATGTTCTCCTGAGATTTGAAATCAAGAAACTGGTAGAAATTTGATTGAAAAATATTCCAAAGGGGAGAGCATAGATATGAGCAAAACATTAGAGGAAGGGAGAGGGGATTAATATAAAATGGATATGGTAGTGTTAGGTTTTTCTGTTTTAACTTGCTAGAAAATGTAATTTTTAGTACTTTTACAAAACATAAAGATTTATATTTCACAGGTTATATGGTTGGTTGCCTGTTTATTTCTAATGAATTTCTAGCTTATAAGCTTGTTTATCTCTGAGAAGTTGGAGACAGAGCTCCCCTGCCACACACACCTCATTTATGTTTGTAATCCCAGATTTGATTGTTTTTGCTCTGATGAAATTACTTGTACCTATGTTTGTTTTATTTTTCAAACAAGGGGCAAAGAAAGGGATAAGCACCTTTGAACACAGGATCTGTGATGAAGATGTTTGTCAAAGTAGGGAAATTGAAAACAGGATGGATTCCAATTAAGGCAAATTCAATATAAATCATCCATAGTGAAGAATTTAAACACCACAGAATGTTGTGCAGACCAAACATTTCAAAAGCATGGCAGAAATCATCTTGGGTATCTAATGAGCCATGTAGTAAGGCAAATACAATGTTTTATTAAGGCAAGTATCCTACTGTGTTACATAAAATATGGCAGCTACAAGAACCTAACAAAGTGTTGATTGTATGTATATAGCTTAAGTATCAGAACTGTTTTCAATGTACATGGTGACTAAAATGAAGAGATCACAAAGATCATCTAGAGAACAATAAAAATAACAAAGGGATTTGGAAGTGGCAGTGATTTGACAGAAATAAAGCCTTGGAATTAGAACATTTCATCTTGAAAAAAGTAGTACTAGAGGAGATGCATGTTGTCTTTCTTTCATTGCAAAAACATAGCCTTGAAAATGGACAATTTCAGTATGTGCAGCCATTTTATGACTGAATTCATCTGATGATTCTGCTCACTTCCTCATTCATTTTTCATTCATTCAGAAAATGTTCATTGAGCACCTATTATTACCTGCCTTCCTGCATGTCAGACACTTGTGAATGCAATCAAGTAGCAAAGTAGGTAAATGAGACTTGGGGACTCTAACTTAAATGTTTAAGGGGAGACAGTTGGAGAGTGAGAATTCATGCTTTTATCATGGGTAGTGAAATCATCAAAGTTGTAAAGGAGAGAGTCCTGCCTGTCTAGATGGGAGTCAACATGTGGTATTTAGCAAGTGGCAACGTGGAGCATGGATCAGAAGCAGCTAAGGGTTCCTGCTCTGCGTCCCAGACAAGATCATTTTCTTCTCAGAGAAATACCAATAGGGGTTGTATGATTTTTGTGCAAAGTTTGGCCAGAACTTCCACTTCCAGTGCTCTACTAACCTGCCTTATAGTGCACACATACACAGAGATCCCTGTTTATAATAGCAAAAAGTTAGATAAGCCTAAATATCTAATGATAGGGAATTGTTCACTAAACTATGGAATACAATTAAGGATATTAAGAAAAATGGTATTTTTGTGTTTGGTAGGAGGTAGAAAAAGATCCAGTTACGCTGTTAAAAAGGGAAAAAAAGTCTTAGCATAATCTCATGTGGGGGGGTCCTGTGTGTATAAACACACACAAATATGTCCAGCACACAACCATAGCTGTACCCCTAGGGTAAGCTGTAGGGAAGGGAAGCAGTGAGAGAAGAAAGAGAAGAAGCTAGGGGAAGGCAGACAGGACAAGACAGCCTCTCAATTTTTATTCTGTGTTTTTCTGTATAGTTCAAATTTTTACAGCATCCATGGACTTCACTTTGTAATTTAAAAAAGAAATGAGATAAAGCCCGTGAAGCACTGAGCATAGTGTCTGCCATGTGGCTACCACTAAATGTTAATTGACTCTTTTAGGGTGGCAAGAAAATTTGACTTGTTCAAAATGATTTAAATCTGCATACAGTATATCGATGGTTATAAATAAGTGCTTTCTCTCTCATGTAAAATGGAATGAAATAAATTTTCTTAAATTATGGTCAATAGATCCTAGGTCAATTAGGTGGTTAAGTATGTGTTCTGCTTATTTAATCATTTAGGATTTAATTATTCAAAACTAAGTTTTAACAGGAAGCTTTCCAAATATAGATTATAGGACTTTGCTTAAGCGTCAGAAATTTCCAGCCAACTCATGGCTTTATCTTAAAAGTACTAAACTTTAAAAATATTTAACATTTGGAGTTTATTATCCTGTTATCTATTTATTATTATTATTAAAATTATTATTTATTATTATTAAAACCAAGGTCAAATCTTTTAGGAAAGCTGTCTTTACAATGACCAATAGATATTCAGTAAATTAAAATTAAATTTAATTTTATGGAACTTTTTGTTATAAAGAATTTGAAATACTCTGTAAATAGATCATCTTTTATTATATTCATTTAATCATCGTTGTTTACATGAACACTGAATAAATTGAATTGAAAATCAAATTGTTTTTTGAAATGTACTGAGAACCTCTATTAAAATTCTTCATGGTGAGTTTCTTTGTTATTGAAAACACCACTTATAATTTGAATTAACATTTTCAAATTTATCTGTAAGTTAAGCCTACTAAGTTTTCCTAACGCAGGATACTGTTCTGCTAATGAAATGAGAGAAAAGTTTCTATGTTGTGATCAAAAATATTAAAACTTCACACTAGTCTCTACAAAAATTAGAAAAATTAGCCAGGCATGGTGGCATGTGTCTGTATTCCCAGCTACTTGGGAGGCTGAGGCAGAAGGATTGCTTGAGCCCAGGAGTTTGAGGTTGCAATGAGCTATGATGATGCCATTGTACTTTGGCCAGGGCAACAGAGTGAGACTCTCTCCAAAAATAAATAAATAAATAAATTAGAACTTAAAAAGCTATTTCTTTTTGTGTTAATAAGTATCTTAAAACCTACTTGTGCTTTCTTTATTTTTATTGAATTGACCTAGCAAAAATATTTTTCCTATGGAGAAATAGCAATGATACCTATATTTCTTTGATTTTTATACCCATTTATTTTTTCCAGTTTGTTTCTAAATGTATTTAATGTGACAGTGTTTTCTACCCCCATTTTTAACCCCAACCTCCTGAGAAGATTATTTAAATATATTGTGCATCTTAGAATTGATGAAGTTTGGCATGTGGACAAAGTTATGGGGCAAAATAGAGGTAGGATCCTAAGTGGTCAATGTTTGGCAGCCCCCACCCCAGAAAACACTTATTTAAATTAGATGGCATTTCTTATACAATTCATCACTAAACACTTGATTCTCTGGTCCATCATGCTGGGGGTAACTGGAGACACTCCTCAATACCCCACAGTATTGGCAATACCATGGTCTTTTCTTTTGCAGGTGTACACACTCTCTCTCTCTGTCTCTCCCTCTCTCTCTCTTTATAAATTAAACTTTTATTCTGAGATAATTGTAGATTATCTCAGTTGCAGTTGTAAGAAGTAATACAGGAAGATCTTATGTGTCATTTACTCAGTTTACCCCAATAGTAACATTTTGCAAAACTATAGCACATTAGCACAACCAGATACTGACATTGACACAATCCACCAATCTTATTTAGATTTTCCCATTTTTACTTGCGTTCCTTTGTGTGTATGTGTGTGTGTATTCTTGTATGTGTTTAGTTCTATGTAATTGTATCACAAGTGCAATTACCACTACAGACAAGATAGAGAACATTTCCATCACCACAAGGATACTTTGTGTTGCCTGTTTATAACCACACCCATCTCCCTCCCCTCCCATGTTCTCCCATCCTCTCTTATCCCCCTTCACCCCCCATGGACTTTTCACAAGTTGTGAATTTGATGGCAGCATGTTTTCTAGGTAACTTTTGGGAAGTAATTGATTTCTCATTTTCCTCTTGTGAATGTCTGTGAATAAATAATAGTAACTAAGCATATTCTTCTTGAGTTGTGCTTCTCCTGTTGTTTGGCAAAGGAACCAACAACAGCAGCGAGGGGCTGCCTTGGCTATGCAGCATTTCTAACTCTTTCAAGGTATAGAACCAAATTTGCCACCTTTGCTTCCATTCTCAGATTACGCTCGATTTGAGGCCAAAATCCATGACCTACGAGAGCAGATGATGAACCACAGCATGAGCTCCGGGTCCGGGTCCCTGAGAACCAATCAGAAACGCTCCCTCTATGTCAGGTAGGTGGTGAAGTATTTCTTACTCTGATCTGCAGTTTGGGGAACAATCCAGCTGAGAAAACAAAGGCAACACCTTGTAACAATGGAACTTGTGATCTAATTAACCCATGCTTATCAATACTCTACTGAAAAACCTTATGGTTAACCATTTGGAGGAAATTTTTGAAATGTTATTAGGCTAAATGCATGCTTTTATCAAATTATACTTCAACAATATTATAATACAGGGTAAAGTTCTTAGAATAGGTTGCAATAAAAAAATAAGAGACATTTTCATTTCTGATAAATCTTAAATTGAATACATGGACCAAAGCCCTGGACATTGTTCACCATCAGTATGAAATGAATATACACCTGTATCATCTCTTAACCTGCCTGATATTGATTGCATTAGCTTTGGTTTATTGATTTGATATCAGCAGTATTCTCAAGAGTTATGTATTTTGTTCTAAAAAGTCTTGGTGGAAAGACTTTCTTCTGTGTCATATGGTTACCAGTTGTTTCTCACACCATCAAAGTTACTTGTTCATTGACTGACCAAACTCATTACTTTACCAGAAAAAAAAAAAAGATTGATTAAACCTGAAATGCCTTCCAGTCTTTCATCCCTGTAGCTACCTTTAGAGTAAGATCCATCAACATTCAACTATAACATGCTTCTCTTCCTTGAACAAGCCTCCTATATCACTCCCAAACTTCATCAGTGCTGACTATACTTTTTAAAATAATATAAGTACTAATAGCCAAAAGAAGGCAAGTGATGCCCAATTAATGGTCAAAATGAATCGATGTATCATCTGGAGGAACCATGCCCATCCTCACTGTATTCTGCATTCCCCACTCTGGAACCTGAGGTCATATCCTCCTTATCTGAAATTTCACTTTCTTTTCTTGGCATGAGTTATGTGTTATAGATACTAAATGATGTACTTGAGTTGAACTTGTCCTGTTGGTTCCCCTTTGGCTGTAAAGTTATGTTTTGTGTGTATCAGGTAGGCACAGCAGGGTCAAGAAGAGAGCAGGATTCCGGAAGGCACAGGTTCTCAAAGGCCTTAATTTGCTGGCCAATCTGACAAGCATAGAGTCCTTTCTTATTTCATGGAGTTCCAGCACCTCAGAAGCCCTGAGATAAAAAAACAATCAAACAGACTATTTACCATCCAAATTTGGCCAACTGCATTTCAGAAGATTAATGATACACTTCATTATAATCTGTGAAAGGAACTATCAAGATCCACCCTAGAATATGTCTTGTAGTGACATCAGAAATACGACACAAAGTTAACAACCCCATCGGTGGCTATTTCTGTTCTCCTCACTTGTATTGTATTACTGGTCTTCGTGATACAAAATATTTTAAAATCTTGAAATATTTTAGTCTTGAGTAGAAAATTGAGAAAAACCAACTGGGTTAATAGGATAAATTAGCTAATGCAATTAAAATCGTTATATAGAATAAAACTGGAAGGAAAAATAACCAAATTGTTGGTATCTTATTAAAAGTAGAATATATAAAATGTTATTAATGTACTAGAAGAAATTTGATGAAAATACATTGGCAATAGCTTTTAATTAAGGTATGTAAGACTAGGAAAATTAAAGGAAGTGATATGATGATATTATGTGAAACTATTACACTTATTTGAAAGAGTAGTGTTAATTAGAATCAAATCTTTATGTCCCAAAACAGAAAAAAAAAGTATAACATATAGAAGAGATAAGAATTAAAGTAATACAATAATAGTAAGAGATTTATTGAAAGGAAGAAACTTTTTAAAATGAGACTCAAAAATACTTGACACTTCATGGGAAATCCCCCAAATGAAAGCTCTACAATATATAAATATGGTGTTTGGTTTCCAAAGGTTCAGTTATTAATACTTATTGAGTACCTAGAGGGCTGACTTAAGCATCTAAATGACTCTAAGAGACATAGAATTAGAAGAAATATGAGCCATACATACAGTCAACTCAGAGGGAAAAAACTTACAAGAGCCCCTGGCCTTGTTCTCATATGATGTGATAAAATAGACCAAAAAATTTAAAAAAAAAAGCAAGAACATGAAATGAACTAACAAGGCCTAAATGAAATCTTTATCAAAAAGGATTCAGCAAGTATGTACCTTTGTCTTTTTAAAAAAAAAAAAATAATAATATATATATATATACTCATATATATATGTATGTGTGCCAATTTTGGCTATAGGATTTTCATAGAGGTGCTTGCTTGCTTTATCTAAAGTGCTCAAATAAGACCAGTGCCACTTTGTTGTGCTTATTTTAGAAAGTCAACTATTTGCTCTCTCCTCTCATTATATAAATATAAGTTGATGAGCATATCTCTTTAATGGGGAATGACACGCTGGAGTACTGGTCTCCTCATTTTGCTTAGCTTTATGTAATTCTAGGGCTGGCGGAACCTTAGCTATCATCAGGTCCACTGTTTAATTTACAGAAGAAGAAACTGAGGCCTCAGAGAGAAGAGACTTGCCTGGGCTCCCACAGCTATTTGTGGCAGAGGCAGATCTCCTACCCCGCTCCCTCATTTCTCCCCACATTACTCTACCTCCCTAAGACTTAGTTTATGTGGTGTCAGCTGCCGAATGCACTTGAGCTGTGATGCCTGATTCTGTTTCTGTCAGCACAGCCCTGGACGCTTAGATTAAGGAATAGGTTAGCTGAGAGGAGAAATTCAAACACAAACTTCTACGGGCTTTTTACATAGGATAAACTATGCTATAGAACACATGGGATTTCGTCGGTATTATTCATATTTTTCCATGAAGCCAAAACCTAAATTAGAAAACAAGCAGCTTCTTTGTTCCGTGATAACCAGTTTAGCTGACTTAGTAAATATTTGCCTGCACCACAAAACCACTCTTCCCCTTGGAGTTACCTTCTCTACCTTCCTCTCTCTCTCTCTCTCTCTCTCTGCCTCACACACACACACACACACACACACTCGCACTCACGTTCACACTCCTAACCCTAGCCCTGGTCCCAGCAGTGTCAGAGAGGATGCATCTTCTCAGGATCTTGCAGAAGGTGGCCCCATTCCCTCACTAGAAATGATTCTCCCAGGTGGTAGCCATTTGTTTGCCTGAAATCTTGAAGGGAGGGAGAGGTAACCAGCACTATTTGAGCCAGGCAGTGTTTTGAATTGGAACCAACCTTTTCCATTTTCCAATCTAATTATAATGATATTCCTTCTTTTAATCTTTTGCGTGAGGTGCTTGAAGTACTTTGGTAGTGTTGTACAAATGAAATTGATTGTTACTAATGATAATACTGTACATGTTCTATGGGCATGATTTAAATATGTTGATTTAATGTGCTACTTGTATTGTGTATTTCTTACATTGGGAAACATTCAGTTGTCGAACTTTAGAAGCAAATAAAGTGTTAAAAATATGAATAAAATGTTTTTTTCAAAATGCTCCGCAAGTACATTATCAATTCTTCAAACGTAGACGCACTTAGGCTCCTGAGCTACTGGAATATGGATTTTGTTGCATGTATTTCGAGGCTCTCCATGTGGGCAGAGAGAGTAGGCAACTGCCTAGGTAAAGTGTTTATGAGCTCGTGAAGATCTCCCTGTCTCTAAAATACGCCCTTTCCTTCTTACCTACCAGCTTGTAAACAGCTGGTATAATAGAGAGCTAGGCTTTTCCTGCTACAAATCAAAATGCACCTTTGTATCTAAATGCTACTAAGAAAGATCTGAGATAGAGGGGATTAAATTCCCACACAAAAATTGCAAATGTCTAAAGAACAACCCTTTCTTTTGATGAAAGAGAGCCAGAGTAGCTAGGGAGAATGGGGAGGGCAAGAAAGTATAGCAAGTAAGTCCACCAATGGGAGGAGAGTACAAGGTCAGAAGAAAGAAAGTAAAAGAAAAACTTGGCCCATGTTTGTTTGTTAATAAAAGATATTGATTTTGAGAGTTCAAGCATATAACCTCTCTGTTGTGAATGTGGGTTTAAGAGTCAGTTGCTAGCATTTGCTCATGCACTCATCAAGGATTTTTTGTGTATGTTCTGTGCCAGGACCTGTAAGGGACACCGCAGACCAAGCAGTAACAGCAGTGTTTCCTCTCCACGAGAAACTCAGGTGTAGTGGGGAGACAGATGAGAAGAAGATAATTAAATGCAGTGTGATATGAAAAGACCTAAATTAGCCCTACAAAGTTCTGGAATCTTGATTGCTTCCTAATGCAGGAATATCTGAATTAATTCTTGAAGGTCTTGTATGAGTTAACCCAGGGCCTTTCAAATCTTTGGACCTAAAGTAAGAGATACATTCTTTATCATGACCCAGTAAATAAACACACAAATACAGCAGAAGAAAAAATTTTGTTAAATGATACTAACATTTTTTATGTACAGTGTACTTTGTTATTTTTCATTTTATAATATTTGCTTCTCTCTGTTCAAAATGAAGATCACAACTCATTAACTTGATTTAATAACTCACAAGTGGTCATGATTTACAGCTGGCAGAGGCAGGGGACAAGAAAGAGCATTCCAGGCAGATGACACAGTACACAGGCAGGAGAGAGCATCTTCCCTGCACTGTATTTAGCATTTCCGGGATTCCTAGACCCTTGGTGTTCTAGCCAAGTTGGAAGGCAGTTATCCCTGATACAGACGAGGAAGTAGAAGTAGTGGAAAGTACTTGACAGCCTCCTTCTATGGGTCCACTATTATGCTCCACTATTCCATATAATTCTCCCAACATCCCTATGAGTCAAGGGATATTGCCTCCACTCTATAGATGAAGAAACTGAAATTCTGAGAATTTAACTGATTCTCCCCAAGATCACGGAGCTAGACAGCATGGGCATAGACATTCATGTCCTGTTTGTGAGACATTGTAGAGCAGTTTTAAGCACACAGTTGCTAGATTCTGCCAGAGAGGAAAACATCTGATTCTTAGTTCTGCCACAGACTAACTCTGTGGCTGTGGACAAATCGGTGTCTCTGGACTTAGTTTCTTTAACTATGAAAATGGGACTAATAATAGGATACCATAAAGTGGTTGTGAGGATTAAATAAAATAGTGAATTTGAATACCTGGATCACGGGAAGCAGTTGATAAATGTTGGTAATAGTCATCATTTGTTATAAAGACCACCTCTTCCCTACAGGACAGAGAGATGGTAGAATTGATTATGAACAAGGCACTGTTTTCTTAGCAGTGGGATAAGCCTCCCTTGTTTCGTTACTTTCCTTCCGCAAGGGAAGAAGGACAGACTTCCCAGTGACCTTTTAGATTTTTGCTTCTCTGGACCCCCTGAAGCCAGAAGGGAGAGGCCAGGATTCCAGGACTCCAGAATACCTGGCTCTGTCGACTCATCAGGCATTTCTCAGCCCAACAAGAGTGTACCCAGAAGCAGAACCTGAAACTAATTCGATAGGAGCCACAGGATAAGAAGAAAGACTCACTGCGCGTACAACTGGACCTTCTAATTCTTCGGAGATGTCATCATTGTCCCTAACCACGTGATTTCTTCCACTTCCCCTCTGCATTCTTAACCCCCTTCCAGCCTTCTGCTTACAGTTCTGAATTTGAATAACATTTCTTTTGTAGTGGCTCTAAGTCCACATTTTACTCAAACTTGCTGCTACCTAAGACAGTTTTTGTCTCAAGGGCTAAAATATGACAGATGCACTCAGGTTGGCCTCTTGCCCACTGTTTAACATAAGGCTTTCATACAGTGATTCCTTAGTGCATTGATCCTTTCATTCAACAAACACGGTGTATGTACTCACCTACAACGTACCAGTCTGCAGTAGATGTTAAGGTTATAGAGATGAATAAGATCACAGACTTCCTTCCCTCAATGGTTTAGATTTGTAGGAATAAAATAGCAATGCAGACTGTTACTGTTAACTGTCATTTCCTGATACCTCATGTGTCATGTGCCTTGCAAGTATTATCCTATTTTAATCTTTACAACATGCCTATAAGTCTTCCAACAGTGAGTTTTGCCCATAAGACCACCAGTATTTGAAACTTATCTGTTAAAATAGTGACCACTCTGGTCCTTACTAAGGTTTCATGGTAAAGCTCCTTGAAATGGAGTTACCATTCAGTAGTGGACCTGCAAATCCCAGTTAGTATCTTAACTTATTACATCTCTAGTGCCTTATGTCACAGCACTTGGCATAAAAAAGTCTCCTTAGTAAATATTTGTTGAATGAATAAATGAATTAGTTCCAAGACTATCTTTTCTATACAAATGAGAAATTAAATCTTTGAACAATGCTATGGAAGTCCCATACCAGCTTGGCTGACACCAAATGCATGGAGTCCGGTTGTATCCTCAGTATTCAGGCACTGCCTGCTTGTACAGGATTTCCAGGGAACATCTGGCACTGCAAGGTCTTTCAGGCTGCTTCATTTGTTTGCTGAACTCTGTGACTCTCTTTAAATTGGGGCATAATTAATAATGAATTTAGACAAGCACACACAGCCTCCACCCTCTTAGTGAGAAGACTTGGAGTAGGGGCCCAGAGCGAACCTCATTCTCAACACAATTAGTCTTTCTATTCCAAGGAACTGAGTCTGGAAGTTATATCAAGGGCATTCTTGCGAAAACAAGTCCTACCTAGGACACTTCACTACTGAGCTTTTATTCTGGGGGAAGGGCATTCCTGCCTGATTTTGGTGGGAGGGGAAAGCTACATCATCATATAGGTAAGAGATTCTGGTCATTTTTTTTTTCCTTTACACATTAGCAAGCATATCTTTCCACTTCACTTCCTCCCCCCACTGAACTGCTGGTCAGTAACCCGGGGATGATAAGGAAGAGTGTGAAATGGAACATGGCAGGATTCTTCACTCCAGTGGCACTGTTGCTTCCACGTGGCTGTGGATTTCTTGAGAACATTTAAGGCAAAGCCGTAAAATCCGTAGGCTATGTTAAGAGTCAGAGTTTTATCTTCTAATCCTCCAACCTTATACCCAACATGCTCTTAGCTGGTCCCCAGAGAAAATGCTACAGTCAGCTGTGTGTACCCCCTGCCCTGTATTTGGCATGGAGCTAGCCAACAGTGATATTTTTATTGCCTCTCATTCATTCACTCATACATTCTTATTTAGCAACATCATCATTTATTCACTCAGAAATATGTTGACCACTCTATGATGTGTTGCAGCAGAATAGGAAATGAAAACTACCTGAATTCAGAGTCACTTTTCTCTCTTAATATCTTACTGGGGAAGAGGAGTGGGAGGGAACATGATCAGTTACTCAAAACATGTTAACTGGCTGAAGCAGAAAGTATGAATGAACTCTAAACTGGGGAAACCAGGAGGCAGCTGGACAGGGCATTGCAAAGTCCAGATGGGCAGCTTGGGCCACATAATGATAGGCCTAAGAACTTAGGTACCAGAGCTTAACTCCTGACTTCGCTTAAACCTTAAAACAGTACTATAACATAGGTATGATTTTTAGCTCCATTCTACAGAGGAGGAAGGAACCTTGCAGAAGGCCACAGAGGTTTAAAAATAGCCTACACAAAATGCTATGTGGCTGAGCCAGATTCTTTACCCAGGTATGTCTCTCACCGAAGCCCATGCTTATTTTGCTACAATACAATGAAGATGAGGGTAATCTTATGGGGGCACTGATTAAATTCATGTTGATGGAACTTCTGCTTGTTTTATACTTAATACTGACTTCCTCCAGTCAGACCTGGCTTCTAGTCCAGAATTCATCATGTATCATAGTGAATAATAATGATGCATAGCTTGTTTGCTAAAACTTGAATATCTCACTTACAAAATGGACATAATATCGGGTTCACAGGCTTGTTGTTAGGATTAAGTTAAATTCAGTCTGTGAAGGAGCCTGCCACATAGGACCTGTTAGGTAAGGGGGAAGTCCCTTTATACCTTCAAGTGCTTAGAATCTGCCTCCTAAACTGGTTCCTCCTTTAAAGCAGAATAGATCTTGATGCTTCATTTATATTTTGAGACTCATTAGCATTATGCTTACTCTTTCAGGCATTTGGATTTTTAATTGTGTCCTTAATTATGGAATAAAAGGCTTTGTCTTCAAGCTGCTAATTTTAAACCAGAAATAGAAAGGAGGGAGGGGGTCGTTGGGGATCTGCGGAGTTTTCTCCTTCCCCTGAAAGCATAGGCTGCCTGTGATTTCTAATTTTTAGATTTCTCCAAGAAGAGGGGCAAAAGTATAATGGGTGACCCGTCCATTGACCATCATATATTTTCCTCTATTTCTCCACCCCAAGATCTAGAATCTAGATCTCGTTATTATTAATGGTTGGCCTATCATTCATTCATTCACCCAGAAAACCTCCTCTGAGCCTTAACCATTCACCTCATACTGTACTAGGCTCTGGTGATAAAACGATTAATAGAGTATCTTTTCTGCCCTAAGGAGCTCCAAGGTTTCTCCAACAGCCTTGATTCTGCTTCCCTACCCCCACCCCATGATAATCATATTTCCAAAAATCTCTCATTTCCAGAGGATGTACTTGGCCTCATAGCTCAAAATTATTACTTCCTAGAACAAACCAGACAGTTCTAGCTAGAAAAGAGAGCAGAACAGTAAAAGCTGGGACACAGGATGCTTGCAGGAGAAAGCAGGTGAGAGGGGAGGGCATAAAAATATTGAGGGATCCCTCACCCTGAATCATGAAGCAAAGGAATAGACACAAGACATTTGTGTCTCAGCGTTTGAACAGTGGCTGACACTTCTTTAAAAACTTTAAGTACTGTGTTGTATGAACTTTTTGAGGGCAATTGAAAGTGATGATTAAACAGAATAAGGTATTAAAAGAACCATCAAGGACTGGTTGTGTCAAGCACATACACCTCTGTGTTCCTCTGCACTATGCAAACTGCTCTCTTCCACCCTTCGCATGCTCTCTTCCTACTTGTTGACTTACCTGTTTCCTCCACTGGACTGTGGGCACCTTGAGGATGAAGATTCTGTCTGCTTAAAATCTACATCTGTACAGTCTGCTATATAGTAACTGTTGAATCAATCAAGTGAATAAATTATGTATGTCACTAGATTGGAAAGAGTTCCACTTTCTGTATTTTTTATTTTATTTTTTCAATTGACAGATGATAATTGTACATATTTATGGAGTACATAGTGGTACTGGTTCAGATTTGAACCATAGGGTCATACCTTCATTGACCATGCAACCTTAGCAAGGAGGCATGAGTTTTCGTGCTATGGGATGCTACACACAGGATGAGAGAATTGCAAGACTTCCTGACGAACTTAGAGCAAAATGGAAAGGATATGGGTTTAAGTTTTTCTTTAGTGACTATTAATTACAAACTACTATGTAGGATGCTGTCAGGGGTACACAGATGGATCAGAAATGCCCTCAAGGATACAGCTAAAGCTAGTGGCAAAAAACAGATGAAAATAGGTTATTATTCTGAACATAGACTCTGCTCCAGGATCTGACAATGCGTGTGGGATAGGAAATATGGGAGATTTGAAAGGGCAACTGTGCTGGGAGCTCTTGCCGTACATTCCAAAAGGAAAGCTGTATTTTTTTGGATCATCTTTGGCAGTGTATTTTCTCTCTGCAGGAAGTAGACACTGCCATAGAATGAAATATTAAGTCCTCTAGAACACCAGCTCATCCAGCCATTTATTCATAAGTTCACAGCGTAAAAGAGTAGGCAAAAAGCCTGAGTTATGGAGTCAGAAGTACCTGGATTTAAGTCCTGGCTCTGCCACTTACTGCTTTCCTTGTGACCTTAGCAACTCATTTCTTCTCCCTTGAGGCCTCTATTTTTTCTATCAAATGAGGATAATAAATATCGTCATTTAAGTTTATGAGGAATAATATTTATAAATCACTTAGGATCTTATACAAACTCTTCCAGAATTTAGGAAAGAGAGAATGCTTCCTAGCTTTTTACAATGTTAACATTACCTTGGTACCAAAACATAACAAGGTCACTATAAGAAAGAAATGCATAGCCCAATCTCTCTCATAAACATAAAATCAAAAATCCAAAATAAAATATTAACAACATAAATTCAGTGATATATAGAAAGAATAATATTAATATATCATGACCCAGTGGAATTTTTTACAGGAATAAAAGATTGATTTCATATTAGAAAATCACATTAACAGAATAAGGGTAAGAATCAGATGATCATCTAAATGTTATAGAAAAAGCATAAAATTCAAATTCAATAAAATTCAAAACTAATCTATGACAAAAATTTCTTAGCAAACTTGAAAAATACTGGACTTCCTTAATCTAATAAAAGGCAAACATCATACTTAATAATGAAATTTTGGAAGCTGTCTCCCTGGAAGCAGGTATGAGACATCTTCTATCACCACTGCTATTAGATGGAGCTTCAAGGAAAAGTAAAATGATCAGAAGGTAAAAATAAAACTATCCTTATTTACTGGTGACATAACTGTGTACATTAAAAATCAAAAAAACTAGATGGACTGCTGGAATTAATAAGTGACTTTAGCAAGGTTACTAGATAGAAGGTCAATAGCAAAATAATTGATTATGTTTCCATAAAATAATGCTAACCAATAAGAAAACTAAATCTAAAATACCATTTCTAATAGGATTGAAAAACATTAAATACCTAAGAATAAATCTAACAAAAGAATATACAAAAAGCCACAAAACATTATTAAAAGAATATACATAAATGCAGGGATATACCTTATTCTTGCAAAGAAAGACATAATGTGGTAAAGGTTTCAGTTCTCCCAAACTCCCTATCCACATATCAGAAGATGATTTTATTTGTTTGCTTATTCCTTTAATGATAGTGGTGAACTTGACAAAGTGATTTAAAAATTTATGTGGAAATATAAAAGACCAAGAATAGGCAAAACCAAAAAGAATAAAGTTGGAGAATTTAGGTTATATGATGTTAGAATTTGTTATGAGTTTACATGATAAAAGGCAGCATGGAATTTGTGTAAGTATAGACAAGTAGACCAACAGAACAGAACAGAAAGTCCAGAAACAATCATACATACATAGAACCTCTTGAATTTATGACCAAAGTAAGGTTACTATGAAGTGGAAAAATGATAATCTTTTTAGTAAATGATGCTAACTCAATTGGATATCTAAATTTTAAAAAATGGCTCTTGACCCTACCTCACACCTTATACAAAAATCATTCTAGATGGATTGTAGATCAAAATGTAAAAATTCAAACAATAAATGTCTAGAAGATAATATTGGAGAATAACTTCATAATTATGTGACAGGCAAATATTATTAATAAGTCTTAAATAGGTATAAAACATACTAATCGTAAAGGAAAATATTGTTAAAATAAATTACACTAAAATACAAATTTCTCTTTATCTAAAAATACCATGAATAGAATGGGGCTAGACAGAGCATAGGAAAGATGTTTATAATTCAGAGATCTGGAAAGGAAATTATAAGCAAAATATGTAAAGAACTGCTGTAAGTCATTAAGAAAAAGAAATAAATTTTTTTAATGGGCAAAAGACTTGAGCAGGCATTTATTAAAAGAGGATATATAAATGGGCAATCACATGAAATGGTGCTACCCACCAGAATGACTAAAGTTTAAAAGATTGTTCATATCAAGTGTTGGTGAGCATGTAAATAGTCATATATTATTCATGGCAAGTAAATTGATACAACCATATTGGAAGATTGTCTGTCAGTATCTATTAGAGGTGAATATAAGCTGTGATTTACTCTTAGGTATATACCCAATAGAAATGAATACATATTGTTGAACAAAAATACATACAAAAATGTTCATAGTAGTACTTTTTGTAGTAGCCTAAACTTGGGAGTAACCAAAGGTCTATCAACAATAGAACAGGTAAATAAATTATAGTATATATACACAAAGGAATACTATACAGCAATGAAAATGAATAGCTACTGTATGCAACAGCAGATAGGAATCTTGCAGATATATTATAATATCGAGTGAAAGAAGCCAGTCTCTCTCTCACACACACAATGCTATATGTATATCAGTTTTCTATATTGCTATTACAAATCATCACAAACTTAATGGCTTACAAACACCACAATTATTATCTTAAGAATTTTATAGGTCAGAAGTCCATTATGAGTCTTACCAGACTAAAATCAAGGTATTTACAGGCTATGTCCTTTTCTGGAAATTCTAGGGTAGGATCTAATTCCTGCTTGTTTTGATTGTTGAAAGAATTCAATTTCTCGCAGTTATAAAACCAACATCCCTGTTTTCTTTCTACCTGTCAGCAGAGGGCCATCCCCACCTCCTAAAGACTGCTGCATTCCATGGCTCATGGCCTCCTTCCCCTATCTTCAAAATTAACAATTGCAAGTTGAGTACTTTTCATGTTGCATCTCTCTGACCCACCTGGGAAAGATTCTCTGCTCTTAAGGACTCATGTGATTAGTTTGGACCACCAGGGATAATCCAGGATAATCTCCACATTTCAAAGTTCTTAACCTTAATAACATCTGCAAAGTGTCTTTTATCATGTAAAGGAACCGTTTACAGGTTCCAGGGATTAGGGCTTGAATATCTGGGGTTGGGGCATGCTAATTCTGTCTACCACAATACGATTCCATTTGTATAACATTCAAAAACAGGCAAAATAAACCTGTGGTGATAGAAGCCAAGAAGAGTGGTTACTTTGGGATCGTGTTCCTAGAATAGGAATAATAGTATCCATTCTGAAGGGTTGTTGTTAAGTGTAATATCCAACAGAAACGTTAATTGCCTTGTAAAGTGCCTGTCACAAAATAGACTCATTACTTTCTGTTTCCTTTTCTCTCAACCCCAACATCATCATTTCACCTGTAAAAATGCTGCAGTAAGGACTTTGATGCAGAATAAATTATTCTGAAGACTTGCAGACCCTCTGTAATAGTGCTTCCCAAAGTTGCCTGGTAATGAATATTTCTTAGAAATCAGGGTTTAAGCAAGAACCCCAGGTGCTACTTAGGTTAAAGCAAGTTTGGGAAATAGTAATCTTTGACATTTATTTATTTGAAACACTGTTGAAAACCCAGGAAATGCTTAATGATCTGCCCCAGCTCCATCCAAAATACCATTTGCTACACTTCATAAGTCACCCAAACCAAATCAACCACATTATACCAATGAAAAATAAGGAATTCTTAAAATACTGGACAGATCAATATAGAAACACTACTCAGTGCTTCTAGAACTTAATTTTATGCTGGAAGTCTCCGTCTGTTGTTCTCAGGGTCCAGCACAGAGCCTGAACAGAGAGTAATTCCATAAATACTTGTTAAATTCACTGAAAGTAAAGAAGGAATCTAGTTGTTGTTTTAATTTTGTTGGATTTTTTTTCCGTTAAAGCATGTTGCAGTTGCCCATGCCCTGACTTCTTGAATGCTAGGAAAGAAATCTGGTAAAAATATAGTCTCTGTAACATTCATTTTACACACTCCTGCCTTGAACTTTTTGTTCATTCATTTTAGAAATAACTATTTGGCCGGGCGCGGTGGCTCACACCTGTAATCCTAGCACTCTGGGAGGCCGAGGCACGTGGATCGCTCGAGGTCAGGAGTTCGAGACCAGCCTGAGCAAGAGCGAGACCCCGTCTCTACTAAAAATAGAAACAAATTAGCTGGCCAACTAAAATATGTATAGAAAAAATTAGCCGGGCATGGTGGCACATGCCTGTAGTCCCAGCTACTCGGGAGGCTGAGGCAGTAGGATCGCTTAAGCCCAGGAGTTTGAGGTTGCTGTGAGCTAGGCTGATGCCACGGCACTCACTCTAGCCAGGGCAACAAAGCAACACTCTGTCTCAAAAAAAAAAAAAAAGATAATAGAAATAACTATTGATATCTTATATACCAGATGCTTAGATATGTCCAAGGAATACACATTAAAATACTCAGTCCTTGCTTTAGGTTACTCCCAGTGCAGTGGAGGGACCGATAATAAAAGGATCTTCAAATCTACCTCACCACCCTACAATGGATTTAGAATTTACATTGGTTAAGAGGAGAGCAACTGCCATTGGTAAGGCATGTCTCAGCCTCTCTCCTACTATATACAGTCCACACTGGTATTCTTTCCTGGGAAAGACCGAAAAGTCTCTAGGCTTGTTTTACTAACTGCTTCCTCTTGCCTTATCTCAGTGTTTCTCAACTGTGGCTGCAGGATAAAACCCTGATGTCTCACCCCAGCCCAGACCTATTAAACCAGAATCTCTGGGAGTGGGACCCCAGGCATCAGAATTGTTTAAAGCGCCCCTAGTGATCCCAATGGGCAGCAAAGTTGAGAACCATCACTTTATCTTTTCTTTTGTTTTCTCTTCTTTTCTTTCTTTTTTAAAAAATTTTTCTTTACTTATTTGGCTGATGTTTAAGCTGAAAACAATACTTTTAAGAGTCCCAGATTTCGTTCACGGATATCTAGTACAAACCTGCAGCTAATAGGAAAGCCAGTTTCTGGAATGACTTTCAATTTTGATCACATTCAGCATTAATTGACTCAGAATTTGGAAACCAACCTTGATCCTGATGCTACAATTTGCTAACACTTAGCAAAGATAGAATCTCCTAGTTCAAGACTAAATCACTTCAGAAGGCAGGCTGAATAGGTTGGTAAGACTTCTTTGAGAATCAGAAAGTTCTAATCTTCATATTTTGACTTCTAATGAATAAGAAATGAACTGATTAGAAATTCTTAATTTTCATGAGGTCCCTTTGAAAACGTTAGGAGTACAGGTGAGCTCCAAAGAACCTGGTTTGAATGTGTGTGGGGTGTGTGTGTGTGTGTGTGTGTGGGTGTGTGGGTTTGTGTGTACGTGCAGCAATGACCAGGCTTGGAGTAAACTCGGGGGCAATTAGGTGTACCCAATACTCATTTTTGGCTCTTGCTGCTTCCCTCTCCCACACTCCCCTTGCATCCCACCTCCACAACTTGACCCTGACCCTGGCCATTCCCCTGTGCTTTCATCTTTGCCTGCACCACTCACTGCCTTAGGCTTAGCCTGTCCCAGACCTCAGCAGTTGGTTGGCATGGGAACATTAGATGAGCCTGCCTGGTGGGAGGGATGTTCTGTTTCCAAGCAAAAATGGAAAAGAGTCAAGTGTGATTCACTTCCAGCCATTTTATCCCTTGAGTTTATCCATCTGTTTGAAACTTATCCTTGGCTCCTCATCACCACATAGGTAAAGGAGACCATCTTGACCCACACTCTGCCACCTCTGCACCCTCCTCTACTGCTTCCCTCAAAGGCCCTGGGATGGAGCCTCAGGAAGCACCTTGCTCTTTTATTTCTCCCTTCCTTTGCACAGGTCCTTTTAAAACTCTGCATAGTGTCTCTTCCTCCTTGTCGTTCTGTCTAAGAGGTTCATAATGGCTTTTCAAGGCTCAGTTCAGACACCATGCCTTCCTAGAAGCTTTCCTGGCACATACTCTCATAGGACTTTGGTTATAATGATTGTAGGAAACTCCAAGTTTAGGTGACTATTTTTTCCCCAAACTGTGAGCTCACTAAAGGAGAATCACGCTACTGTGAGAAGCATATATGTATCTCATACTCCTAGGGTGAGGTCTTGTCTCTATCAATTACTAGATTTGAGATCTTGTATGAGCCATTTATCTCTCTGAGCCTCAGTTTTCTCATACCTAGAATGGAAATGATGGTACCTAATATGCCTACCATTGATCAGGTGCTATGTTTTAGGCATTTTCTCATTTAATCCCCACATCAATTCAGTGAGCAATAGGCAATATTATTGACTTCCTTTTACAATGAGAAAATAAGGCTCAATGTTGAGAAGCCTGCCCTAAATCACACAGCTTCCAAGTGGCAAAGCCAATATTCAAGCCCAGATTTGACTCTTTATTACTCTACTCTAAGCCCTTGTATAGTTATACAAAGCACCTAGCCCCATGCCTGCCCTTGGGGAGAAGGAGGGGATAAGTGGACAGATGAATGGATGGATCCATGACAAACGGCCTTGGAAAAAGCATGATCCTATGCATTCCATGGGGATGCAAATAGAAAATTAAACTCCTTCTATGGTCTAAGCCTAATATGCACAGTTTCTCTAAGCTTGTGGCAAAGGTCAAGAATATGAAGACTTCTGTCACCCCTGTTTATCCCTGTGTGTGACTACAAAAACATGCTTCCCTCCTGCTTGAACATCTGTGCCCCACAAAAGAAGCTAAAGGTAGACTCGCTCCTTGAGAACTGAAAAGCAGAAAAAAAATCGCCTTTGAATAACTCTTAAATCACCTTGACAGCTGCCACCTGGCAACAAGCCCTCAGTGTCCCATGTTGCTGTCCTTCAGTGTGGTGTTACAGCACCTTACTGTTTGAGAGGACGAAGAAGAGGACAATCAAGTGAGTGCCACTTAAGGGGACATAATTAACCTTTAGTACAAACCATTCAGTGAATTTCTACAATTTTCTTTTCTAACCATTAATTTAGCAACAGAAAAAAAAGATGTGCTCTTATTCAAATATTTCTATTTTTAGGTACAGATAAAGTGTAAAAATCTCTTTTAATGAAAGGATTCTATGTTGTAGCTGAGTGTATGTAAATAATGCCTGGGGTTTTAAAAGCAAAGAACAAAGCTTGTCAGTTTGTCTAGGACCAGCCAACACAGAATGTTGCTTTTTTATAGCATGATTCACTAATAGACTTGGTTACCAGGGCTACTGATTTTTAAAATTATAGTGCTGAAATTATTAAACAGCATGGTTTCCTACAGAATCCTGGAAGCAATGAATATATAGTACCTCCTTCTTTCCATCATGTTGTGCCCCCCTCCCTCCCTCCCTCTCTCTCCTTCCCTCCCTCTCTCTCCTTCCCTCCCTCTCTCCTCTCTCTCCTCCTTCTCTGCCTCTCTCAACATACATTGCATTAAACCCAATTCCTTTTACATTCAAAAGGGCTATGCAATTGTTTCCTCAGTGCTAAAACAAAGAATATTTTAATACCACAGCCAATAACAGTTTTGGATATAATGGCAAAACTGTGATTTACTCCAGCTTGCAACATAAATAGATTAGACAATTAGACTATTCTTTGTAAAATACTTTTATTTTATATCTATTCTTGAAGACAATAAAAGACTCCTGCATTTCAAAGCTAGAGTCCTTTGATTAGATGACCTGGATTTTAATTTGGTTCCTCCCTTTACCAGTTGTGTGATTTTGGAAAAGTTATTTATATTCACCAAGTCTCAATTTGCTAATCTTTCTATTGTGGATAACAATGGTACCAACCTCATAATCATGTTGTGTAAATAAAATCAGATGCTGTTTATAAACTGCTTAGCATAGTGTTCAGCCTATGCATAAAAGATAGTCAATAAATGGTAGCCACTATTTGTTATTATTGTGATTTCCACATTGGATAGCTATAAGAATTAAATGAGATAATGCACTAAATTGCTTGATACACTTCTAGGCAGATAGAATGTGTTTAATAAACATTGTTACCACTGGTCTGTTACCCTGTAAGTGTTCCATAGTTGATAGCTATACTGCTATTTCCTAAAGTTTTCTTCTTTTCCCTCTGTTTTTTGCTTCAGTGCCAGTCAAATAACAGGGTTTTGTGAATGTTTCATTACCTTCCCATTTCCCTGTTGCTCTGTTTTCAATCATGACCCACAGGTAGAGACATTCCTTTTCCCATCTTGATACCATGAACCTAGGTTTGAGTTGCAGCATCACTCCTGTTAGCATTACAACCTTGTGCAAATTACTCCCATTTCTGGCTCTCAGATATTTTTCATGTAAATCACATGGGTAGGAAAAGGCAATCTCTGACATCCATTGACTCAGATTCAGTTTTAGTCAGGGGTCTTGGGGGAGCTACATAATACACAGGCCCAGGTCTAAAAGACCTATGTTTGCATTGAATCTAAAGATTGGACGTGAGAAGGGGAAATTCTTAACAGTGTTATTCCAATTTTTTTTACCTAGTATGATATTTGAGGAGTATTAAAACCATGGGATTCCACTATCAAAATTTGGTAGTGTGAAAATAATCCTCAGCTTTGCCAAAAGTACAAGCATGTCGATCCAAGCACTAAGCATTTAAAACTTGACCACATGTCCTACAGAGAGAGTGATACCCGAATTTCAATTTTCAGGTTATTTTGACTCCAAGGTTGACGTAGGAAATGAGGATGAGAGTGGGGAGAAGGGAGCATGCATGCAAAGATCTACTCATGCCCTTATACACTCCTAGGTTGTTGTCAATAAAAGGAAACACATTTTCACCTTTGGGTTTAAAATCAGTTGTTAGATGATTTCCTGAAATCAGATTCTCCAATTTTTTGTACATTGTGACTATAAAATGAAGCCAGCTTAATGAGAAATTTCAAAATTCTGTCACCTCCAGCTCTTAGGGTTTTTCCATCTGCCCTAGCTATGCCTGGAGCCAGAACAGAGCACAAAGCCAGATTTCTCATTAGCACTAAACCTGTTGGACCAAGAGGAGGAGGGCAGATGGAACTCTGCTGGGGCATGTCAGGTACGAGGCTAGAAATGGTTATCTCAGGCATCTGGAGCCAATGTGTTGGGCTAGAAGGGCGTGTCTGGGGTTAAGGATTGCCTGGCTTAGGATATTTTCTAAGTTCATTATAATGTAGGCCATTTGTGCCCATGGTGAAAGGAGTTATCCTAGAGGAAGAAGTCTTCTAGCCAGCTCCTTTTTGATTACTTTCATCTCTGATTTAATTCTTCCTATGATTTGATGTAAATATTGCGTTGAGCCATAAGAAATTGTCAGGATTTCAACCTAATATTTTACTTTAAAAGGGGGCTTCTGTTTGAATGTACTGGCTGCTCGCTATCACTTTGTTGGCAAGAAAGAAGGTTCTTATCAGAGGGTTCAAAATGGGGAATGTGTGCATAATTCCTGTCTGCAATTCTGTGAACAGCTTGAAGGAAACTAATTGGGGACCCTTCATTGTGTAACATAACTCCACCATGGTTCGCTGGATTTTAAATTATAATAATAGAGCTATAAATAAAAGGAAAACACTTTATCTATTAGCCTGCCTCAACAAATAGCTTAACTAATTCTGCTTGTGGCTCTTGTGTTAGAACCAGCTGCATGTCTGAAGGACCTATCTCTCTGGCTCTGTTTATCTATCTGTCTCTCTCTCTGGCTCTGGCTCTCTCAATCTCTCCCCCACACCCTCTGTGTGTGTTGTGTGTTTGTGTGTCCTGATTTATTTATCTGAAGTATAATCACATACGGTCCCCAACTTACAATGGTTCAACTTAGGATTTTTTGACTTTAGGATGGTATGAAAGCGACATGCATTCAATAGAAACTGTACTTTAAGTACTCATACAACCATTCCATTTTTTACTTTCAGTACAGTATTCAATAAATTACATGAAATAGTCAACACTTTACAGGTTGAGCATCCCAGATCTGAAAATCCAAAATCTGAAATGCTCCAAAATCCAAAACTTTTTAAGTGTCGACATAACACTCAAAGGAAATGCTCATTGGAGCATTTCAGATTTCAGATTTTTGGATTTGGGCTGCTCAACCAGTAAGTATATTCCAAAATCTGAAAAAAATTTGAAATCCAAAACACTCCTGGTCCCAAGCATTTTGAACAAGGGATACCCAACTTGTATTATAATTATATTGTGGTAGGTGATTTTGCCCAACAGTAGGCTGATATAAGTGTTCTGAGCACATTTAAGATAGGCTAGGCTCAGCTATGATGTTCAGTAGGTTAGGTGTATTAAATTCATTTATAAGTTATGATATTTTCAATTTACAATGGGCTTATCTGGACATAACTCCACCATAAATCAAGAAGCATCTGTATATACAATGAAATGCATAGATCAATGGATTTTCATAGAATCATACATCTATGTAGCCATCACCCGGCTCAAGACACAGAACTTTTCAACAATGCATAAGGTTTCCTCTTGCCTCATTTTAGTCAATCTTAGGCCATACACTCTAGCCTGAGAGATAACCACTATTCTGAATTTTACAACATAGATTAGTTTGGCCTATTCTTGAACTTCATGTAAATTTAACTTGTAGTCTTTGTTCTTTCATGTCTGGCCTCTTTCGTTCAACATAATGTTTTTAAGAGCCATCCATACTGTTTTGTATTTTAATAGTCTGTTACTTTTTATTGCCTTATGTATTATTCCATCATATAAGTATAACACAATTTGTTAATCCATTCTTCTGTGGAAGGACATTGAGATTATTTCCAGTGGTGGGCTATTAAGAACAAAGCTGCTGTAAACATTCTTGTACAAATCTTTTTGAAAAAAATATACACTCATTTCTCTTGGGTATATATCCAGGAGTGAAATTATAAGTTTATAAGCAAATACTTGTAAAACTGCTAAACAGTTTTCTAAGAGCAGTTGTTGGAAATGTAATGAGTGGCCGTGTGCATTCCTCAGGCTCTGTGGTGGATGAATGGGAGATGTCCTAGTACGAAAAGAGAAGAGAGGAAAAATGGAGATTGGGGGACAATTAGCAGTCCTCACCATAGAGCCCATGACAATGTTTCATGAATACTTACACTGAGATGGTCCTTCTGTGAATTTTGAGAATATGAGATTTAAACGTTGACTTCTAAGTTTTCAAGCAGCAGTAACTCTGTTTCTTGAAATGAAGGTAAACTCCATGGAGACACTGACAACTGTGATGAGCTGACATTCCTAAAGGGCAGCAATATTGTTTTATTTGATTTCAAAGATGATGAAAAATGCTAGTGGAGATGTTAAAGGCTTTCAGTGCCTCTGATCCATCTTTCACTTTGATAAGATTATGTTTTAGTTTCTGGCTGCACCCATCCAAGACTTCTCTACTCTCAGCAAAACAAAATAAATGCCTACTGATTTAGATACGTGGATGTGGATTGGCTATTTTTTTCTGCTCATTATGTTGTGTTTTTAAATTTCTCTACTGACGATGGCTATAGTATGTACATATATATATTGTACTAGTATATGGAGTACTATGAACTGACTACCGACTGTATAACCTCTGGTTCTTAAGAGCTTAAATCCTCTGTGGATCTCAAGTTTGCATAAATCTTTAAGTACACAAAGATAACTAATTTATGTTTTCAAGTGGCAGCAGCTCTCTTTCTTGAAATGGAGCTAAACACCACAGAGTCACTGATGACTGTGGAATGTGTCTAAAGGGCGGCATAACACCTAGCATGGTAAAGTCACTCAGCAAGTGTGTGCCCCCTTCTCCTAGGATCTCAGAGTCACAGATCAGTAAATCACAATGACAGTCTAGGGTGGTAAATGCTATCTATGCATTACAGAGTTATGAGTGGTTTTATTGCTACCTTTTATGGCTTGATAGCAGAAAAATGCTGACTCCCATGAAATGCAAGAAGCATGAGGTTCTCACCTTTAGGTACAATAGTGGAACGCTGAACTTTAAATTGTGCTATTAAACTCAGTACCTGCCCTCATATAGTTCTGCGAAAGTACTCTTGGGTATGTTGTTCTGTAATCTCTTCACTAACCCGGCTTTTGCACTCCTTTACAACTGAGTGGTAATCTCGGGGTAAGAACAATAGAGAGCAGCCAGGTGGAATCTCCCAACACCTAGAGCAGCTCCGCCTTTAGCAGGCTACATGACCTTGAACAAGTGTTTAAACTCTTAGTCTCACTTCTTATTTAAAAGAAGTATAAAAACAGTTCTTATCCCATTGGATTCTTGTGAGGATTAACTGAGTTTATTCTGATAAAGCTCTTTAGAATATTGCCTGGCATATAGTAAGAGCACTTGTAGCTGCTGTTGTTCCTTATCATGCCGGCTTAGGTAAACTGGGGCCCTTCTGATTGGTTGCTGTGAATCTCCTAATTTTTTTGGAAAAACTGGCCGATTTCAAAGTTTGATTATGTGGCAGCCAGCATGAATGTGACTCCATGCTTATTTGTTCTGGTCTGTCGCAGGAGCTTAGTCCGAAACCATGGCCTCCCATAAATTTCATTTAACATCCCTTGAATTTTATAAATGTTTTGAAATCACTCTTCATTTTCCTATAGATTTTATTTTTTTAAGGCAGTTTTAGGTTCACAGCAAAAGTGAGAAGATGTTACAGAGATGTCCATATACCTCCTGCCCCCACAATGAATAGTCTCCTGCATTATCAAAATCCCACACTGGAGTGGTACATGTGTTACGGCTGACGAGCCTACATTGACATGTCATTAACACCCAAGTCCATAGTTTACACTAGCGTTCTGTCTCGGTGTTGTACAATCTATGGGTTTGGACAAATGTATAATAACATGGATCCATCATTATAGTATCATACAGAGTAGTTTCACTGCCCTAAAAATCCCCAAATGTTTGATAGAGTGTATTCTTCAGTTCCCAGAAACACTTGCTTAGGAGGAAAGTAGGTGAGGATGTTTATTCAGTTCCTCAAAAACCCAAAGAGGAGTTAGCCAAAAATATGACTCCAAGAGAATTGTATTAAAGGAAAAATTACTCTCAGGAGTGTTACTCCAAGACCACACTTGAAATTCAGTGGTAAACTTGGTAACGTTTGCCTGTGCTGGCTAGGTGATAAACATACCTGAAATAGGTGAAATGTCTTACGAGTAAAGGAAACGGTTTGAAGTATTGTCATTTTGAATATAGTAAACTGCTGAAGATAAATTTTTTAGTGTATTTGGAGTCTTGGCATAAAAGCATTCATCATCACAGAGCTGTCTTTTTTTTTAATTTAGTTTAGTTTAATTAGCTCTTTGAGCACCTTCTGGAAAAAATATCATGAGCAAAAATATTCATGAATACATTTCTGCTAAACCACAGCAATGAATTATTTATTTTGAAATCTGTCTATATTTTTATCTCCTCATACCAGCCGTTTAGAGAAATGAAAACCTTTGGATCTTATATCTGGCTATTCTGAGGTGAAATGTGATGTGAATTGAAAATAGAAGGTAACAGATATTTGCAACATATATAGCTGATAAAAAAAAATCACTAGAGTACTATATATGGAGAACTATAAAGCAATCAGAAAGACTCAAACAGCCCTATGGAAAATGGGCAAGGACTTTTAAAAAAGAGGAGAAAACACAAATTACTTATTCATATATGAAAACATGCTTAAAATCTTTAGTAATCAAGGAATTGCAAATTAAACTGCAATAAGGCACCATTTTACATTCTCTAAATTGACAAAAATTATGAAGTCTAGTCAATTTCAAGTGTCGTAGAAAATATGGAACTGCTAGAATTCTCATTTACTATGTCAACTGGAACAATTACTTTGGAAAACAGCCTAACATTATTCAGTACAGTTGAAAATATTACCAAGCAACTCATTTTTTAGGTTTGTACCTTAGAGAAACTGTTGTATGTACACATAGGAGACATGTATAAAAATACTTATACTAATAACTATTAATAAAATCTAAAGGTAACCTAATAGAGGGTAGATATATAAATTATGTTGTAATGAATATAACAGTGAGAATGAATGAACAACTACTCCATACATCACCATGGATAAACCAAAATACATAACATGGACTCCAAGAAGCAAGTCACAGGAAAATATATACAGCATGATTCCATATACATATTCCAAATATTACTTAGGAAAACATATATATGTGATAATACTATAAAGATAATTAGGGTAAAATTTACCCTAAATTTGAAGAGTTAACTATGGAAGGAGAGAAGTTAAGAGGGAAATGATATCAAAAGTGGCATCCTGAGGAATTCTAAGTTACTGTCAATATTCTTTGTTTGTCTTAGTGATATGTGTATTATACTCATTTTATTTTTGTTTGAACTACACAGAGAAATTTTATATAATTTCTTGAATGATTCTCTTGAGATTTCTTAATATCTCTCTGTCTTTCTATATATATATGTGTGTATATATATGTATATATATATTTTTTTTTCTCCTGGCCTCTGTGACACACACACACATTCAAACATATATATATACATGCACACACACACACCCCACACATACCATCACTGGGTTTTTAATCCTAAAAAAAAAAAAAAACCACCAATAAATATGGGCCTAAATTGAGTGTATGGTTATAGAAAATAGAAGCATGAAAGAAATAATAAGAATGCTCTTTAAAATGTGATCATGTTGCCTCAGCTTTTTCTGTAAATAGATGAGATTAAATTATAAATAAGTAAATAAAATTGGAAAAAAAAAGTGGCAAAATAATTTTGTAACCTGGTCAGCAATATTGCATCATTGCCAGCACTTACTGAGACTTACTGTATATCAGACACTCTCTTCATTTTTGCTATTCCTCACTGCACTGTAGCACTGTGAGCCAGGAAATAATGTGCTCAAATTTACAGAAAGGTGCACTGTGAATCAGAACAGTTAAGGAACTTGCCCAGTCCATCCTAAGGCTGAAAAGTGGCCAGGTGGCTGCCCTGAAATTCAGATTCAGTCTGCCAGGCCCAGACTGCCTCTCCATTCTTTCCCACTCTCTTTCTTGGTTTAACATTTTCTCCTGCAGGGAGGCAATATTAGAGATAAATAGATTCTTAGTAAAAGTCTTAGGATAAATGATGGCCTTATTGGACTTCCATCCACCCTTTCCTTTTTGTAACTTTCCACAAGACTAAGGAGTTCATATTTTCATATTAGTGCACTGTCCACTGCCAGCATGGTGCCAGACTTTACTGGAAAATAATGGCCCAGAAGGATTAATCAGTATGAAGGATGAAGGCACATGCATTTTGCAAACTGTTGTGTCAAAGCACAGGTCAAATCAATTATGTTTTTTCTAATGACCCAATTTCACACTAGAACATGTTAAATAATTGGTTGCAATGAAAAATGCTAGCGAGAGTTTATAAGAAAATTAATTGAACTCAGAAAGCAGAAACTCATTCATTTCTAAAAATGGTATTTGAAATTTATAAATGTGTGGTTCATTCATTTCCTCTGTCCATGATTTATTTCCCACTGCAGCATATTAATAATCTCTTGGCTGCTTTGCAAAAGTTGTGCTTGATCCTCATCTTCCTTCCTGATGGGTTTTCTAAAACCTGAGGTGCTTTAGGTATCTTTTGAAAGATTGGAGAGTGTTTATCAGAAAACCAGAGATAGGGAGGGAGGCATTCGTTTTCCAATCAGAAGGAGCAACATGAGCAAAGGCAAGAAAGTGTGAAATATCCTGGTGCCCTCAGGTGTCTCCCGTACAAGACCCAGTTCAGCCTGACTGAGCCCAGGTTGTAGGGAGTGAGACATGAGAGGAGGGGAAGCTGGAGAGGTGATGAGAGCTCACAGACTTATTCACATGCATACTATGTTCAATTTGAACTTTAGGCTATAGTCCAGGCAGAGCCATTGAAGGAATTTTTTATTTTTTTAAGCAAACATTTAAAGTGGTTAGATTTGTTTTTAGAAAAATTACTCTTGCTAAATGCAAAGGCAGGACTTGGGGATGGTGAGACTGAAAATAGGGCCAGCTGTTAGGCTGCTGCAGCAATCCAAGCAAGAGATCATGAGGCCTTAAGCTAAGGCCCAAACGGTGGAGCTGGAGACTGTGGGGCTGACGCAAGCCAGTTGAAGGGAGTAAGATTTAAATCTGTGGCAGATTTAGAGCAGGAGCAGACAGCTTTATACACCTCAGTAGCCTTGAAGATGTCACTGCAGATATGTCGAATGATAGCCAGGAGGCTTCAAACGAATTTCAATTATGTTTGGTGTACCCTGTTTGCTAAAGCTGTGAAGTATATCATCCATTTTAGAAAAAGTTCTTCCTGAATAATTCATTTACATTTACTACATGACTCCCAATGATCCTAATAAATCAGGTTTAATGTACATAAGGATCTAAAATTTACTGAGTAGCTAGTATTTAAGGGTCTCTGTGGGTATGTGGTACCTAATTTAAGCCTCAGAATAACCCTGTTGGGAAAGTACTATTGAATCCAAATGCAAATGAGCAATCTAAAGCTCAGACAGAGGAAGTAAATGTCACACAGCTAGAAGTGTTAGAAACGTTTTGACTTCAAAGCCCAGGCTCTGTCTACTACACTGTCACTACTAGCCTGATCTTATCCAACAAGTGGCCATGTTCTGAATGAAATGAGAAGCTATTAAATATCATAAAAACCTCAAATATGCACTTGGAGTTTGCTGTCCCACCATCTTTCACGTTAAGGTGGTGCTCAGGAATTGCTGAGATGTTTTTGTCAGGAGTGAGTAGAAGATGATAACTTCTCTGCAAGAACAGCCAAAGATAACAGACAGCACATGTGTGTAGCTGGGAAAATTATCGCAATAACAGTTGATCTCATTTTTTTCCCCTTCTCAGAAATGCAGAATTAAATGTGTGTCATCTTGCCTATGCAAAATACATATCCTCTGAAATGATTTTGAGATGTAAATTAATTCCCACCCTGGAGCAAATATCAAATCATCCAGGCAATCTAGTACTCTAAACTCAAATAAGGAGCATCAGACCATGACTCTAGTCTCTTTCAAGCTCTTGCCTAACTTTGTGAGCCTAAACAAGCCATTTAATTGTTCTGTGCCTCAGTCTCTTTGGATACAAAAGGAAAATGATATTTGCCTTCTTAGGATGTTGTAAAGATAAGCACAAGAAATGTCAGCATGTTGAAAGGTCAAATATTCTGTTCAAGTGCAGAATTCATTTTTATTCTGTAAGTCTCCTAGACAGAAGTGGAAAATTTTATCTTATTCTTTTTATTTTTTTGAGCAAGCATTCATTGAGCACATACCATGCGCTGGTGGGGTGGATGCACAGAGGTGAATTAGGTATATTTCCCACTCTCGGAGAGCTCATGATCCTTCTATCTAACATGCAACATATTGATAATGCTCTCATTGATGTTTTCTAATTCAATCTTTATTTTGTCCTTTGAAGTATGTATTTGTCCATCCCGATTTTATAGATTTGACTGTTGAGTCTTGGAAGTAAGTGAAACGGGATTAACCCAAGGTATTCTGATTCCTCGAACTCAGGTCTCTTTCCATCGTCACAGAATTGTCTTACTAGCTCAGTGGAGAAAACAAGTGTCTTCATAATGAGCTGCAATAAAAATCTGATTGCAGTGAGGGATCTAAGGTATAAACTTAAGAATTACGGGGGCTCAGAGAGAAGAGCAATTAATTTTAGATTAGGTCCATTGTCAGAATGTATTCTCAGAAGAGGAAATATTGGAAATAGACTTGGGAGAACAACCAGAACAGGTAGAAAAGGAAAGAAGGTCAGCAGGAGGAACATAAATAAGAATGATCAACACTTAAGTGCACATTTAGTAATCAGGTGTTGGGCACATGGGACGGGGGGAGGAAGGGATGGGTATATACACACCTAATGGGTGCAGTGCACACAGTCTGGGGGATAGACATGCTTGAAGCTCTGACTTGGGTGGGGAAAAGGCAATATATGTAACCTAAACATTTGTACCCCCATAATATGCTGAAATAAAAAAAAGAATGGAGATGGGCAGGTAAATGTTGTGTTTGAGAATCATGAACTTAGTGTGAACATGGAAACCAAAGATGGAATATTTTTTAAAAAGATAGATTGGGTTCAAGTGAGATAGATCTTGAACGTCACGTAAAATTATTTGGGTCTCACTCTAAGTAGTAAGGAGTTTGAGCAGAGGAGAGAATGTAATCATACTGGTGATTTAGAATGTATCCTAATGGCAATAGGAAGGATGGATTATAGGTGGCTGAGATCAAAGGTTGGTAAACCAACTGGGGACTATTACATAAACATAGGCAAGAATTAAGAAAGACTCAGATTAAGCCAGAGGCAATGGGGATGAATGAAGAGGATTGAAGCAATGTTTTAAATTAGATTTAATAACAGTGGCATGTTAGATTTGAAGGAAAGGGCAAGGTCAATCATGAGCCTGAGATTTCTGGCTTAGGCAACTAGATAAATGGTTGTGTCATTATCTGGGGAAGGGAATACAGGAGAAGAAGCTTGTGTTATGGGAGAAAAAATCTTTTTTATTATGTTGATTTTAAGGGAGGGATGGAGGAAGGGACATCCTCCATTCATAGATCATCAAAGCCAACTTTGATGATTTGATGTGGTGACTAATGAGTCATCGTCACACTTTCCTTAAATCTTGTTACTATTGTGCATATTTTATTTCACTTTGTTATATAGTTTAAGCTAATTTTAGGGTTCACATAAGAGCTATTGTGTTGAGACTGTTGTGTTCAGATCATGTTCTTGCCAATATGCAAAACAAAGGAGCAAATGCATTTTAACGGTTTCATAAAATTCCTATCTTAGTGTCTGCAAATTTCGTTCCAACTGAATAACATTTTGATATATTATATTATAATATGCCTATTATAATATCATCTCTACCTAATCATGGGTACAGTTACAAGATTAAGGACATCAAATTAATAATGGCAGACTTTTGTTTGTTTTTGAAATTCCTATCATCCATTCTTCTTTTTCATTAAATTCTTCTATAAAATGTTCATTATACTTTATGTGTTAAAATGAACTTGCATTTTGGTTAGAGTCTGAAAAAGGCAGGGGAATCAAAGTCTGAAAAAAATGTGAGTAATTCAGTTTGCTGAAGATCAGGCTGAGACCACATCGGTGATAAAATTTCTGGTTCCCTGCAAAGTAGTTTGGTTAGGAAGAGCCACAGCAAATCAGACCACAGAGTTCGATTTACCTGTAGTCACAGAGCCACTTGCGCAGTAACGTTAATTACAATGAATGTTTTACCCATTAAGCCATTAATTTGGATCCTTAGATGGATTTTTAATGGTAAGAAAAATGAGGAGGGTGCCCTGTTTATCTCAGTTAGTGCCTGGAACATAGTAGGTTATCAATGATTGTCCTCAGTTTCCTCATCTGCAAAATGTAAATGATAATAGTCCTTACACAATAGAATATTGAGGATTGTAAGAGAAAAGGCACATAAAACACTCCATATACTGTTTAGTACAAAGGTGCTTAGTACCATCGTTTATCTCTGAAAACCAAGTCCAGCAATGCGTTACTTCTTTTAACACACCAGAGCCAGGAGGAAACTTACTCAGCATCGCTACCCGACTCCTACAGTTGAGAAATCTGAGGGCCTAGAGAGAAGTGATTGTATCTATAAATAGTTAGATTTATTGCTTCTAAAGTTCCTTCCTCAGAGACAATTTAAATACATTAAGTCATTTATATGAGAGCTTCTATAGTTGGAATGAACACTTTCCCATGTATGTCAATAAAAATATACAGCTAAATGCCCGTATAGTGTGAAAAACTGAGAAACTCATTATTATCACTACATGAAGGCATTATGAATTTCAGTGATTGTGGTTCAGAAGTGGCAGATCTACCTTTTAGTTCAAATTCAGCTCAGCTGTATGGAGCCCATCTTATTTCTTTCCTGAAATCTGGCCCATCTTTAAAGTAGGAGCAAGTTATGAAAAAATCACAGTGTAAGCCTACATACTTACGTGTAGCATGTAAACCTACATACAAATGTTCCAAGACCACGTATTGCAACTCTCCCTGGAATGGACATCCCACAGCCCCCATGGTAGCAGCTCAAGAGTTAGAAGCAACCTGAAGCCACCTCTTCTAGTCTAACCCTTCCTTCCAACCCAGTTATAACTCCTCCCTTAAGTACTCTTTACACTTGGTTTCTCTTCAACAACCCCTATTCTTAGAGAGTTTTTCCTCTATCTAACACAGGGGTCCCCAACCTATGGTGAGTTGTATAATCATTTCATTATATATTACAATGTAATAATAATAGAAATAAAGTGCACAATAAATGTAATGCACTTGAATCATCCCGAAACCATCCCCCACCCCTCCCCTGTCCGGGGAAAAATTGTCTTCCATGAAAACGGTCCCTGGTACCAAAAAGGTTGGGGACTGTTGATCTAACATAAAACTTGATTACTTCAATCTAAGACAAAAAAAAAAAACCTCTCTAATTTTATGCTTTTTGAACAAACTGTTCCTTAAGCATGTTGTTGCCTTAAACAAGATCATGCATATGAAATATCTGTGTAAATTCTACAGTGCTGTATAAAACTACTCATCTCAAGACCGTACTAACGAGGCTAAGATAGACTATGATGCAGTAATAAACAATCCTTAAATTGGCTTAACACACAAAAGTTTATTTCTTAACCACACTACACATCAATTAGGGCTTGAGGCAGGGCTCTGCTCCACATAGTTGCTCAGCATCCAGGATGATGGAGGTGCCACAGTCTTGTAGCTGCACCAGTGGGAATAAGTTACTTGATAGCCAAGGCAGAAGAGAAAGTACTGACATGTTCATTCACAGACCATCGACTAACACAAGCCACAAGGTCCTGCCTGACCGCAACGTGCCCAGGAAATAGAGGGAACACATGGATATTCGGCAAGCCATAGTGTCTCTTTTGTAATATTTCTATCCAGGCTAAGCAAATCAAAGGCCGTATATTTTTTATTTCCCTTTTTAATCCTTCAATTACTGTTATGCTTATCTTGGTTTACTTTCAGTTTATAATATGTGTAGTCCATTTTTTAAAGTTGTCTTACTAAGGACTTATTCGATACCACATGTCATTTTCCTGTCAAATGACAGCTTTATTTCACTGTTTCTTTTCCAAACGATGGGGACATTATGACCTAGATAATTTTTATTTTTTATCTTCATTGGCTAGGCAATTTTATGTTGGCGCTTTATAATATGAACTTTATATTTGCCAATACTGGATTCTACCTGATTTTTACGGATTGTTTCTATTATCAATTCTAATTGACTATCTCCTATTAAAAGTAGCAAATTTAACATAGAGAATGGAAGACTATTAGAGTCGAAGTGGCTTCCTACAGCCAAAAGTTGAGAAAATTAAAAAAAAAAAAAAACTATAAGCAGCAGATTTAAAAAAAAAATTGAAAGCAGGCTGAGTGCAGTGGCTCACGCCTATAATCCCAGCACTTTGGGAGGACAAGGCAAGAGGATCACTTGAGGCCAGGAGTCAGGACAAACATGGGCAAATAGTGAGACCCTCATCTCTAAAAAAAAAAAAAAAAATTAGCTGGGCATGGTGGCCTGCACCCATTGTAGTTACTTGTGAGGCTGAGGCAGGAGGATTGGTTTTCCCCAGGAGTTGGAGGTTGCAGTAGTGAGCTGCGATTATGTCACTGAACTCTAACCTGGACGACAGAATAAGACCTTGTCTCTAAATAAGAAAAGAAAAGTAAAAAATGTAAAGCATAATAATAATAGAAACTGCATTAGAATGGCTGCTATGTATTTGGCATGTTACAGAGATCATTTTATGTAATCTTCGCAACACCCTTGGTGAATAGTTATAGCTTATTCATAGCCACATAGCTAGAAGTAGAGGAGCCAGGATTTGAAATCAGATTGTTTTCGTCTAAAACCTAATTTACTAGAATCAAGGAACATAGCTCCTCTGGGCATCACCATGTTACCACCTGTGATGTTCACAGCCCTCACATGAATTCATGATAACAATACCTGCTATGGGTTAGAGAGGCATTACAGGGCAGTGGTTAAGAACACCAGCTTTGGAGCTAAATTGCCTGAGTTTGTAAGTTTGAGTCTTGGCTCTGAGATTTCCTAGCTGTGAAAACTTGGGCAAATTGCTTTTTAATTTCTCCAGGCCTCAGTTTCCTCATTTGAAAAATGTAAATAAAAATAGTATCTGCCCTATAGAGCTGTAGTTCAGATTAAGTAGTTGCTACAAGTAAAGCACTTAGAACGGTATGTGGCGCTCAATAAATCTTGGCTATTAATTTTGAGTTCTAACCACGTACCTAGGTGAAAAGAGGAAGTTAATAATAGTTTTAAAGAACATAATATGCAGATATTTTATAGACACAATTATTTCATGTAACTCTCAAAACCCTACTAAGTGGGTTATCTTCATGAGAGAAGCAAAACCTGAGGAAGAGAGAAGCAAAGTAATTTATTCCAGTCACCTGGCTGGTAAGTGGGTAAACCAAAAGTCCATCTCAGGTCTGTCTGTGCTGCAGCAGGAAGAAAAGGTTAAAGTATATTTACCTTTCTGTTTTTAACAGAACATGAAGAGATTCTCCCCTAAGTTGGCAGGCACAGTGGGCACAGAACAAAACTTAAGTTTAATCAACACAAATTCCAAGAGGCTGGCAAAGCCCTTTTTCTGACTCCTGACCCCACTGTGTTCCTGGGCCGACCAATGCCAATGTCCTGCTCCTGGCTGATGCTGGAGGGCTTGCATCCACTCGGCTCTCCAGCTGTCCTGGCGCTCCTGTTTTTTTCTGCTTCTCTATCTACTGCTGACCACTTGCAGGCTGCCTTTGGCTAAATATCTTGCCCACTCTCAAAGTCTTATTTCTCAAAGAGCCCAGAAAGGTTTCACTAGAGGAAGTTTGGCCTTCATTTACTCCCGTTTCTCTCTTTACCTTTTGATATTTTCTCATTTCATCTTTCTCTTTGCTTTTTCCCTCGGGCATTTCCAGGTTTCTGCAGCCCTATCTTCATGGTACATAACAATACCATGTTCATAAGCTAGTTTGTTCTCTTGAATTTTTATGCCTTGAATGTTGACTTTCTTCTAATTTGATTTGAGAGCAGTATTCAAAGCTTTAGAATTTTTAAAACATGGCTAGTAATAGATGCTTAGAAACTCTCTTCGGGGAAGAGGAATGTCATCATTTTCATTTGCAAAATTCAGAGGAAAAATACTGTCCAAGTAATGTTTTCAATCAGAAAAATATCCAAATGTTCATGTGTTGTTTTTTATTTCAATCCAATTTGTATTTCTTTGAATTTTGTCCTAACTCCATGTCACAAGAGATTATTGATAAATGAAACAGGCAATAAACAAATAGAAGCTATTTCAAACTGCACTGTAGGATGACAGCAATATAACCAGCTGAGATGTAGGGAGAGAAATATCACAAAAAGTTCAAGTATGTGGCTGCATCTAGGGGCAACTATAGACTTGAGCTAAAAAAGCTATCTTTTTGTAAACAGGTCAAAAGTAGCAGACAGGATTATGGGTTGCTGTGATGGTACATCCCCTGGCCTTGGTCATTGGTTATTAGTTACGCTCATGTCAATGTCTTTGACCTGTTAAGAAACCCTTCCTAATAACTATTTTTAAAACTTATTTTAACATTTACATTATCATTTAAAATTCTTAATTCTTTATTACTACTATTGTCATCACAGTGGTAGTAAAAGGAAAATCCTATTATTTCCATATAATACTTTATGGTTATAAAGCACCTTCACAATAATGCTACCATTTTATCTCCAAACTCTGCTGAGGTAGGTAGGTCAGAGAATGTTACCTTGACTTTACAAGCGAAAAATTTGAAACCTGGAAGCAGTTACACGATGTGCTTATTATTTCAGTCCCAAAAAGTGTAGGAACCATTTTACTATAAACTATTTGAAGGCAAGAATCATATCTTATTCACATTTCCTTTTTTATAATGCCCTGTTCTGTGTATAGCATCTATATAGAGTTGACTGAATAAAGGAATGAATGACTTTCACTTAATGCTTATCAAAATTACTGATTTTGACACTGTAACCTGCCCTCCATACCTCCATTCTCAAACCTTCCACTTTCCATCAGTGGTTAGTCCAAGAGGGGACACATTCTCTGGAATGATTCAGATTGAGGACTGCCCCATCCCGCAATCTCATTTCCATGTACCATATTCCTTAAAAATTTTCTATCTTTAGAGTTTCTATTATCTCTAACTTTTGCTGCCATTTGCAACCAAGATTTAAGTATTTTGTATGATACTCTATTATTCATCACACTATCGTCATTTCACTAAGAACATTATTCCAGTTCCATGACTCCTCTTTACCAAGTAATCTTCCAGTATATTACCTGATATTTGGCCAACTTCAGTAATTGTATTCTCAGAGTTACTTCTGGGCCTTAAATGATTCATTTACAGTTTAGATTCTTCTGTTTGAATTCATTAGGTTTAGAGTGATCCCTCCCTTATGCTAGTAGTGTTGTTATATGGAACTTGGCTATCAGCCCCTTTACTATGTAATATGTATATATCATAAAACATATTTATTCTGGAAGCAATTTAAACGCAATTCTATAATTAGATATCCTCTCATAGATTCATTGACACAACAAATTTTTTTAAGCACTATACTGTGTGAGGAGCTAGGCATAAAAAAATGAGTAAGATAGTCTTCCATCATAGACCCTTACTTATTCATTGTGATTCTGATGCTTATACAGGTGACTCAGAGGACAGAATTTGTGATAAGGAGCAGAGACCTGATTTGTTTTGTGTTTTGTGTTTCTCAGAAACACATATGAGGGGCCTGATGTTGTCCTTCACAAGTGTTCTAGGAATTTAATATGAATCACAAAAATAAGCCTGACTTTTCATTGAAACATTGAGTTAATTATAGAGAAAAAATACAGATGTTTTTTCATGGTTCAATGGAACCTGACCAGCTAGCCAGAATTCTTTTATTCTTGGACTAGGTTAAGAAATAGATGCATCAACACATCTGAGACACTACAGACACATTTCTGTTGAATTTTGCATTTGAAATCTCATCTATTTTCCTTCTGCATATAAAGTGTTCTTTCATTACTTTATTCATGAAACATATCAATTGAACACCAGTTAAATGATAGGTATTTTGCTTGAGGCTGCAAGAGGACAGCCAGAGGTTCTTGTTCTCAAGAAACTTAATGTCCACAGAAGAATAAGACTTGTCTTTGAAATTCCTACAATAAAATCATATTTGACTCATTTAAGACTATTTTTAATGCAAAAAGGGAGGCATGACATTTTGCAGCTACAAGTTACCTTAGAGATAAACCACTCCAAACCTTCCATTTTGTGGATAAAGAAGCTGAGGGTCAGAAAGGTTGAGGAATTAATGCCAGGCCCCAGAGAGTAAGAGGCAGAGGTGGGTCTAGAATTCGTTTCTCGGAATCATAGCTGGTGTTCTTCCCCACCATGCCACACTGCCCTTAATAATGGACTCGACTGAAACTACAGTGAATGGCAGTGCTCAAACTTGCCCTGTCTGAACACAGGATTTCGATAATATGTGCATGAGTGAGCGTGAGTATGAGTGAGGGGCAGTGCAGGGAGGGCAGTCCTCTCTGGAGGAGATCTGCTCAGTCTGACATGGATAAAGGTTAAAGAGGCAATTTCTGACTTTTTCCCTTTGAATATTTAGCATTCAAGGGATATTTCTTGTCTTATGTAAATAGAGACTCAACAAATGGTAGTTGAACAGAATGGAGAATTTCATCCTTATTTAATTGGTGCACCTTTGCTAAAATGAAACTCTCAATTGAGAGATCATGCAAATTAGCTTCTGTACTATTTTCCGCTCCAACTGCATTGGAGTGAAAAGAGCAAGAGCTTTAGACCTAGACATCCCTGAGTGGGTACCCCGCTCTTGCATGCTTTATCTATGAGACTTACGTAAGTCACTTTGCCTCTTAGACTCCTCACTTCTTCCTCTATTAAATGGAAATAATAAGTACCTTTCTTGCAGAATTATTATAAGGTTTAACAATAATGATAGTGTATCTCTGTGCCAGTCCCTGAGCTAGGTATTTTCTATACATTATTTCTCTATAGCTGTACAGTATAAGTAAAGGTTATACTAGTGTGCTTGACACTGAAGAATAGTAGTATGCTTCCTTGTTACTATTTACCTAATCTTCCCTTGAGGAACTGTCATTATTACTACATTTTGTTTGAAAATCAGAATCTTATTTACTAAGGCCTATAGCAGATTTGAAAATCCAACAGATACATCCAATCCATTGATTATATTGCTAGGGCGTGGGGATGGCCTACGCAGGGGTGAGTAGTGTTAACTATGAACCAGCCTGTGATTTCACTGATGAGCCATGAGCATCCCTACTTTTCTTGTGAGGGCAGTGACAATGTCTTAAGTCATTATTGCATCCCCAGCACCAGATGCCATGCCGGGGACAGGGTAGGCATTTAGTGAGTGTACATAGATTTGAGTTGAAAGGTACCTCTTTTGGTTATTGAATCCCCGTCCTTGGATCATAAAAGTCTGAGGGCTCACTGAGTGATGTTCTGATAACTTCGGGCTGGACAGTCTTGGAACCAAAGCACAATTACCAGGAGGTGGTAGTCCCTGTGGTTGCCTGGGTGAAGAGTCCAAAGTTAGAATTCTAAATCCAAGAAAATCAAAATGAAAAGCAGAAGGAAATATGGGAGCCTCTTGTGTAATACTGCAGAAACCCAGTTTTAGTTATTGTTCTCTTAGGGTTTTTACATGGTGTCATGGCCTTGCTGGAACCAATAAAAGGGCTGATTCAAAAGAAACAACAGCTGTTTCCTTGAAGCTCCTTTTGTTCTGATTAATGGAGTCTTGCGGTTTACATCGAGGCCTAACACAAATTCAACTTTATATTGTTTCAAAACTTCCACATAGGGCTCTTTTAATTTCCATTTAAATCAGAGACAAGGCTTGCTGGGGAAAACAAAAAGCTTCCTCTCTAGAATCAAGTGGTAACCAAGTTAAAATTATCTGATATACGAACACCTTAATTCAAATTTATGGTAGCTCTTGTGTCTTCTTGAAATGATGTCTCTTTTAAGCTGAAATGATATCATTTCCCTTTGGTATTTGTCTTGGGGGTGATCCCTCATCATACGACAGAGTATTGTGCTTAAAGAGTTATTATTAAGACCTGATTAGCAGTGTAATTCTGTGTTCTTTTTCTCTAATCTGAGCCTTTCCAACTAGAGAAGGATCCTTCTCTTTAAGGCAGCAGTTCCCAGCTGGACACTCACAATACACTCCTTTATGTCCATTTGTTTGCAAGTGATTTAAAAATGAAAAAGTTCAGCAAGCTTAAGCAGAATGGGAGCACAGTGTCTCACGGAATAGACGGAAGGGCAGGTTTAGAGCTGTCTGTCGACGACATGAACCAGTCATAGGAGTGCTGTCAGGACTCTCTCAGCCTCCCAATTCTGCTTCTTTTTTGGTTGGGGGTTTGATTTCTCTGACTACAGACAGGTGTGTCCATAAATTAAGAAATTTGTCTATCAAGACTCCTGAGTTATACCTCTTGAACTTTCTGTCACAAGAGAAATGTTGCCTACTGACCACTGTGATCCCAAAATGAAAGAAAGAAAAAGAAGAGAAAAGGAGGTGGGGGGAGGGGAGAGAGAAAGAGACACAAGGAAAGGGAGAAAGGAAGAAGGGAGGGATCAAGGGAGGGAGGGACGGAGGGAGGGAGGAAATAAGGTTCTTTGATCCCCTTGGCCTGAATTAGGTGCTCTCCCACAGAAACCAGGGTGCAGGTTCATGTAACAACACAATTCCAGTGAGAATTTTAATGTTGAAAGTTGGGGATAGGAGTGGGTAGTGGAACTGAGCAACTATATCACCCAATGTAATGTGTCACTATTAATGAAGTAAGTTTTGCAAATTACTTTCTTCATAAATGGGATCAGCTTTAAAATCTTCCCTACCAGATAGCTGTTATAACTGAGGCAGGGAAAGAAGCCCAGAGCCACACAGGTCAGAGAAAAATCCAAACACACAGGAGCAACACAGTGGGGAAAACAGAGATTCTGGTACCAGGTAGGTCTGGGTGAATGCTCAGTTCTACCACTAACTGCTTGTGTGGTGTGAGAACATTCTCTGTATGATTAGAGTCCTTAAGACTTGCTTTATGATGCAGAATATAATCTTTCTTGGCAAATGTTTCATATGCACTTGAAAAGAATGTATTGTGTTGTTGACAGATAAAATATTCTATAAATGTTAATTACCTCAAGTTGGTAGTGATATTTAAGTTTTTGTTTCAGGCATTTTGAAACTCCGTTATTACATGCTTAAAGATTTAGGCTTATTATATCCTCAATGAATTTGTGCCTTCATCATTATAAAATTACCTTCTTCATTAATGGCATTCTTTACTCTGAAATCTACTTTTTCTCATATTAATACAGCCATTTCAGCTTTCTGTTGACTAGTATTAGTGTAATATATATTTTTTCCATCCTTTTAATTTTAACCTAGTTGTATCTTTGCATTTAAACTATATTTCTTATATATAGTTGGATCTTCCTTTTTTATCCACTCTAACAATCTCTGCCTTTTAATTGAGGTGCTTAGAACTTTTACAGTTGATGTGATTGTTGATATGGTTAGGGATAAGTCTAATCATCTTGGTACTGTTCTTTATTCTCTTTTTTCTCTATTTATGTCTGTTTGGGGATTTATTGGATAATTGTTATGACTCCATTTTATCTCCTTTCTTGACTTATTAACTATAATTCTTTTTGTTGTTATATTAGTGGCTGCTTTAGAGTTGGTAGTGTATTCTTTAACTTATCCCAGTCTAGCAAGTAATATTATAATACTTCTTGTATAGTATTAGAAATTTACAATGTATAATTTTCTTCCTTCCAGCTTTTGTGGTATTGTCATACATTTTATATGTAATCATATATGTATTTACATTTGTATGTAGATAAACATATCAGATAATCCCCATGATACATTGTTATATTTTGGCTTAAGTAGGCAATTATGTTTTAAAGAGGTCTAAATAGTAAGAAAAAAAACTTGCATATTTAGCCACATAGTTACCATTCCCGATGCACTTCCTTTGTATAGATGCAGATTTCCATTGTGTGTCATTTTATTTCTTCCTAGAGTACTTCCTTTAGTATTTCTTACATGCACATCTGCTACTGATGAATTCTTTCAGCTTTCATATGTTTGAAAAAAGTCTTTATTTTTGAAAGATATTTCTCTGGGTATAGAATTTTAAGTTGACTCTTTCTTATTGTACTCTAAAGATGTTGCTCTGCTGTTGTCTTACCTATCCAGTTGCTGATGACAAGTCTATTGCCATACTTATCTTCTTTATTCTCGCTACATAATATGTCTTTCTTGTTCCTGTCATAATTAAAGATTTTCTCCTTCTTACTGGCTTTAAGCTATTTGATTATGATATGTCTTGGTATATTTCTCTTTGTTTCTTGTGCTTGTGTGGTGTTGACATTCTTGGACCAAGCGTACATATTTTTCAATAAAATTTGAGAAGTTATTGGCCATGATTCTTTCAAATATTTTTTCTTTCCCTTCTCTCCTCTTCTTCAGGAAGTCCAATTGCACATGTATTAGGCTACCTAAAGTTGTCTCACAGCTCACTGATACTCTTGACATTTTTTAAAATTCTTTTTCCACTGTTTACTTTGAATAGTTTCTATTGCTATGTATTCATGGTTATAAATCTTTTCTGCAGTGTTTAATCTGCTATTAATCCTATTAAGTATATTTTTCGTTTTAAACATTATAATTTTTATGTCTAGAAGTTTGATTTGGCTTATATATATATATATATATATCTCCTATGTCCCTATTTAACTTGTTGACCATCTGGAATACAATTATAGAACTGTTTTAATGTTCTTTTCTTGTCATTCTAACATTTGTGTTAGTTATGGGTTGGTTTTGATGGTTAATTTTTCTCCTCATTGTTGACCATATTTTTCTACTTCTTTGCATGCTTGGTAATCATTGACTGAATGCCAGACATTATGAATTTTACTTTTGGAGGGCTGGATATTTTTGTATTTCTATAAATATTAAGCTGTATTCTAAGGTGTGGTTAAAATATTTGGAAACTGTTTGATCCTTTCAAGTCTTGCTTTTAAGGTTTTTTTTTTAGGTGAGGCCAGAGCAGCATTAAGTCTACAGGTAATTATTTCCTAGTACTAGGGCAAGACTTTTCTGAGTATGCTTCTTAAGGCCCCACGAATTGTGAGGTTTTTTAGGTTAGCTGATGAGAACCAGCGCTGTTCTAAGCCTTTTATGAGTGCCAGGTATTGATCCCTCTAATCCTTTAAAATGGTTTTTTCCCCTGGCCTCTGATAGTTTCTTCACACACACACACACACACACACACACACACACACACACACGCGCGCGCCAACCAGTACTCTGCTAAATACTCGAGTGATTCTATGCATATATCCAGAATTTTTTTCTGTGCAGCTCTCTTCTCTCTAGTACTCTTTTCTACAAGCCTTAGCCATGTTGGCCTCCTCAGACTCTCAGTTCTATCTCTTCAACAAGGGACACTGCCAAGCTCCTCCTGGGTTCTTTCTTCCTGGTTGGTGGTCTGGATACTCTCTCAAGGCAGCAAGCTGGGGCAATTATCAGGCTTACCTCACTTGTTTCTCATCTCTTAGAAAGATTATTGTCCTTCATGATCTGATGTCCACTGTCTGGGAAATCATTATTTCATATAGTTTGTCTGATTTTATTTCCTTTTGGTTATTTGAGGCAGGAGGTTAAATCTGATTTCTGTCATTCCATCTTGCACGGAAATGAAAGTCCCTTCTTAGAGTTCTGAAGATGAAAGCTACACACTGCGTATCTCATATGCCCTTGAAGATACCATGTCTCTAGGCTATCAAATGTAACTTAGGTGTAGCCAGTCAAATGCACTTAGGCAAGTCTTGGAATATGGAAGTGAGTTAGAAGTTTCATTTCCTTTGCATCTGCTATTTTTTCTGGCATGCACAGTGGTCGTAGAGATGTATTGGGTTTTTCTGAGCTGTGTTATCAGAATTTTCATTCTTTAGCCAATAGTTTCATGAATGTCAGGTGATTGGGCTCAGGTCATCTACTTTTTATCTGTAGTGATATAGAAACTATATCATGTCCCTGGAGCCAATAGTTTTAGCCATCCTCCTGATCCCTGGAGCTTAGCTAAACTCCTTTGTTCTTGGAAATATCAGCTGTGGTGGTAGGTTCTTGATTACACACCTTATAGTTATGGCAGAGGTCACAGCTCATTGTGTAGCTTGGGAATCACAAGAGTTGGGTTCAGCTCAGGGTAGAGTGAATCTAAAATTACTTTGATTGTTCTGCTTATTCAGGGCAGTATGACAATGTCTACAGACTACCTGAAAATAGGCTCTTACAAAGGGGAATCGAGAACCTATTAGATCACAGCAAATAAAAATTTTAAGAAACCTTTAAAAAATCAGAGAATTGGGAAAATAGCGTAGAGATTCCCCAAAGAAATAAATGTAGATGTATCATTCAACCCAGCAATCCCACTGCTGGGTATCTACCCAAAGGAAAAGAAGTTATTTTTATCCAAAAAGACACCTGCACTCAAATGCTTATCACAGCACAATTCACAATAGCAAAGATGTGGAATCAACCTACATGCCCATCAATTTATGAGTGGATTAAGAAAATGTGTGTGTATACACACACACACACACACACACACACACACACACACACACCATGGAGTACTACTCAGCCATAAAAATGAATGAAATAATGTCTTTTGCAGCAATTTGGATGGAACTAGAGACCATTATCCTAAGTGAAGTATCTCAGGGATGGAAAAACATCGTGTGGGAGCTAAATCATGGGCACACACAGGCACAAAGAGATGTAAAGGTCATTGGAAATCAAGAAGGAGAGAGGGTGTGAGGGGATGAGGGCTACAAACTTACCTGTCAGGTACAATGAACACTATTCTGGTGATGGACACACTAAAACCCCGACTTAAGCATTATACCAGGTATTCATGTAACAAAAACATTTGTACTCCCTTAATATTTTGAAAATTTTTTAAAAAGTTAACTCTTGTTATTATTAAAAACATGAAAAAAATCAGAGAATGGTTATGCATTCATTTCCCACAGTAAGATATTGTCTTACAGGCAATATTTGTACTTTTATAGTTTCATTTATCAAATATGCTTCGAATAAGCTTAGTGCTTACACATATAAGAATATCCTTTTAAACTATGGTATATTATCTACAAAGAAAATTTAAATTGATTGAAGTATGTCCAAATGATCTTTAAAATCAATACATGCTGATATAGCAGCTATGTTTGCAAAAGGCACATACTTCCATTTGAGTTTCACTTTTGGTTTCAAAGGACTCTCTACCTTCCTCTTTCCAATTTCGTAATTGTGTGCCTGCAAGGCAATGTGGTTAAGGGAGGGCTTGCCTAGGGTTAGTTATAGAGTTTGAAGTAAGAAAATTAACATGTCTAACATGCTTATTAGGTTCCAGGCTCTAATAAATGCTTTTATATATTACCTCATTTAATCATGACAACAGCTACATCAATAGGTTTTTAACATTATTTTACATATAAAGAACTTGAGACTCAAAAGTTCACAAACCCAATAAAGCTAGAATAAAGCTTGAATTCAATCCAAATCTATCCATATTAAAAGCTTGTCTTTTCCACTTTGCCATACTACATTTATGCACTGTTATAAAGCTAATTATGCTCCTCTAAAACTGAACCATATATAATTATCTTATATTGAGGGACAAACTTTAATCCGTTGTCCTTTCAAATGCACCCAATGATATGTAATACCAGGACTCAATTTGCTTACTATAAATAAAAAGTCCCCACATTTTAGCAGAAGGTGATGTCGAAATGAAAGGAAATAAAATGCCTGCGTATTGAGAATTATCCACCTCCTCAATAAAATGTTACATTTATTAGATTGGATTTTCCTCAGGCTTCAAAAATGTTTATGTTTCTAGAAATAAAGATTTTTATCTTTTGTGTTTTTGTGGGGTGGTGCACTGTATTGTTGGTCTATTCTATAAAAGAATAAGGTTGTGTTATTCATCAGAACAGTTTTAGTAGTAAATAGACTTTGATGCAAGAAATAAAAGAGTTCTATACTGTATACATATATTTATGCATATAATTATACTCCTTGCTGATGAACTCAGTACTAAGATACTTCAAGCCACATCTCTTGCACTGGTGATAATTTTAGCATTTATATGCCTATCTAATGACACAGAGATGCCTAAGACCTGAATCTAACTTCTATTGGAAACTATTGTCACGATTTTGGATTTGCTCCGTTGCAGTCATTTTGATGGAATAAATCACGTTACAGACATAATTTCATAATTCATTAGTCATAAATGGATTCTAATAATGTGATGGCATATTTTGTACCCCTAAAGTAAACAAACACAAAAGGCTTATTAATTGGATTGGACTAATAAATCAGTTAGTTGGGAAACAGGAGTAAAAGAGCATACCATTTTCAAATCATAGGAAGGTATTAAAGAACTAGATAGCACATGAAACATTTAATCTGGCAGAATAATTCCAATGAACCAGAAAGCACTATTGATGCTCTAAAGTGACAGGTGTAGTTTTTTGAAATTAGAACAGTCAGGTTCAAGTCCTTAGTGTAACTGTCATTAAGTATTTGAATGGTTACCATGCCGAAGAGGGAGTGGAATTCTCTGTAACCAGAATTATGGAATTGGTTCAGAGTAAGAAAGGACTGTTTTATTTAACCAAGAGACCCATCCAACAAAAAACTGAGTTGCCTCACTAAGGAATGAGCTGCCTTCCCATCTCAGTATGAAGCTGCATAGCTGACCATCATACGTGGTAAAAGGCATTCCTCTGGTGGTTCAGTGTGGGACTGGAGTTCTCTAAAGATCTTCTGATTTTGTATGACCTTACACTCTCAGTGCACAGGTAGCTTCCTGGGGTTCTGAGCTGAGTGTACAATTGCCTTGAGTATGGGGAGATAGGTCTGCTATCTGTCTGTATCATCTTTTTTCTTAGAAGCTTCTGGGTTTTATCTCTGACCCAAAAAAATAAGAGATTTGATCCTATTGTCTACTCTTGAGACTTTCTGTCAATTTCCAGCCCTCTTGTTTTCAAAATTGTTAGAATTGTACAGATGGCTAGGCTATGTTTCCTATACTGACCACACTCCTGATCATCCCACCTCTATCTTAACCTCTCACATTCCCCAGTTTCTATTTGCCACACACACCCTGCCTAGGAACTTGACCATAATAGCTGACCTCAAAGGGTCCATGCTTTCCAAATATTAAACAAAAATATAAACAAATGTCTTACAGTAAGTTGGAGTGAATGTTCTAGAATTCTTTATTTTATTTTATTTACTTATTTATTTTTTCTTGAGACAGAGTCTTGCTCTGTTGCCCGGGCTAGAGTGCCATGGCGTCAGCCTAGCTCATAGCAACCTCAAATTCCTGGGCTCAAGCGATCCTCCTGCCTCCTGAGTAGCTGGGACTACAGGCATGCGCCACCGTGCCCGGCTAATTTTTTCTATATATATTTTTAGCTGTTTATATAATTTCTTTCTATTTTTAGTAGAGACAGGGTCTCGCTCTTGCTCAAGCTGGTCTCGAACTCCTGAGCTCAAACAATCCTCCCGCCTCGGCCTCCCAGAGTGCTAGGATTACAGGCGTGAGCCACCATGCCCGGCCTAAAATTCCTTATTTTAAATAAGAACTTTTTAACATTAAAAAATGTCTACTGTATAAAGTTAGAAAGATATAGAAAAATACAAAGATAAAGATAACTTACTGATAATTTCACCTCTCCAAAGGAAGCATTGCTCTTTTAGTGCATATATTTTATATATCTTTATAAATATGTAAAACAAAATCAGAAGAATTCTACCTTCTCCTTTCATCTGCTTAGCATTATATTATCATTTCTCCATATTATTATGTATATTTTAGAGATATGATTTTTTAAATGAGTGTAACAAAAGATAAGAAATATGAATATATTAAGATCAACATAGCAGACAATGATGTCTACAGTCATTGAAATCCACCTCTGACCCCATACTTATCTCTAGCATCCTTCTGACTACAATTAACTTTCCACTTAGAATTTCCTACAGAGAGAATGCTACAAACAGCTTCAGTCCACTCATTAGCAATATTTCTCACTGTATATGATAAGCCATCATTCTTGGATATTAATACAACATGCATACCTCTCTTCTGCCAAATAACTGTACTTATATTTGCATAGTCCTTATTTAATTTAATCCTCACAAATTCCCTATTAGCAGAGTGGATGGTGCAGCCTCTTTTTATGAGGAAAAGGAGGCTCAGAAAGTTATGTAAAGTGTTCAAGGTCACCTTTTAGCAGAGCTGGACAACCTTTGCTACAGAAGTGGGTATAAGTGGAGGAAGTAAAATTCAGACCAGATTTTTTCATTTTCAAATTCCAGTCCTCTTAATATATTCCTCTGTGGCCTCTTACATGGTATCTTGGTTCAATAAATATTTATTGACAAAATTACTTCAATTAAGTAAAATAATTGAATAAACAAATTTAATTTATTTTAAAAATCAAAAGCAACAAATATTTATTTAAACATAGTAACTCCTCTGTCATTTAACCTAAGCATAAATTCTTCCGCCTTTTTCCCCCATTGCTATTCACCTATTGGTAGAAGTTCTTCAGAATAAAATGATTAGGAAAATTGATCTTAACTATTCATAGAAGTGTTTTAATGAAAATATGTATTTTCCTGAGTATTCTGAAAATAGCAATAAGCAGTAATGGTAATGATATTCCTTCACATTTGGATAATCATTTGCAGTTCACGGAATGCTTATATTATCTCATTAAATCTATCGCAAGCGTTCTTGGAATTAACAGGAATTTTTATCCTCATTTTGTCACAGGTCTTAGAGTTTTGGCTTGTGCATCTTGGGTGTAAACTTCTTGCGCTCACATTGCACTCTTGTAATTGACTTCTGGGTTGGAAGGGAGCAGGTTAAGGTGCTCATGTCCAGTGTGCCTGACAGGTATAGATCTTTGGAATATACTAGCAAGTGGGTATTAAGCAGTTACCATGTCCCAGGCACTGTGCTAAGTGCTCAAACAAAAGCCTACATGAAGTGACCAGCCATAGGTTTAACTTCGTTTTTATAGATTAGGCAAATAAGCTTAGCTCATTCTCTGCTTTCATGGGAGAGTGTGGCTTGAAAGTCTCTGGATCGTACTTAACACGTCCTCACAAAACGATTCCCATGGAGCTGTGCTGTTTAAACCAATGCCCCTAATTTCCTGCAGCTTGCAGAATTTTTCAGACGGGATGAATTTCTCTGACTGACGTGGCCGAGGCCCTCCACAGGACCCCTGCCTTGGCAGAGATGTTCCTAACATCACACTTTGTTAAGCCACCCTCTCTAGGCAGTATTTTCATCTTTGTTGCATGTGTCCTCTGTTCACTGAAAATCCCCATTCTCCCCTCTTTCACTGCCTGACTCACAAGGATGAAAGGAAATATCCCTGGGTTTGACCCTCTCCACCCCCTACCTTGGCATCATATCCCAACAAAATCATTATATAACAGAGACATGGGTTTGCATCCAGATCAGCTTCTTGGCCAGAGCCTTTTGTACAACCTAACGTCACATCACCACTCTGAGCCTCAATTTCCTCATCTGTAAAATGAGGATAAACATGTTGAAGTGCAAAAAAAGGAGGTAATATATGTAAAGAAGCTGACATACAGCAAAAAACTCAATAAGGTGGCTGTTATTGTTCAGATTTTTATTCTGGTTCCTAATCTGTACTCTTTCCATTTTTCTGAACTGTTCTGCCTGTCACATACCCACTAACATGTGCTTTCTGACATGAAATGTCAGGAGGAAATAGCAGTGTGATTTTAATGGCCTCCAGAGACTGTCTTAAGAATATAGATGTACCTAATTCTTTAAACAAATCAAATTCAGAACAAAAAAAAACAGGGAGCATAAAGCTTTCAACAGCAACCTGCTTTACTGTACTTAAACTTTTAAAAATGAGTTTATTAATGACAATTCAGGAATACTACTGTTCAAAGAAAGAAAAATCTGTGTTTTAGTCTTGCATGAGTCTGATGATCATACTTGAAACTGGGATGTTGTGAAACCAACATTATTCCTTTGTGACAATGACAAGTAATTTAATTCTTTCTAATTTGATTTTCTCATTAATAAATCAAAGAAACATGAAAATAGATGATTATAAAAGCAGAGCTTCTCTTAAACCTTAAGTCCTCTGATAGGGCAATGCTGTGGATAGGCCAGCAGAAAAGAAAAAATAATAATTCTCAGGTGTGTTTACTATTTTACAAAGCCTTTTCCCTTCATGACCTCTTTAGAACTCACTACAGCTCGTTAGGGAGACAAAAGAGATATCATTATCCACTGGACATTTCTCAACTTTAGCTTTTTGGACTTCTGCATCCTCTATCACCAATGACCATTGTCACATTATGAAACTGTCCCCTCACTCATCTCCTGTGACGTTTCCCTCTGATTGTGTTCATATGTCTGCCCACTCTCTTTCATAGCGCGTTGGCTGATGATTCTGTCTTCTTCTAAAATGTTGCTATTCTGGGTTTTATCTTTAGCTTTTTTTTTTCTTACTTTACTTTCTAAGGGCAATCTCATCCACTAAATAATTTCCATTAGCTTCTATTTCTACCTAATTTGGTAGCTCCAGCCCAAATCTCTCTCCAGAACTCCTGATATCCATCCCACTCTCACTGGACATCTTGATTTGCACATCCCTTAGGTACCTCATGCTTACCCTTGGGACATCTCTCCCAGCCAAGTTTCTATAGGGGGAATGTATCTGGGGGAATGACAAGACCTTCCATCCATTGCCTAAACCAAAACTCTCAAAGCCATCCCTGTTTCCTCCCCTTCTCTCTCTCTCTCTGTCTTCTCATTAACTAATGCACTCAATTCCTATTGAATCTGCCTCCTTAACAGCTCTCAAATCTCCACCCCCACTGCTACTACCTTAGTTCAGCCTCTCATCATTACTTACCTCCCTCCTCCTGCAACAGCATCCGAATAGTTTTTCTTGATTGGAGTCTCTGCCTCCTGCCAAGCCAATCACACCACAGTCAGAATGATCTTTAAAAATGTTAATCTGCCTGTGTCCTACACCTGATTTTATATATAAAAATATGCCTTACACATGAGATATATATATAAATATGCCCTATACCTGATTTATTTCTATATATAATATATATATCTACATCTATCTATACATATATACACACACAAATATATATATACACATATACACAGATATATATATTTATATATACAGGGGGAGAGAGAGAGAGACCTTTATTACCTGTAGCAGGACACTCAAAACACTTTCCAATCCAGTCTTTTTTGTTTCTCTTCAATTCTTCAGTTCTCGCCATTCTCAACTCTGTTGCTTTGTATCATGCTTATCCACCCACATCTGGCTAACCTGAATTTCCTACAATTTGGGTCTCAGGCCTCCATACCTTGTAATGCAACTCACTGTACCTGCAACCCTCATCTTCACTGCACTTATCACAATCTACCCAGCCAGACTGTGCTCTGGATCCTAGAAGAAGTTTCTTCTGTACTCTTCCTTCCCAGGTTAAGCCGTCTGATGCAACCTATGCCTTTAGCATTAGTTGCAGAATTATAATTATCAATTCATTCTTTTGTCTTTCCCACTAGACTGTACCTTACTTACCTTTTTCATACCCAGCACCCCACCACCTACAACAGTGAATATTTAGCACACAGAAGGTACTTAATGTTCTTTGGTTGAAATAACATTTTAAAGGCTGAGAAAACCAAGACAGAGAAAGGCCGAAATTTTCCCATTAATACACGGTGGAGGCAAAAACAGATTCCCAATCTTCCAACTCTTTTTTCAACTTTATTTTCACTGTATTGCTACTTCTGTAAAACAGCTGCCTTAAATGTGGACTAAAAAAGGACTTTTGTAAAAGTTTTAACTTTAAGTCCATGAGGCCATTTCAAAGAAAACCAATGACTTGGTGAAGTCAATAAAACATTCTGCTTTGGAATCCACATAAATATAAGTCATCCTTGTGCCACCCTTCTGAGGTTATATTTGCTGGGTTTTGTCATGCCTGTTTAGTCCAGGCTCACAATGAGTCACCTGAAACTTAAGAATTGGATGGCTCCTGCCTGTTTATGTCTCTCTGTTTCATTTCTAGGTGGTGATAGTTTTCAATTGGATTAGCTGTTCCTGGGCAAAAATCACTAGCTCTTGAGATGGAGTCAAGAAAGAAAGAAATAGCTCTTCCCAAATATTATCACAGCACTAAAATAAATTTATGTACTTTGTAGTGATGATAATGGCACTTATTAGTTGTTTAGGCACTGTTTTCAGAAATTTGCATACAGTATTTTATTTACTCTCATATAAGCCTTATTTAACTGTTAAATGCCTCCTAGTAACTGCAGAACACCTCACAGTATGTGTTTGCAATTTATTTTACCTTAGGTTGTATATATGCCGCACCCTTTACCCTTAGCTTTTAGTCTAGTTGGGCAGATTGGTCTAATATACAAGCAATGATTAGAGAGAAAGAGAATTATTTCTCTAACACTGTTGTGCTAAACACTTTGTTAAACACTATATATAAGTGTGTCTGTGTGTGTGTGTGTGTGTGTGTGTGTGTGTGTGTGGTTAAATCTTCATAGGAACCCTATGAAGTTTTCTAGATAGTCAAGTGTAGGCAGAGCCAGAATTCAAGTGTGGTCTGCTTGACTCTTCCTCCATGACATGACATCTCAACCAAATGAGATCAGTAAGCAATGCAGAGGGCAGGTGAAAAGAAATGAATTTGTCAAAAAACACCTGATGGATCCAACAGGAGTTGAACCTTGAATATGTGGTTGGAATTACATGGGCAGAAAGGAGGGACTTGAGCTGAATTCTGGAATTCAGCTGGAGCTCAGGCTTCAGGACAGGGACCTATAGATAGAAAAGAAAGCTGCTCACCTCTTTAGAAAATGGATCGCATTCCTCTAATCTCAGCATTCTTCATCATTACACTCATGGCTTTTCATCAGATGCTCCCCTTTAATAGCTGAACAATTATCCTTCGGTTATTGTATAATAAACTTTAAGCCACAAATTTCTTGTGTACCCTTACTCTGGAAAATTATATTTCTAGGAAAATCATTTTGCACTAAAAATCAAAAATATCTCAGTGATTACAACCCAGTGAACTGAAAATGCCATTATCTATTAGGCAAATCAACAGGACTTCATGAAACAGAAGGGGTAATGATGCTACTGCAGAAGTTTCTCGGTGGCTGGGAGGGGCCTGCAATATGGCGCATAGTGTTAATAGAAACAGGTACACTCTTCTGGACTGGTAACCAGACTGTCTGAAATCCAGTCCTGGCTTTATGCTAAGTACAGTTATTTGAATGTCCTTGAGTAAGTCACTTTACCTTGTAGAATCAATCATTCAGTAGTTCTCCTACCTGTAAAATGTCCAGGTTGGACTAACCTGGTGTTTCCTAAGATGTCCTCTTCCAAATTGTTAGTCACAATTTTATGAAACAATTACATATCGTATATCATTCTTATAGATTTACAATGCAAATGATCACACTAAAGGCCCTGTAGTAAACAAACCTATTTAACATTGTTTAATCCAGCATTTAAATAATTATTTGACAGAACACATTCTGGGAAATATGCCACTGTGTATTCTGCATTGAACAGAAATTCCTAGCATTTCTGAGGAAATTCAGTTTGCTTTTAAATATGATTTGTAGGTGGTCTCTATCATATTTTCAGCACAAGTTACTGAAGTTTTAAAACTATGCAAGCACTTCATAAAGATTCTCTTATACCGGCTGCCTTTTTCTCCTTCCCAGTATTCTAGTGCAAATTAAAGTGTGTTATATAACTCTAAAGGCAACGAGGTAGGAAGAAGACAAAATGTTTTTGCTTTACTTGCTGAGTACACAATTTGAGAGGTGAGCTAAGGGATGCAGGTATCACCTTTCTGAAGACTTCAGATTGCAGTCTGAACTGATTTGTCAGTACAATCATCGTACTATAATCTCAGATGTAACAAAGTATTGAGGTGACCTTTGGATTTGTAGTCTTAAGATCAAATAATAGTTAGAAATTATTAATTCATTTAATTATCTGATAATGAGGGATCTGTACCAGCAACTATGCTAGTCAATGGTGATAATATGGTCATTAAGATGGGTGCCTGCTCTCAAGAAGTTCACAGTCCCGTGGGGAAAATAGACAATTAACTGTACGATTATTACACAGTTATGTAAATTGTTTGGGCTAGGATGTATATGAAATGCAATGGCAATTTGTAATGAAGTTCCTTGTAAATAATATCTGAAAGCCATTTGCAAGTCCTTTCCCTTGATCCAATCAGTGCAGAAGAAAAGAAATCATTCTTGTGTTTGTGGCCAATTAACTATCTGTCTTGGCTAACGTGATCATGATGATGATGAATAGGGAGACATTATGAGAGATGGAACTATTTACTTAATCCTTGTTGAAAGATAATCAATCTTCTCTACACAAATAGATAACCTACTAAAAATTAACACAAATAATCACTCAATCATTCACTTATATCACTTTATTTTTTTCTTGAGATAGGGTCTTGCTCTGTTGCCTGGGATAGAGTGCAGTGGCATCATCACAGCTCACTGCAGCCTCAATCTTTTGGGCTCAAGCAATCTTCCCACCTCAGCCTCCTGAGTGGCTGGGACCATGCCCGGATAATTTTTTCTATTTTTTGTAGAAACTGGGTTTCGCTATGTTGCTCAGGCTTGTCTAGAACTAGAACTCCTGGCCTTAACTGATCCTCCCGCCTCAGCCTCCCAAAATACTAGGAGTATGAGCATTAGCCACCATGCCCAGCTGACTTATATCACTTTTAAAAAGATTTTTATCAGTGGATGAGAGTAAGACCCAAAAGAACAGGTACTAGGCTTTTTTCTTTCTATCCCCATATGTTACCTATCAAAGTAGCAGAATTTCTCCCATGGGATTTTGGTTCATTATGTCAGGTTCACGCAAAAAGGAAACTTTGGATCCTGAAGTGCAATGGCCAATTTATAGGTGGCAACCTTGTAAAGCAGTTAGGGTAGGAGTGTCTTCAGCAAGGCCACCAGCTAGGCAGGGAGTGAGGCAAGGCTGAGATCTAGGGCTCCTGACCCCCCATTCCAATGCACTCTATCCTACTCCTATCTGTGATATCTCAGGACACTTGTGAATGTTTTCAATTTTCAACTAATGAATTTGATATTCTAAATGATTACGTGGAAGTTAAAAAAGAACCCCAAACTAATACTAACCTTGTTACAAGAGGACATTCATACATTTGAAATTTATTATACCCAGTGTGGTCATATTTGCCAATGACTTTATCATGGAAAACCCAAAAACATGAATAATTAGGATTATATTACTAATTCCAAGAATATGTTGGAACAGTTCCATGGTGAGCAATCAAAAAATTCTGGCCAACAGACCAATTATCTTCTATTTGATAAACTAAATCAAAACAGTGAATCATGTAATTGTCAGTTTTCTTTCAGACAGAAGTATTTCAAGAACTCAAACACTGTGAAGACAGGGAAGTGCTTGAGACTACTATTGAAAGGGAAATCAAAATAAGATGATTATTAATTTAAACAGCAGCTCTGCACCATGCCAAGAACTTGGTAAATACAATCTCTTTTAGTTCTCACCACGGCTCTGTAAGATAAGCTCTATTTTTTTCATTTTTAATCAGATGAATCTTGACTGAAGCCTCTCTAGGCTTTAATTTCCTTATCTATAAAACAAGGATAATAATAATAATAATAATAAAAAAGCCCACTACTCCCTTGTAGGATTCTTGTGAGAACTTAACATAATGGCTGTGAAGTACTTAGCAAAGATCCCAGCACCTAGTAGTTGCTACATAAAAGTAGCTTTTAATATAATGGTACTCCCCTGTCCCATCATTAAGTTTTACAGAAAGTTGTGTATTACCATTTACTTCTGCAATTCTTAGACTATGGAGAGTAGGTAAAGTAAACCATAAACTTCCAAAGCCCTCACTTATAGCTTTGTTAATGCTTTACATGACTTTATTAAGAAACCATGTTAGAAGTATCCCAAACTCCTTTGGATTTTATTTAAAAGACTCTACAAGATTTCAAGAAGGGGATTATCAAAGAACATTTAATTTAGAAGTTTCACATTAAACCCAGAAATAAAGAATTGGGGGAAAACTAAAACAAAACAAAAACATTACTGCCAACTCTCCATGTAAAGGGTATAACCTACTGAGGAGACCCTAAAGACCAGATGCAAATTAGTATGATGCTCAAGAACAGTGAAGAAGTAGACTTTGCTATACAGATTTGGTCCATGTTAGTTTATCCTAGATTTCTAAAGAGACTAAAAAGAAATATGAAAGAATACCACAATTTTTTAAGAAAAAGGAAAAACCTACTTAAACCTCACCAAGTTACCTTGTTTTCCTATAGTTACATATTCTTTCAATATGCTGAAAATACATATTTTACTAAATTGCAACCCATTTACATAGAAACAATATAAGATAATTCTATTGGCATAATAAAAAATAAACTAATTAAATCCTATCATTTTCCCTGTTATTTAAACATTCTTCTCATTATTTAAATAAAAGCCTTAATAATGATCACCAATTACAGCCTTGTATTTCCAGCTCAGCCTTCTTACAAGGATTGAATGTCTATCTGTACTATTATCTTCACCATCTAACAATTCCCCATCTAGATGGGTGTAAATGGTAGCTCCCTGGGGCATCACAGTGTCAGCTCTGACATTTATGTGACGGGAAATGCAGCAAGGGGAAGAGTCTCAGTATACCACACATGCTCCCTTAGTGTCAGGTTCCATTAATGTAGAAGCCACAAGACCTCAGTTTGAATATTGACTCGCCCAGTTACTAGCTGAGTGACCTTTAAGTCACTTCAACTCTTAGAATCTCAGTTTTGTTATCTACAAAATGAGAATATTGAGTCCAACTTTGCAAGATTGTTGTGAATGTTAGAAAAAAAAATTATGTTCCTACTGCTCTGCCTGGTACTTAGTAATTCAGTAAGTGATAGCTATTTATATTAGTATTATCCATCATCTACTTTCTCTTCATCATCTTCTCTGGGTCTCAGGGTAAATCCAAGGGAGTAAAATTGCTTATTCCAGAGGACTATGATGAGGACTGAATAACTCATGTGAAAGTGCTTTGTCAGCAACTGCCAGCTCTGTGTATGATTCTTAAAAATAATATTTAACAAACAGACTTGAGTTTCTGGGAAATCCTTGCCACTAAGCTTCAGTACAAACAATGGAGGTCACAATCTTTAAGGAAAACCAAAATTACCCTTTACCTGCAGAACTTAGTGAGGTCTCCTTACAAAGGGCTGCCAGAGCCAGTATCTGAAGTGTTAGGGCAGGAACTTGTAGCGTGGGATGAGAAAGAATTCGTGACACAAAGATTAGGATTTGAAGCAAGAAGTTTATTTTATTTTTCAAGAGAAAAAAAAAAAAAGGGCACGACATGAAAGAAAAAAAGAAGTGCCAGGCTCAAGGATAAGGGGTTTGGGCTTTTTATGGGGATAAAAGATAGAGCAGTTATTGTTGCAAATGATAATGGGAGGCAATTTGTGTTTTTTCTTCTCTGCTAGACTGGCTCTATCAGACTCCTCAGAATGTGCTGGGGCAGATGTGCAGGAGGGCTACATGCCCTTTTCTGTCTGCTCAGTACTATTCCAGTTCTGTAAAACAAGCTGGTGAAAAAAACAAGTTAAGCCACAGGTGGTTAAGCAAACAAAGGGGCAGTTGTGTGCTGTGATTTTTCCCTCTTTTTTTCTCTATTAGATAGTTTATCAGAAATGTCGTCCTTTCATGAAGTCAGCAAGATACAGCACGCACAGGTAGAGCACAGGGGATAGGGAGTGGGCAATAAACAGTGTTCACCACTAATCCCTCTGAATTCCTGGCAGGCAGTTTGGGACTTCACTTAGCCTCTGCTAGAACAGAGAAGGGGCATTCATTTATGGTGCCAAATGCAGGGTAAAAAAATAATTTAAGGAGGACTTGTTCTTAAGTGTAGCTATAATCAAAAACCATGTTTTATTTGTGGGAGAACACTTTTATTCCCACTCTTTACTTTACTGTCCATGTGGAAAGAAATCTCTGATCATTCTACCTCAGCAGAGGTGGAGCAATGAACTGATTGGAAAGATGGGTGCAGATGTTCATGTGTAACCTAATTTTCTGTTTTGAGAGTAGCCTGAATCATTCCAGTTTTTAGTGGTTCCATAATCAGCCATTTGTTTCTTATTTCTAGAAACAGACGTTTTAGAACAGATAGAATTTCCATTACCTTCCCCCCTCCACTCCCCCACATAAAGTCACACAAACTTTTTACCTTTATTCTAGCTTTGACTCTCAGCTTTCCATGTTCTTGGACTTCTCCCCAAATATAAGTGCTCCCAGTCCCCATCATTCACCCTCTTCCATTATAGTCTCTCTCGGCAATTTCTTCTAATTGCATCATACATCAGTAATGAGTTAAGTTTGACTACATGTAAAATACCCAAAATATCACAATAACAGTGACTCACACAAGAAGTTGCTTTCTTTCTCATGCATAAGTATCATGGTAGACTGTTTAGGGCCAGTATGTCAGCTCCACAATTTTGTCAGGGACCCCCAGGCTCCTTCTAGCACACTTGTCTGGCATTCCTAAGGTGGAATCCTTGTCCTCAGTGTCCAATGTGGCTGCTAGAGTGCCAGGTATCATATATGCTCTGCTAAAGGCAGAAAGATTGGAAGATGAATATGACCTCTTCCTTTTAAGGAGAATTTCCAGAAGTACCATATGCTACTATTGCTTATATACGTTTCATGTGTCAGATTATAATCTCATTCATATAGCTAGATGCAAGGAAATATGGGAAATATAGTTTTTTTAGCTATGTGGCAATGTACCTGGTTAAAATTTGGGATTCTGTTAATTTGGGAGAGAAGGATAGAGGACCAAATAATAGCTTCAGTGATCAACTCTGGGCCAATAACTTAAATCTGTCTCTAGCACCCCCCAACCTGCTCCAATGTGAAAATTCTCATTTCCAACCACTAGCTTGATTTCTCTACTAACACCATATCCAAAACAAAGTGCATTAATTGCATCTCATGTGTAAAGGAATGAATGGCTACACTTGACCTCAGGGCTGCCCAGACACACAACAGGGGCAGTGAGATTATGAGAGTAAGGCTCCCTGTACATACAGAATGACACCTAACCAGCAATTTCAAATTCCTTCATACGCTGGCCTCCATCTACTTTTCTAGGCTCATCTTCCACCACACACCCAAGCAAACTTACTAGACCATAGGAATTCTGGATAATACATAATTCCCTAAACCTATTACATTCTTTTGTAACCTGATACTTTTGTTCATTCTGTTTTCTCAGCCTCTGAGGCTCTTTATTTTCAGCTTTCTTTGGCCAAGTTGTATGCATTCCTCAAGGCTTGCCACAAATGCCACCTCTTCCATGAAGCCTTCTCTGGTTCCCCATAATTGGAATTAATGTTACTTCTTTAATTTAGTCAGTGGCATGTTGGTTATCATTCTCTTTTGAACCCTTTACAGTACGTCTTGTCCTGATATTTGTGCAAATGACTGTCTACCACACTAGACTAGAATCTCGTTGATGGAGAGGGCCAGGTTTTACTCATGTACACACACAGCATCTACCACTGGATTTTTGCATGTTGTAGGTAGTTAATTCACGTATGCTGAGCAAATGGATGTTAATATGAAAGTAGGAGCTTTAATTAATCAGTCATCTTCTGAGGGCTAATGATGTGATCTTCCTCTCTGGGAGAAAAGATGCCCTACAGAGGCAGAGATAACAGTTGAAAATCTGGACACAAGAGAAAAACAGACTGACCTGGATTTAACTCATAACTCTTCCACTTACATGCTAGGTGACCATGGGGAGATAACTTAATGTCTGTGAACATAATTTTTCTTAATTTGTAAAATGGGAGAATAATAACAAATTTGTAGCACTCTTATTATTCAGTGCCTACATATGTAAAATGCTCATGCTAGTGGCTAACCAATGGCAGTCACTCAGCTGTCAGTTTCCATCCTCATTTCCTCCGCCTCTTGAACCTCATACTGTCATATAATAAGTGACTAAGGCAACTTTGCCTGAAAAAAATACATAACTTGTATTTTTATGTCATATGTCTAAAAAGATTGATAGAAGTCAACAATAAAACAAAAGAAAAAAACTTCTGACATGTTTATCAAAACAATACTACTGGAAATTATGTAAAGTCACCAAAAAGATTTGTTAAATGTATCAGATTCTGAAAACAAAAGTTGAGAGCAGAGGGAGACAGAGAATAGCAAAGAAACATAATAAATCCAAATGGGAGACTTTGCATTAAGTAAGGGACTATGACTAGAACCAATTTGGAGAAATCATGAATGAATTATGTCGCTGTACCAAGAAATTACAGAAAAAGCCCAAATCTCTAAGGATTATCAAGCAAATTACTTCACTCGAATACATATTTCTCTGCTTATTTTATAGATTCCATATCCTCCCCTTACTTGGAGTTGGTAACTCCATCTTCTCTAACTGATTAAATGAAATTGAAATAGGCTCCTTGTGGATATTTCTTCCTGCCAGAATTGATCTAAATCTGTCCTAGGCAATGAGCCTCTTCCTTGCCAAACAGTCTACCTTGATTAACTTCACAACAAGTTGGTTCCCTTAGGATGCTTACCCATCTGTAAAACAGAAAATCCTCCTCCCTGCTACCCCAAATTCCTAGTCTGTAGGGCATTTCTTCAAAACCCAATACCTGCTTTCTTTTTGGCAAATTTGATGGGAATCAAGCATTCATCTTACCTAATTATTCCACTGCCAGTTGTTGTTATGCCTAAAACTCAATGATGAAACACCTACAACAACATAAGCTTGTTTGCAAGTTTCATTTATCGATCATTTCTAACCTTTGATTCAAGACAGGAAGCACACTGGCCAAATGGATGGCCATGATGCAGAGCCTAGAGGATTAATATTTCTTTGCAACTTGTATCAAATACCTCTACTAAAATTGGAGGTAATGGGAAATTCCTAAAGACAGATGAAATTACAACTTTAAAAATTACCATCCAAAGCTTGGGTTACAGAATATTTTCCTTTTGCTCTGTGGTTAACCCCTGGTACCATCAGAAGCAGCTTGGATTCTAACAGAGTAGGAGATTGTCATCTCATCATTCAGAGTGGACAGCCCTTGGTTTTCTCTACAGATTATACGTGCTTCTACCATTGCATTTAACAAACTCTAAATATAATTGATTTGCTTACAGTGCTGTCTCACCTACTAGACTTATAAATTGTATGAGCACAGAGATATTATCTTGGTCATTTTTTACTTTCAGCACTGAGCACACCATTTGGGGTACTTCAAAAACAATAAATACTGGGGGCCCAGATGAGAAGAGAAAGCAGATGGAAATCAAGTAAAGGACCTGGGCCATTTCCAAGGTGGTCCCCAGACAATTGTTATAATCACTAAAGTTGGGACTATGGAATGGAAAAGGGCTTCATATTATGGACTGCTGAGTAGGGTTGTGGATCTTGCTGGTTTAAAGGGCCACTGGCCAGGGTTCAGCCCAGTAGCCAGAATGCCTCTTACCTCTTGTTCCTTGTCCATTCATTTTCCCAGTTGTCATCCCAGCTTGCCTTCAACTGGATGCTGACTTTTGTAGGAATAACTAGCGTGATTGAATTCCTCTCATGCTTTCCTCCCCTATTTATACATTTCTAACAGAGCTGATTGACCAACTTCAAGTTGGTTTTCCCATTTGCTTCTTTATCAAAGCCCAGCTTTTGCTAACATGCAAAGACAGTATCAAGTAGAAATCGCTCTCATTTTTTTCCTCCTCTCAGAAGGAACGTTTCTTTACCTATCAAATTGCTCTCAATCCATACACACACTTTGCTATATGCATGTGCTATTGATTTCCTCCTGGGAGCTTTCTCTTGTTCTCTACAAATGTGTCGAACTTCTAACAAGATTTCTCTTCTTCCAAGGAACTCTCTTCTGCTTCTGAACAACCTCTGGACAGAAACGAGTCTTCTCAGAACACATGCAATAGATATCTATTGAATTGAATTCTGTTAAGTGGTTGTGATTACTTTTTATGAAGACTAATTACAATTCCATCCTGCAGAGTTCCTGTAATTAGAGTCTGGGACACCCTAGTGTTTCTCTAGTTATCTCAAGGAGACCTTGTTACATTTGCTAAAAATGCTCCAATGAGAATTTCCATCAACCTTTCATTTTGAAAGCAACTAGACACCTGTGAGATTGGAAATGGATTTGGAGAAGTCATGACATCAATAAAAGAAAAGAAAGTTTTCTTCATAAAAGGGCTTAGGGATTAAAGTAGCAGGATGAAAGTTTTCATATTGTGATATAAGGAGACCCAGAGTTCTTTTAGGGGTCTGAGTGCTGCTGTGTAGTTGGAGTAGAAAAAAATCCAGTTCTCTTCCCACTCCCTGCCATCTTCAACCAAAGGTTTTATTGTTATCTTTCTAGAACAGCAGTCCCCAACCTTTTTGGCACCAGGGAACCGTTTCATGGAAGACAATTTTCCAATGGATGGGATGGGGTAGGAGGGGGCTGAGGCAGAGCTCAGGGGGTGATGTGAGTGATGGGGAGTGGCTATAAATACAGACGAAGTTTCCCTTGCTTGCCTGCCACTCACCTCCTACAGTGTAGCCTCCCTCTCCTCCTCACTGTTCCTAAGACAATTTTTTGATGGACAGGGGAAGTGGGTTGTGGGGTAGGTGACAGAGCTCTATGGCCTGATCTAGCCTGGAGATTGGGGACTAAAGTTCTAGAAGCTTTCTTTGAAGGATAAAGAAATGGTTTATTCTGCTCATAAAACTTTGAAAGCATTGAACATAGATTATGGTGAGAGAGATAAACAGACTGACAAGTAGACAGATACTGGCCAAAGTAAATATTTGAAGCCTCTGTTCATCCTATTGCCATCCCCCTAGCCAAACAAAGCCAACTATCATCATTTGGATTACTACCTTAGCCCACTACCTGGGACCTCAGCATGCTGTCTTGCCCAGTCTATTGCTCTCCAACCCATTCTCTACCCTAAAGCCAGAGAGTTCTGTTTTCAATGCAAATCTGATCATCTCACTATCCTGTTTAAAATTCTCCAATGGCTTCTCATCGCTCTAAGCAGGAGAAAGTATCCTTCATAAGACCTACGGGACCCTTCATGACCCGGCCTCTCCTTCCCTTTGGTCTCATCTTGGACTGTCCAGGACATGGTCTTCCTTCAGGTTCACTACATACTATTTCCCACTGCATGTGATGCTCCCTCTGCCCACTCTGCTTCTCCTGTAGCACTCAGATTGGACAGCTCTTCCTGGAAGCCTTCCTGACCCAGGCCGCCTGGAATAGTTTCTGTTTCTCTCCACTGTATAGTATTATGGACTATTTGCCCATCTGGTTTTTACAATGTATCATACTGGTAATTATTTCTTCTATATCCCCATCCATATTTCTGAAAAATCATAGACAAAATAACATACTCACTATTAAGGGAGGCCAAAATGGTTGCCCAAACAGTGTGATATCGTGGTGTGTGAATTTCATTGCTTATCCTAACAAGCCACCACTATGGTGGTACTAAGGATTTGGAGCAGCCATATCAAACGCTTTTGGCTGTCTTTCCCACATTTTTCAATATTCATGAGTAAAGTGAACTTTATCCAGCACCTCCTGAGCCAGGCACCATGCCCACAGATATCATTTGTCAATCAGTAAACACTTACAAAGAAAGTGCCATTGGAAAACAGAGGTAGACTTACTTTGTTTATGCTCCAGTAAGCAACACCAGAACCAGGAGATGGAATTTACAGGGGAAGAAAATTACATTTTAGGTTCAATTAACAAATATTGAACACCTACTGGATTCTAAAAGCTCTTACATGTTTAATTCTCATCAGGACCCTGTCAAACAGTGATTCTTTCCCCTCGTTTTGAAAATACGGAAACTCAGGTACAGAGATGTGAAGTAATTTGCTGAAAATCACATAGCTGCTTAAAATGGCAAAACTAATGTTTGAACCCAGGACTATCTGATGTCACTATCTCATGATATTTACATGAGTCATGCATAGGTAAACTTAAATGTCTGAATGGTAATTGTGTATCAGCAATAATAAAATTCCATGTCAGGATATTTCTTCCTTTTTTCCACTGCAAACTTATTAATTAGTGGCAGTAAGATCATGAAAGGTAAATATCAAAGCTTGATCTACATTTTTAGCTCAGATCAGAAATAAAAGGTTACCATGAGGGGTGTATCAGTCTCTCTGAACTATCTCGATAACATGTCTTGATTGCCTAATGCACAGGGCCAGAATATTAGAGCCCTTAAAACTGTCATAAAACCTGGGCTGTTCATCCCAGCCATGGTCTCTTTCCCATATTTCATTTTCTTAATAGCCAGCTGATGGCTTTTGGGGGAAAGGACAATGATTTTAAGACAGTTAATCTTTACAGCCTCACCCAAGCCTGAAACCTGGATTGCCATTCATCGTGGTCCAGTGAGCTCCGCCTTCGGGCAGGTTCGGATTTGCCTCTGCTTTCCTCAGATGGGAGACTTGTCAGTCGGCACTGGAGCATAAACCAATCTGACAGGCTGCTAGGACACCCCAAGAGAGAAGGCAGGCTGGAGTGGGCCCCGTCCCTGGAGGTTCTGATGATGAGTTGTCTGAAATGATCAACACACAGGCCTCTGGACATGAGAAATCTGCTCACATCATGTCCCCCGGGGGAACTGGGAGCATTGGAGACTCGGGGGAAAGAGAGACAGAGAAAGAAAGAGAGTTTGTTGTCCTTGGAAGTAATGCTTCTTGCCCGATTATACTCAAAATGCCATAGCTGCAGGGAGGCCCACACTGTAAGGACCTCTGATTAGTGCCCAGTTAGTTCTATCTTCAGCCATGACAGTGACTGCCTGATTCCTTGGGTACAGTAGAAACTGACATCTTCCCAACCCCCTCATAACATGGAAAGACAAGCAATGAAAAGAGTATCTTTAAAGAGTACAAATCTGCCTTATAAGATTATAAATGATTAAACGCCATAACCCATGTGATACAATCCATGGCATGTAATAAATCTTCTCTTCTACAAAATGGGAATAATGCCTGCATTTTGAGGGGTATCTTTTGGGTCACTGTTGAATACACCCTAGAGAATTTTTTTTGGTCTATTAATTATTTAGAAGCCAAAGCCCATAGAGGTTAAGATATTTACTCAAGATCACACAGTGGGATTATGTAGAAGCCAGAAAAAGAGCTCTTCATCCTTATCTCCATCCAAGGTTCTTTCTACTTACAGGGTGCTTCCTCTGTTTTTTGTCTTTTTTTGTCTTTGTTCTTTTTCTTTTAGAGACAGGGATCTTGCTATGTTTCCTAGATTGGACTCAAACTCCTGGGCTCAAGAGATCCTCCTGCCTCAGACTCCCAAGTAGGCTCCTGCTACAGTCTCTGTTTTTGAAGTACTTATTCACTAAATGCATGAGTAGGTGAATGAATGCTTTTAAGAAGAGAAAACAAATGGAAAACTCTGATTCTTAAAATAAGAGTAATTAAAGTTTGCATCTCTCTGTTTCCAGTCCAGCATCCTTTCCCATACCTCTCTGATGAAAAAAAATGTTTTGAGGAAGTTTACTGCATACGTATTTTTATGTCACATTTAAGTGATACCATCCATATTTCATTCCCCTTCCAATATTTGTGGAAATAACACTTTGTTCATCTCCAGAGTAGGAAAGAGGTGAAGGAAAAGAAATATTGGTTGCCAGTTATTATGTGAAATGCTTTTCCTATATCATCTCATTGAATCTCTGCAAATAGATGAGATGCAAGAATGATTAACCCGATTTTATAGATTAAAGCTCAGATTACTCCATTTATTTTCTCAATGACACTCAGCTAGAAAGAGGTAGACTGACTTGAATGTGTGTCTCTTTATTCCAACATCTATGCTTTTTGCACTAGTCATAGCTGCTTACCTTAACAATATGAAAATGGATCACATCCATCCAAGCCAGGCACAGTGGGATGGAGCAGAGAGCAGAAGACTTTATCTTCTGCTGCTTTTGTTCTTTTTGTTGCTGCATAGAAAGGTGAGGACAAGGTCTCCTCTAATCAAGCAAATGCCTCAACTTCAAGAGACTAAGGAAATCGAGTTGAAGCATTCTGCTTCTTGGGTCTTAAAGTTGTCATGGAAACAAAGGCCTCTCCAGCCCAAACAAGTTCGCAGCACAGAAGGGAGTAATTTGCTGATTCATTTGTTCATTTTTAAATGCATCTGCAAAGACTGTGCTGAGGCTGGATCTGGGAGTTCCTGACCATCAGTAGTTTCTGATCTAGTAAAGGAGGTGAGACATACTCCATTCAAGACTAGAAATTGTAGGCCTCTCAAGAGAGGTGCAAGAGCAGAGTGACTTGCAACTTTAGAAGAGGAAAAGTCTGCTTTATCTGTGCCTCAGCTTCCTTATCTGAAAATAAGAGAAATTCTATTTATCTCATAGGATTTTTGTGAGAATTAGGTGAAGTATAAGAAATTAAAACCTTAAGTTTTTTATCTGCAAAGTAGAAATAATTACACCTATATATCAAACTATTTACAAGGGAGTCAATGAGATGAAATTATGTAAAATAAAGGTACTTTGCACATGGCCTGGCAAATAATAGGCACTCAGTAGGTTGTTGTTGTTGTTAAGTAGTTGTTTTTATTCCAAAAAATCTTTGACAGGATCATCAAATTGGTGCCCTTTACATTCCACCTGCCCTCTATTAAATCGTGCTGTTTCTTGTCCTTGGTATTAGTGTTACATTGCTGCTATAACAAATTTCCTTCCTCCATTTTCAAATCCAGCAATGACACTCAAGCCTTTTTCATGCTGCATTTTTTGTTTGTTTGTTTGTTTTTTGCTTTTTTCTTCCACTTTTTTTTATTTTAATTCAAGATATTATGGGGGTACAAACATTTTGGTTACATGAAATGCATTTGCCTCTCTCAAGCCAGGGCCACAAGCATGTTCTTCCCCCATACAGTGTGCCCTGTCCCCATTAGCTGTGGGTTTACCCCCTAACCCCTCAACTCCCCATCCCCCCAACCCCACTACCTGACTGGCACCCAGTGAGTATTACTACCATGTGAGCACCTTAGTGTTGATCAATTAGTACCAGTCTGATGGTGAGTACATATGGTGCATGTTTTTCCATCCTTGTGATACCTCACTTCAAAGGATGGGCTCAAGCTCTATCCAGGATAATATAAGTGGTACTAGATCACCATTGTTTTTTGTAGTTGAGTAGTGCTCCATGGTATACATATACCACATTTTATTAATCCACTCATGTATTGATGGGCATTTGGGTTGTTTCCACATCTTTGCAATTGTGAATTTTGCTGCTATCAACATTCGGGGGCAGATGTCTTTGTTATAGAATGTCTTTTTTTCCTTTGGATAGATGCCTAGTAGTTCTCTTCCACTTTTAAAGACTCACATGATTAGATTGAGCCCAACTAAATGATCGAGGATAATCTCTCCACCTCAAGACCCTTGATGTTAATCACATCTGCAAGTTTCTTTTGCCATATAAGGTTCTAGAGAGTCTACATTCTAGAGATTAAGACATGGACACCTTTGGGAAACCATTATTCTTCCTACCACAGTTCACTTTCTGGCCCTCAAAGATTCTTCTTAACACATAACTGCAGAGCATAATTCCACTAAGCTTTCTACTACTCTATGACAAGTATCCTTTTTCTACAGTTTCTAATAGAATGTTCCTCATTTCCTTCTGAGTTTTCATCCCTAGCATCCTCCAAATCTAGATTTCTGTAAGAAGTCTGTGAAGCTTCACTGGTAGCATGCTTAAAGTCTGTATTTCTGCAAACCTTTTGTTTAAAGCAATCTGGGCTTTTTCTATTGTGTTCCTCAACATTATTCCAGCCTCTGCCCATTGCCAATTCCAAAGCCACTACTACATTTTTAGGCATTTGGTACATGGCACCCCACTTCTGGCACCAAAATCAGTATTAGTTTTCTATTGCTGCCATAACAAACTACCATAAACTAATGGCTTAAAACAACACAAATGTATAATCTTATAGTTCTGTAGGTCTGCTACAGGTCTCATCAGAATAAAATCCAGCTGTCAGCAGGCTGTACCCCTTCTGGAAGCTCTAGGAGAGAATCTAGTTCCTGCTCATTCAGATTGTTGGCAGGATTCAGGTCCTGATGGTTGTAGTACTAAGGTGCCTATTTTCTTGCTGGCTGTATCTTGAGAACCATTTCCAGTTTATAAAGGTCACCATTTTCCTTGACTTGTGTTCCCCGTCCTCTACCTTCAAAGCCAGCAATGGTGAATCAAATCCTTCTCAAGTCACATCTCTCTGACCCACTTTTCTGCCTTTCTCTTCTACTTTTAAGGATTCATGTGATTAGACTGGGTCCACTCAGATAATCTAGGATAATGTCCCCCCTCAAGACCCTTAACCTTAATCACATCTGCAAGTCCCTTTATAATATAATGTAACATATTCACAGGTTCTGGGGATTAAAGTGTGGATGATGAGTTGGGGGCCTATTTCTCCTACTATATCCCTGATAATCATGAGATACAATAAACAATTTTTCCTGTTCTTCATGAAGTTCTCGCCAAGACTGGAAATTGCTTCCTCTTCTTAGTGGTTATCCTCAATAACCAGGAGACTCATCAAACAACTTTCCTGTTCTTAGTGGAGTTCTCTCTCTTAGTGGAGTTCTCTTAATGGAGTTCTCTATCATTCTCTGCTATCCTAGCCTTAAAGTGATGCAGCAAAAATTCAATTCTCTGGCCAACATGGAAAACACCAATACTTTTAAGGACCATGATTATTAAAAATTACTGCAGTCTAAGCCTAAGTGGCGAGTATGAGTGTTTTGGGTTGGAGAGGATTGCTTGCCAAAGAACACACAGGTTGGTGTAGCAGGAAGTTTACACATCTTAGAAGCAGACAGGCTTTGAGCTGAGTCCTGCCTCACCACTTGATATCTTGTGTGACACTGGATTGTTGCTTAAATTATGTAAGTCTGTATTTCTTCATCTGTACTGCAAGGCTAAAATATGCATTGCAGGATAGTTGTGAGAACTAAATGTCTGCTCAGTGAACTGCTCTCTTTAAGTCTAGTTTATGGTGTCACTATAAGTGTTATCATTAAATCATGAAATCCTTGAGGGTGAGATCCAACTACAACATTCCTTATCAAGAATTTCAAGGAGAATTCTAAGGTCAACAGCATGAGCTTTTGAGTCAGACATATCTATCTATATTTTAATCCTGGTTCTGCTATTTACTAGGTTTTTTTTTTTTTCCATTTCAGCTCTTTAAGTGTCATTTGTTGTTGTTGTTGTTTGGAGATAGAGTCTTGCTCTGTCACCCCGGCTAGAGTACAATGTTATCATCATCATAGCTCACTGCAACCTTAAACTCCTGGGCTCAAGCAATCCTCCTGCCTCAGCCTCCCAATTAGCTGGGACTACAAGCACATGCCACCGCACGTGCCTAATTTTTCCATGTTTTGTAGAGACGGGGTCTTGCTCGTGCTCAGGCTGGTCTCAAGCTTCTGACCTCAAGCAATCCTCCTGCCTCCACCTCCCAAAGTGCTAGTATTACAGGCATGAGCCACCACGCCCAGCCTCATTTTCTTTGTAAGACCAAAAATGCTTACTTGGCAGGATTGTTGTCAGAAATAATACCAAAGTGAAGCCAAGCACAGTGCCATGTGCCTGTAATATCGTCTATTCAGGAGGGTGAGGCGGAAGGATTGCTTGAGCCCAGGAGTTTGAGACCAGCTTGGACAACATAGTGAGACCCTGTCTCCATATTTTTAAAAAAATGAAAAAAAAAAAAAAGGAATAATAACAAAGTGGAATTCATCCTACTGTTGTATCTCCTCAACAATCTTTTGAGTTAATGGCATTATTATCTGTGTTTCCTAAATGAGGGGATGATTGTCTATGGTAAAGTGGTCATCTAAAAGGTTAAGGAACATGCCCCAAATTTATAGCTAGTAATGGCAGAATTGGGACTCAAACCCAGATCTTTTCTGTCTTGGAAACCTAGCATATAACTCATATGCTATCTTGCCTACCCAGTAAATTGAGTGAGGCAATGAATATAAAAGGTCTGGAGCATTGTGGAATACCTAATAAGCACTATTTTAGTAAGGTGCCCAGGTATCTCACAACCATGTTACACAGCAGTGAGTATAAGCAACTGCTTCCCTCTTCCCTTACTAGACTTCCCCAGTTGGCAAGGGGCCATCAGACATTGAAATTCAGGAGGGGCAGGAGCAATGGGAGAGTCATTACATTATTTGCATCAAATTCCGCTTGTCTAATGGACTTGTTAAAAAGCACCCTGGGTGGAAAGTGTGAGTCTTAATGGCATTTTATAAAAGTTGCTATGATGAATTAGCACACAAAGCAAATTAAAAACAGCTTATGGCTTGTTGAATTAGGTGATGGGCCACTGTTGCATTTTTCTCAGACATGATGATCCATTAATATCCAAAGGAGCCAGAAGCTGCTGAAACGTGTCAGCTGCTTGGTTTTAGGGACCTGACAAGTCTGAATCATTTAATCCTAGAGGGGCAGATTGTCCAAGATAAATTGAGCTCATGGAAAGAGCATCTTTCTGAGCTCCTCGACAAGGACATCTACTGCTAAAGGCAGGAGTGGGACAGTTCCCCTCAGGGACTTTTGAGAATAGAATGGAACACAATAGACTGGATGTCTGACCTGGTTGGGACCTCCAGGAACAGCCTCTACCCACCTCCTTACAAATGGGGATACTGAGACTTCAAAGAAGAAGGGTTTTTAAAAGCCATCTAAAACATCTCCACAGACTGTATTGACGATCTATCTACTTTGTGTCCAGCACCATACTGGGTCCTGAGAATACAAAGTTATTTTAGGTGTCTTTACAGGCCATCCAAAAAACAGCTACTAAGTGGCACAATTGGGACACAAATCCCATGATTCAAAACCTAGCACATTTTTCGGAATAACAATTGTAATAGTAATAATATCTAACATTTATTAAGCCTTCACCTAGTGCCAGGCGGTGCTGTAATACTTTACATATATTATTTCATTTAATCCTCACCATAACACTTTGAGGTAAGTAGTGCTATTATTATGCCGATTTTATAGTTAAGAAAATTTGAGGACCAGAGATGTTAAGTAACTTTTTCAAGACAGCACAGTTAAAAAGTTGCAAACCTGGGCAGTCTGGCCCTAGAGCCTCCCTTCTTGACTTCCATTCTCCAGCCTTCCTGATGGCTTCTCTACTTTCACTTTATATCAAGAAGGAACCTGGAGGCAAGCCAGCAGTTCGAGGACTTTTGGGGATAAGAAATACTGGGGTAGGGACTAAGCAGTAAGGGAGCTTCAGGGACTAAGGGAAGAAGAGTTGATCACCCCTGAAGGGAAGATTAAAAGTCTTTGGTACTGCTATCTTGTGAGCATGGCCACATGGCCAGAGGCAGCAGCCTGGGAAATTGATTCACATAATGAAATGGCCAAGAAAGTGGATTTTGGAGTCATAAAGACCTCATTTCATACTCAGTCTCTACCACGCATATTTGGGTTACCTGGGGCAGGCCCCACAACTTCCTGAGCCTCCTTCTCACGTCTATAAAATGGGGATATTAGTTTTTACCTTTAGAGTTGTTATGATGTCAAATAAGACCATGACTACAAGGTTCCAGGCCACCTAACGAAAGCATAAGTAGTGGGAGCCATTGTGGTTGTCATCTTTAACCCCTCATCACCACCACCATCACTCCTAGGTTGAATGGGGGAGGGAGGCAAGGTGAAGAGCACAGAACTAGAACTTGGATCTGGAGACTCAATCCTAGTCCTTTGTTACTGCCACTGAGCTATATATCCTGGGGTTAATCAGAGGGCCTCACTAGCTATGTCCCTCATCTGTAAAACAGTGATGGCACTATGTCTATCATACCTTATTTGCAGCAATTGATTGAGTCACAAATAAGGTAACATGTGAAAATGCTTTGCAATCTCTAGAGTGTGTGTTGGGGTTCCCCAAGACAACTCACAGGATTGATGATTCATTAGGAGGATTCACAGGACTCAGCATAGTCATGCTCATGACTGTGACTTATTACTGCACAAGGACACAAAGCAATGTCAGCTAAGGGAAAGGAACATGGGGCAGAGTCTGGAGGAAATTAGATGCAAGATTCCACGAGTTCTGTCTCAGTGGAGTCACACAGGAAGTGCCCAATTCTTCCAGCAACAAATTATGCCAACAGGTATGAAATGCTATCTACCAGGGAAGCTCATTAGAGATCCAATGTGCAGGTATTATATTGAGGGCTGGGTGTGTAGGCACCCTCTGCCTGGCATATACCACAATTCCAGACTCCCGAAAGGAGAGCAGGTGTTTAGCATAAATGATATTGTTTGTACAAAGAGTTCAGGCACAGTGAGCCATTCTTATGAGAAAATGGTGGGAACCTTCCAAAAATCTGAGTTCCCAGATGTCAGACAAGGACCACCCTTGTAAGTGGGCCTTTTTTAGGATAGCAGTGTCAGGCCTTCTATGTTAACTCTTTTTTTGCACAAAGTAGAGAATCTATAGAAAGGATTTTTATTGTTAATAGTATGCACAAAAGGGAAACGGGTGATAACAACAACAACAACAACAGTTATATTTACCGTTTGTCGCTGTGGGCCAGGCACTGCAGTACATGCTTTGCATATATTAACTTATGTAATATTTCACCCAGTACAACAACTCCATAATGGAGCTACTGTTGTCATCATTGTCATCGTCATCACTATGTTGTATATGAGGAAACCGAAGCCTAAGAGAGGTTAAGTAGCTTGCCCAGGTAACTAGCTATCTAACTAATAAGATGTGGTAGGACCAGGACATGGTTCCAATAGTCTGTATTCCCAACCACTATACCACACTCTGCTGTACTGTACCTACTATGGGGTGGGAGCTGCATATGTGTTATTTCATTAACGCTCACAGTAGCTCCATGTGAATGTAGTTATTAGACTAGTTTTGCATCAAAAAACCTGTGGCTCAGAAATGTTAATTTATGTGCGTCACATCACACAGCCAGAGAAGTGACACCATCAGGAGTGGGTCTTTGCCCTCCCCCAGCCACTTTTCCTGACTGGGGCTTTGTCTGGGCCTTTGCTAAGCAAGATACAAATGGTTGAGGTGAGAATCATTCATTCTGGGAGTTTGCACCAGGAAACGCTCTCCAAATTCCATCTCTCGGAGACAGAGTTAATGGCAGAAGGGACTGTGTTGCAAGTAATTCAACTTTTCCTGCCATATTAAAGAGCTCTAGATGCTGTCTTCAGCTCTTTTTGGTTGCCATGGCAGCAGATGCAACTTTTTTGTGTAGGGAAAAAAAGAAAAAAGAAAAAAAAAACCACATTTGGTCCTCAGTGTGGAAATATCTAAAGAAACAGATTCTTTACAAAAATCTGTTTCCCAGATCTTGCTAGTTTTATATGCATAGTGGTTACACTCCAAGGAAATTTTTAGAATGAAATCAAAGAGAAATAAGCAGAGCAATGGTAAAATCTGCTTCTCCGGGGAAATCATATGCTGTATGTGTGTGGCAGTGATTTTTGAGAGTGGGGGATACAGCAGGAGGCAGACAATATAGGACTTGTGACAAATGGTCCCCTCCTTAAGACAGCATGTAGTTACTAAGGTCTTGTTCATCATTTTGATTCCACTTCCAACTCCCTCATGCCACCAGTCATACACATCACAGTGCATTTGCCATAACAAATACTCAGTAAATCCTCTTTAGCAGGGACAACATGATACAAAAAACAAGAATTATAATTCAGAGTGAGAAGTACGTTGAGGTAGGCTCGGCATTATATGGGGGCAAAAAGATTCGTGGCATTGTTCATACAATTTTACCTATCTCTACATACACAAACATAGTTTTTTTTAATTTATTGTGTTTTAAGCATTTATTCGGGTCATTACATTAACCTCTTCAACCATCCAATTTCAGTGATGGTCCAATATTAAATGAGTAGAAGAATCACAGTTCCCTATGAATGGACATTTAAGTTGTTACCATTTTTACTCATTATAAAAGAAAGAGTTCTACAGGCTGAGACATCTGAGAGGATTTTTATAACACAAAATGCTTCATTCAGAAAGATAGCCATGAGTCTCTTTATTATTTTCCTTTTTTTTTTTTTTTTAGTAATTTTTAAAATTTGATTGTAGTGGGAGAAAAAAATCTCAATTAGGTAGTAAATTGCCTTTCTCATCTCTTATTATCACCTTATAACATCTGATGGTCTCCAAGAAAAGAAGCAGACCTCAGTTTTGGGGCTCTATAGGCTGCCCCTGTAACCACCAAGGAGAAGAAAGAACTAACCCCAGTTTGTGGCCAGAACTGTGGAAATGTGCACTGTGATCCAGGGAGTCATCCTGGGAGTTGGTATCAAATGATGATGGATTCTCCAAGGATGAGTGAACATCTGAAACCATGAATCCTAAATCTGTGCTACTGGAGATTCCTAACAATGTCCTCTTTGGTCCTCTCTTCCAGAGCCATGTTTGACTATGACAAGAGCAAGGACAGTGGGCTGCCAAGTCAAGGACTTAGTTTTAAATATGGAGATATTCTCCATGTTATCAACGCCTCTGATGATGAGTGGTGGCAAGCCAGGAGAGTCACGCTGGAAGGGGACAGTGAGGAGATGGGGGTCATCCCCAGCAAGCGGAGGTAAGAATGCCTTTTGCATGCTAGGATGTTTGCTTCTCAGCTCTCCAGGGAGTGGAGATGAGGGAAGAAGAAGGTGGGGGGAAACTGTTCACAAAATAGCTATTCAAGTGAGATAGTCGATATGCAGGAAAACTGTCAGTGGTGACAGATGACATGAATTAAAATTTCTCATTCTCCTCACATTAGAGTTTTACCAAAATTGGTAACTGTGACAAGGCATAAGAAAGAGGATATGCTTACACTGTGTTCCTGAAACTTTAACCCGCATCTGCATGTGCAAGATTATCTTAACAGCCTATATGTCCTGACTTACAAACTCAGTACGTTTGTCCCAGAGGTTCAACATTTAGCAATGAGTTTTATAGAAAGTCCACGCGAAAGCCAAATAAAGTAGGCTACTTACTAGGCTAAGGTCTCTGCTATGCAATATGTCCAAATATTGATGGAAAAAAAAACCTGAAAACCCCCATCTTAAATTCAGATGCTTAGGATATAAGCTGTCAAACATCTGGTGAGGTCTAAAGACTGGATTTACAATGGTTTTTACTGCTTCAGTTACTCTTGTTTCCCGCCCCACAATTCCCAGTAGTCACTCAGATATTTTGTTCTGTATGTCTTTCCTAAGTCTAGAGTATCATGCTCTTTCTCATTCAAGTATTTCTGCAGCTCTGCTTTTGAAAAGCAGAAATATCCTTAAGAACAGCCAACTCCATCGTAGGTCCCAGCAGCTTCTAATCATCACCAGAGAGGAACTTTCCTTCCCATGAATATTTTTTTGGGACCAAGATGCTGTTCAAGAAGCAGAAATCGGATATATTCTAGAAAATAGATATGGTACAAAATCAATTAGGAATAATGTTTATTCAAAGCAGTCACCAACTTTGCTCAAGCTGCAGGTTTCTCAAAGGGCTGTCATTCTCATATCCAAACAGCCAAAATGCCTTATAAAAATCCGCAGAAAAGCCAAGTATCCAAGTGACACAGTGATTGAGCTAGTACAAACCGTAGTGGGAAGATGTCAGTGAAACCCCAGAATAACTCTGGTGGGACATTTGTGTCCCTGAGAAAACTGGTTCCCATATGTCTAAGCCTGTGACCACACCGCCTGGGGCAGAGCGTGGTCGGGAGGGTGTCAGACCCACTGCTCTTCAGCTCTCGTACCTTCAGCAGGAAGGAATCACATTGAAGAAGCTGAAACTCCAGGGAGCCTCTCCATCCTCCATGCCTGTACCCTCAGATCTCCCACCACCAGGCAGGCTCTGGGTCTCTTTAAACCTCTGGGCTCCTGCACAATTGCCTGGCATTGCTCTGTCTGGGCTTCCTAACCGTACCACGGCTGGTAGCGTTTTCTGAAAGGTTGTATGTTTAGAGCTTTGACTCAGCACTAGTTTGTTTATATGCTACATTTCTGCATTTCCACGTATTTCAAATTTTAAAAAAAAGTCAAGATGACACTCATTTTGGTTTGCTTTGACTTAATTAATCAGAGCTGTCTGAGGGGCTGTTCTCTAGAGCCATCTTGTTGAATATGGCCCCAAAGGTAAAAACGAGGCAGAGGAAGGAAAGCTACGTGGGAATAGATTCCAGTTCATTTTGAAGAAATCCTTTTACTAGTTGGAGTTTCCTAGAGATAGCGTGGACGACTTGGGAAGATACAAAAGAAATTCAGACTTTGGATGGGAGAGTAGAACTGTCTGATTTTCAGGCCCTTTCCAACCCTGAGGTTCTGTGATTCTAACCACTCTTGTCAATAGCCATTCATTTGTTCAATTGCTCATCATTTCTCCCTAAGGAACGTTCTCAGAACTATTCCTCCAAAAATAATTTTCCACCTGCTGGTGATCATTCTTGAATTAGCTGTTTCTCTCCTACCTTGCATGAAAACCATCTTAGTGACTACATTATAGCTGGCCTGGGAAAGAAGTTTGTTTAGTGACTGCAATATTAATATTTATTTACATTCTATTTTATGAAGGAGTACAGTAGCCTCACCTCCCAAATATATATATAATTTGTAGCTCTACATGAATTTCTGCCAGATTTTCTTTTTAGAATTTTAATTATTTCCAGAAAGGTTACTTTTAATGTTTTAAGTATTTATAAGAATAACATCTTTCATTGTAGAAGAGTAGGAAAATTTAGGAAAGTATAAGGAAAATAAAAATCATCGATAATCTTACCTCAAAAAGAGTCCTCATGTACTTATTTTAATGCAATTTAAAATCTACACAAATTTATTAGATTGGTGTTATTCTTCAATCCCTAATTCTTTTCTAGCTCATCTCCTGAGTATAGTTTAGCAGAACAGATCTGGAAAAATTTTAAGTCTCATAATGGATACTATCATTGTATGACTTTACCCTTTACAAAAATGTTTCTGTACTGATGATTCCATTTAATCATCCCAATGAAACCATAAGATGAAGAGTATGAATATTATCACCTTCCCCCTCCTTTTTTATAACATGGTGAATAAATTTTACTTAACAAAACATTCCCATAGCATGCTAGAAACTGTTTTAAACCCTTTACAATTATTAAGTTATTTAAACCTCATTACAACCCTATGAGTGAGATGCTATTATTATTACCATTTTACAAATGAAGACGTTGAGGCACAGAGAGGTAATTAATTTGCCTGAAATTGCCCATCTAGTAAATGGCAAAACCAGGATTTGAATCCAGGCTATGGAATTTCTCTTAACTCACATGGAATCCTGCCTCCCAAAGGTACCAAAATAAGAGCTGACAAAATTCAATTCAGCAAGTGTTGCTTGGGCAGCATCTGTGTGCCAGGTGCTGTTATAGAGTCACTGCCTGGTGCCCATGATTTGTGGGACCAGCATGTAACTATGCCACAGCCACTCTGAATAGGGCAATGAGAGCTATATTGTAAAGGCACCAGGGGAAGTGAAAGGGCAGCAGACAGAGGATGAATTCCATCTGATGATTGATTGCACTGACCACATATCATGCCAGGTGCTTTCAAATACATAATTTTAATGGAATCTTCACAAAAATCTCATAAGGAAACTGAGAGTCAGAGAAGTCAAGTAACTTATCCAAGGATGCACAGCCAGCCTCTGGCCAAACCCCAGTCTTTCTGGTGGCAAGACCAGATGGCTTTCTACCACACCAGAAGCACTTGCCAATAAGGAAATGGAGAGTCAGAGAATTATAAATCACACTGGCAGTAGGGGGCTAAGCCAGGATTTGAACACATGCCTTTCCGATGCCTCTGTGAGCAACTGCAAAGGTTTGGGGCTGTTCTCAGCCCTACAGCTCTCAAGTCTGGTGG